>NC_138726.1:14258447-14858447 GCF_965113295.1 Leuciscus leuciscus | reverse complement strand
GTAAACCATGGTAAATCATGATAAACTATGGTAAATCATGCTAGAATGTGGAAAATCATGGTAAATCATGCTAGAACATGGTAAATCAAGGTAAACTAAGATGAATTCATGGTAAATCATGGTAAACCATGGTAAATCATGATAAACTATGGTAAATCATGCTAGAATGTGGTATATCATGGTAAATAATACTAAAACATGGTAAATCAAAGTAAATTAAGATAAAATCATGGTAAACTATGCTAGAACATGGTAAATAATGGTAAACCATGGTAAATCATGATAAACTGTGGTAAATCATGCTAGAATGTGGTATATCATGGTAAATCATGCTAGAACATGGTCTTTTCCATCTATTATGTCAGTGGTTACATGCTTGCTAAATAAAACTTTATAACTTTTGATGCTTAAAAACCTTAAAGACCTTAAAAGCTTGAACCCCGATAAATGCTGCTTGCAGCTTTAATTTGTACTTTTAATTGATAACTGCCTAAAAACAAAACAGAGATGAAAACATATCTAAAATGTTCACCATGGTCTATTTATGTACATAATAAAGAGTATAAACTATAAAAAATTGCATGTTGGTAACATATAGGTCTGGCGAGCAGGACGAGGCCGAGGGCCGTGGGAGAACGGTGCGAGGCCGGTGGTGTGATTGCTGATGAGTGACACATGCACACTGGTCTCGTATCTCTCACGGAGGAGCGGAAGCATAAAAGGAGGAGCGACGACAGTGAAGGCCGAGAGAGGCCAGACCTGGACTATTTTATTTGATGTTTTGTTTTATTATGTGTGGCGGCAGTCATCCGTGAGGGGCCGCCGTCTTTATTTTCGTTTTTTATTTGTTTATTTATTTTAATAAAATGAAGCACTTTGTGTTGAGGACAGAGCAAGACCAGAAGACTTGGATGTATCTTCAACAGGATTCTTTATTGAGAATGTGCTGTTTGTCGCTGCAGTCATCAAGTCCAACTAAGGCAGTGATACATTCTAGTTTATATAGATTTTAGGAGGCAGTGCTTAGAAATGTGGACAAAGCACGGCTGACAACCTTAAACAAAGCATGCAAATGAAGTATCCAGGTATAGGAATCCGCCCCAGACTCTAGAGTATCACCAGTCCTAATCCAATCAGCATAACTATTCAAATAATAGGACATGGGCTCCAAGAGCCATTTAAGACAAAAGTTGACAGGTTCAGTAATATGGCTCATTTGACTTACAATAAAGAGAACAGGAACTGGTAGAAAACCTCTTGCATTCATCTGATGTCATCATCTTAAGCTTAAATGCTAAATAGAATGTACTTCACCTTAATTTGATGTTATGTCAAGATGTAGGATCAGCAGATCTTAAAGGGTTAGTTCACCCAAAAATACTCCTCCATAGGCTTTTAAGTGATTGAAACTTGCTGACCCAGAAACTTGCTGCGCAAAAAACAAACAAAAATAACGACTTTATTCCACTATTCATTTCCTTCTCTCTGGGCCTCGTAGTGTTTAAGCGTAGCGCGTCTGTGTTGCACGTCACCACGCATCACATACATGACAAGCGTCGACCAATAGTGAGCCTACGTGGTGACGTGTAACACAGACGCGCAGCAAAAAAAACACTACGTAAACTAACTCGAGGCCCAGAGAGAAGGAAATGAATAGTGGAATAAAGTCGTTATTTTTGTTTGTTTTTCCGCACAAAAAGTATTCTCGTCGCTTGATAAACTTAAGATTGAGCCACTGTAGTCACTTGGACTATATTAACGATCTCTTTAATAACTTTTCTGGGCCAGCAAGTTTCAATCACTTAGAAGCCTATGGAGGAGTGATCAGCTCTCAGATTTAATCAAAAATATCTTAATTTGTGTTCCGAAGATGAACGAAGGTCTTACGGGGTTGGAACAACATGAGGGTGAGTAATTACTGACAGAATTTTCATTTTTGGGTGAACTAACCCTTTAACCTTCTGGGGTCTGAGGTGTTTTCTGGGCCCTGGAGGTGTTCTGACATGCTCAGACATGTGTGACCCCGCCTGTGAAACCCCGGCTAAAGTCGCAGAATCTAATTATGAGTAAAAGAGCGTCAAAGTAGTCATAGCCATAAAAATGACAAAAATAGGTAATGTGTGTTTATTGCTGTAAATGATTAAACCGAGGGTTTTGAGATGCAATACTCAAATTTTCATTTATAGCATGATAAATACTGAAATTAATGATTTTATTGACACTACGTTATACTTTTGCTCAAAAAAGAAAAAAACCTGGACGTGGCCTTCCAAAACATTTATTTCAATCGTCTCTGGGTTCATTTCGGCGCAACAACAACTGCTGATTCTTATCATTCAGTTCAGGAACTTCTTTTCTACCATAAGAAAGAGTAAACAGACCTTAATATCAATCCGCACGATCGGTAATCACGTCAACATTAGTTAAGGCAAAGAAAAATGCGACTTAAGCCGGGTTCAGATGTCTGTGGAGATTGTTTCGTGTCATCGCAAATATTTTAAGAATAGATTATTTGTTTTGTTGCTCAATATTCTGCCAATAAAAATAATCTTATTTTAAGGACATTTTAGGCCTGCTACGTGTCAAGATAATTTGTTTGCTGGATGCGTCGTGTTGATGAACTATCTGACATGGTGGCACCGAAGCATGAGCAGGAACGTAAATAGTTGATTGCTTAAACAGCTTGTTTGATATTAATCTTGGTGGAATTGCCCCAAATTCTGGTGGATGATCGTGATGAACAGGACACATTCTTGGACGAAACTGACGAGGAATTTGACGGTAAATTTTTGTCATTATTTTTGTAATGCTAAATGTATACTGTAAATGTATACTGTCAGTGTTCAGCCAATGTAATGCTAACACAGAATTCATCATGTGATGCAAAAATAGTAGATGTAAATGTTTATTACAGATTAGTTGATTGGGATTGAGTCAGTTTAAATTAATTACGTTTATGACATGATGTTTATTTGTTTGATTAACGTTACACTCTGAATTGAAGTCTGCTTACCATAGCACCTGTTTCTTGTCCCTCTGCCCTCCCCTCAATTAATCAGATCCAGTCTGACTAAACTGTAAAACTGATATTTTCATATAAAATGCTTTATTTTTCACTTTAAATGTGGAATTAGCCCCCCACCCCATTCTTGCATGTTACACCATCATGTTTTTAGGTCTCTTGAATTGAAAAATGTCTCCTTGCTTTTTCAGGCAGTGACCAACATGATGATGAGGCCAGTTTTGGTGATTGAACCCCAAGCTAGTCTTGGGAACACCAACAAGAAGAATTTGCTTCTAATGCTGGAAGTCAAGATGTGGAACTGAAAATAGGTTTCTCTTGCAACTGCAAGTATATATTTTGTGAATAGAATCCATGAGATTATCAAATATTTAGCATCTAGACAATTTTAGAACGTGTACAAAGTTTGAGACTGACCTGTTAAAGGGATAGTTCACCCAAAAAATATTTACTCATACTCGCCCTTGTATAAGCTTCTTTCTTCTGTTTAACACAAAATATTATTTTATTTTTTTTAAATGTTGGTAACCAGACAGTTGGCGGCACCCATTGACTTCCATAGTATATTTTTCCTAGTCAGTGGGTGCCTTTAAAAAACAAAACAAAAAACATAAATAAAATTGTTCAGCCGAAGAAAGACTCATACAGGTTTGGAACAACATGAGGGTGAGTAAATGATGACAGAATTGTAATTTTTGGGTGAACTATCCCTTGAATTTTTTTTATGTAACACAGTGAAATGAGAATGAGATTTTATACCGAAATGTTATGTTAAATAATTGATGTATTAAGGACATTTTTTTCACTGATATTTCATTTTGCTAATAAAGTTATACAAACATTCCACTGAATTGACTAGGTAATTGTTGCTACAATCAAGCACTTGTGGAACCCCCATTCGTTTCAATGTTTTTATGCTTTTAGCTTTGTGGACATGCGCATTATAATAAATAGGACTGTTTTACAAAACTTAAAGAATTTTCCCTTAAATGTGTTATACATCACTGAAAATGGGAGAATCTCAGCTTTAATGTGTTATATGGCACAAATGCAGGATAATTATGTATCAAATGTGTTGCAGTTTTAAATATAAGCTTGTTTTTAAATTGGAATTTCTCAAAAACATGATTTTCTACTGTGGCCGAGAGAGCTCAACGCGCTGCAACTGAAGAAAACACATGCAAATAGAAAAACACCTGCAAATTAAGAAAACATCTTCATCAGTTTCACAACACATGTGTGCTCCAAATACTCACAACACAACCAAATACAGAAACGCGCTGCAAAAGTTCACAACACAACCACAGAAACACGCTGCAAAAGTTCACAACACAAACAAATCAGAAACGCGCTGCAAATAGGACAGAACACAACGGAAATGTTTCTGGGGAAGCCAATAAGTGACGGACCCGACTGGGACGTGCTTACCATAGACATGTATAGAAAGGCTAGATAGCTTACCGGCGCTGAGAGCCAATGGGACCCGACGATGTCACACGGCGGCCATCTTAGGACAGGACCGCTCGTCCAGTTATAACATTAAAGTCTATTGTGCATGTAGTGCTGAAATAACTATATTTTGCTCAATTTTCAACCGATTTTCAAACGTCTTGGTGTGTCATAAACGTCAGGGATGCGGCTATTTAACTGCATACTTGTGAAAAATTATAGCCACAAACGGCATCAGCACAAATCATAGCCACGTTAATAAGGTTTGTAATAAACCAAACCGTTTGTAAATCCGTCAAGAATTCAGCAAGTTACGAGCATTTTAGTTGGCGTATGTCACTCACCTTCCGTCCACAGCAGCAGGGAGCAGCAGCGCAGTCTCCTGACCTAAGATGGCCGCCAAGTGACGACACAGCTGACTCCGCCTTGAGCCATCTAGCCTTTCTATACATGTCTATGGTGCTTACAGCTGTCTACTTTAATTTAAGTTTATTTATTATTTTATTTTTGTTGCAAAACATACAGAGATTACACGTTTATGACATACAACTTTGTATAGCCTACAATATACAAAATGTGTTTATAATATGTTCAATGTCATAAGAATACTAATCAGAAAAGAACAAGCTGAAGACTAAAATAAATTAAAGAAAAAAAGATAGAGAAAAAGAACATGAGGGAAAGATATTAATATATACATCAGTTACATTGTACACATTCATGTTATGTTCAAATAAGTTTCATAAGAAATGTTAGAATGAAGGGTCCAAATCATAGACAGTAGGCTATATAAGAGGTCCAAATATGAGACGGCGCTGCGTTGTCATGGGAACATCCCTGGTGAAAATAATGAGGAAATTACATTGGCTTTCGTTGCTCCCTTCATCAAGTCCGTTCCAAACGGCTACATAATGGCACACAAGTGCCCCACTCCCTCCAAAGTACCCACTTCAAGGGCTCTGCCGTCTGCCCTTTTAAGGGAGTAACGTTAGGGCATAGGTAATGCTCACGAGCAATCAAAAACGTCCCTGCCGGGTCCGTCACTTATTGGGTTCCCCGGTTCTGAACTTTTGCAGCGCGTTTCTGTATTTGGTTGTGTTTTGAGTATTTGGAGCACACATGTGTTGTGAAACTGATGAAGATGTTTTCTTAATTTGCAGGTGTTTTTCTATTTGCATGTGTTTTCTTCAGTTGCAGCGCGTTGAGCTCTCTCGGCCACCGTAATTTTCTGAGCCCGAAATTCAGCAAATCTTTGACATAGCCTTCCTCAATCAATATTAAATCAAGGTTATATTTTCACAGAATGTTCTTTACATTATGTTGGAGGATTTTTTTATCTTTTTGATCAAATCTATTTTTTGATCTCATCTTCAAATTGCATTCTTTTAATTCTTCTGAGGTAAATCCAAGGTAAACAGCACAGCACAGTACAAATGTGGACGCACTTGAGAAACTGTACCTCTCTCGTTGCTTTCATACGGATTACTTAAACAGAGAATATTTGTTTTTGATATAATTTACATCATTTAAAAATAGAGACTTCAATCTTTGTAAAGACATATGTCTCAAGTCTGTGTGACGAGCATTCGCTGAATTACAGATGATTTTCTGTCCGTTTCAGAATGAACTTCACATTGAGAAAGACGGCAGAATGCGCATCATGTTTATTTTCTTTATTTTACGAAAAACAATATTCTGTTTTTATTATGAGTACACACAAATAAAAGAAGACATTTAACAGTTTTGGATGATGTATAACACTTATATGTAAGATCAACTTCTTGCATATACTTTCTTGAAAGGAGTAAGACTCTGAGGCAATGTCGCTCAGCGGCCCTTTATATACGGAACAAGTCCGCTTAAGCACCATTGGCCATTGTGGAACAACAGCGTTATTCAATTAGGCTTCAGTATTTCTTGGTTAAAGGTTTTCCATAGTCATGATTCAGAAGACGCAATGTCGAGAGAATCGAAATTGAAAAGGAACCCACAGCGCAGAGTCACATACAAATTGACTGTTTTTTCATTTGTTCATGAATCAGAAAATTGCTGCTTCTCAGCTAACGCAGAGGTCCTCTGAGAAATCTAACCCTGTCTGGATAGGATATGTCTGGGACACCTTATTACTTGGCGAGTTGATTCTCTGTTTATTCTTATTCAAATTTTCATTTCAGCATGAACATTTACCAATATCTTATTTATTCTTATTTTATGACTGTTTGTATTATCTGCTGAGATACATGTTTGAAAGATGTGACATCATCTTGCAACACAAGTTTTCACCTCCTTATAAGCATCACCTAATGATGCACAGACATCAATTCTCCACATACAAAACACAACATGGTGAAACCCAACTAATAATGATAAAAAGATAAACTCTGAACATTACAAAATAAACCAACAACACAATCTGCTAAGAGTGGACCAAAAATAAGTTCAGCATCTCAGATAAAACCATCAAAGAACTACACAGCATAATGTATTTATTCTGCATTGCATGCTGCCTTCACAGTACTTTTGCACTGTAGAAATACATAATGATATTGTTTGTTTACAGTAATTTTTATGGTTTAAAAATGTGACAACTGTTGATTTTACAAGAAATGTTTGAGAGTGAAGTTAGATACAAGAGAAGTCATACTGTTTAATTGCTGTGAAAGTAATGCAGTTATTAACCTGGAATATACAGTAATTTCATTCTTTTTTTTCTTCTTTTTTTATATAACAGTGTAATGATACAAGCTCAGAAATATTTAGAACCTTTTTTAATCTTAATTTATCTTAATTTATTACTTAAGATTACTTTGTGGTAATGCAACTGTTTTGCATATTCATGTACATGAATGTGTATGTCAGGCCATAAATTCACAATAACTTTGCATGAGCGCTTGCTTTGGTGTTGCTACCCCTTTGCCACCTAATAAACCATTTTCTAGATTCGCCCCTGCCAAGGTCGGTCATATTAGTCTAGCAGTCTATATTGCCTGTCTCCTAAACTGGAAAAACAAATTGGTGTAAAAACAATTTTCACTCATAAATTACAATAAATTTCAAGTAACACACTGAATTAAGTATGACATTTTGAAGTAGAAAAAAAATCAATAGTATTTACTGCTTCGGGGAAAAAATTACAATGTGTTTTTAATTGTATTGAATATTTTTTAACTAGTCCATGTAAACAGTAAAAATGTAAACACATTTCCCAAAAGGCTGACCAAAAGTTATATCAAAATTGTATATTTTAATTAACATGTTTGAAAATGTATACTTTTAATACTGTACACCATTTTCCAATAACACACCAACAAAAATAATGGTGAAGCTTGCAGTGGTATTTTAATAGTTTGATATGTGGAAATAAGTCTATTTCAGTATAAGTTTATTTCAACATTCAGTTATTCAATTATACACATAATGCATTAAGTAAAAATATGTAAACATGGATTATACTTATTAATTTGTTTTGAATGCTTTGGTTCTTTGTCATAATTGCTTTTGTATGGCCATGCAATAAAACTGATGACTTTTTTGTAGAAATATCCATATAACAGTCAGGAAATAAAGGCAAAGAAAGCAGTTTTCAAACACACATAGTAACAGGATAGAAACAGCAGTACTGCACGTCATGTCACCAGACCAAGTCATTGTGGAACTCATGTTTCAGCACTGTTTAGTATGAGACGTCTCTTGCATGGGACAGATCATCATAGTGTCAGAGGCCTTATCGCAGCAGTAGAGGTAGAAGAACGGGAAGAGTTTCTCTTTAAACGAATCCACAAAGGTGTAGATGTGACTTTTGTTTTGTACATCATAGAATGACAACTGTCCTTCTTCGTAGTCCACATATACGCCCACTCTCTTCAGCTTGGGCTCGATGGAAAGCAGGAGGGGTGGAGAGGAAGAAGCACGATATTCTCGTCCTTTTCTCATAGCTAAAGCCCAATAACCGTGAGCCGTACTCACCGAAATCCTCCCTTTTCGGTTAACAGATGCCCGGGCGACACCTAGGTACCAGTCGTCCTTCTCGCCCACCTGAACTTCCCAGTAATGGCGTCCGGAGGACAATCCTTCACGGCCGAGTGCAATAACCACCGTATCAAAGCGCTCTGGTGTATCGGGCAGGTCCTGCCATGCTCCGAGATGACGCATCTGACGCCTGTCCTCGGATAGCTGCAGCCAAGGGTTAGCCGTGTCCGGGTCAAAGGTTACATCCACTTCATGGGGACATACAACAGAGACATGAGTAGATTATCAAACAGACCAGGCAGAGATAAACCCACTTGAATGCAAAGTGGTCTAGTGATATTTGACCGATTAAATGATCAAGGAAACATTACCTGAGTACTTCTGAACTCTCCTCAGCTCTGTTTAAGATGACAAAAAAAATAAAATAATAATAAATAAAGTAATTGTTTTATAGGTTGGAGTGTACTTGAGAGGTTTTGCTAATTATTTTACTTTATTAGAACTCCAGAAAAACCTTTTATGTCATGTCATATATTTGCACAATTACAATATATTTAATGATGAAGTTGCAATTTGACACATTTAAAATATGTTTAAAATATACATACATTTAATGTAACATTGAATAATCATTTGTTTGTTAGTCAACACATAAAATGTGTACTTTAAAGCACAACAAAAGATTATTAAAACACAATATTTTAAAATGTAATCTAAAATAAAATAAAAAATTTGACATTATTACAAACTGCACTTTTTAAAAGTGTGCTAAGAAACATAGGGGCAGACAGTTGATCCACACCGCAATCCAGAAGGGGCCGCGCGCAGTAATGCAACGCAGTTTGCTAACCGCCACAACAGAAAAAAGAGAAGACGACAATATATGCACCAACCCCAAACAAGAATTCAGATGACACGGAAGAGCTTGCTAGTAGCTGAGTTTTGCTTAATTTTTGTGACACGCTCCACTAACTTCACGTAAGTGGAAAGGCAGAAAGTGGCATCCTGTTTGTTTTCTTTATTTTACAAAAGCACAATGTTTTATTTTAATTGTGAGTGTTGAGTGTTGAATTATTCAGCTTATCCTGTACTATGTTTACCACACCTCAAAAAAATTGTTCAGATGATGTATTTCAAGACATTTATCATTTCTTATGCATCTAATCCCAAGCCTTCGTTGCTAATTCCAAAAATGTTGTTTTAGAGCTAGTAATAGAAGCTTGAGCCGTTGATAGCAGACTAATGCAGTTATTAGAGATAGAGAGAGAGAGAGAGAGAGAGAGAGAGAGAGAGAGAGAGAGAGAGATGAATCTGAATCTGTGTGTCTCTCAAAAGTGTTCGACAGCAGCGTCTCTACAAAACTTGTAGCTTTTAAATCGCTAAACTATTTTACTGATAAAATCGTCAGAGTAGCGCTTACAATATGTTTCTGTGTGAGTGTGTGTCCCTGCTGTATGTGTGTGAGTTTGAGTGAGAGAGAGAGCGGGAGAAAGAGTAGGCTTTCCGTATATAATAAAACGTAATTTTGTCGCAAAAAATCAATTTTTATCCTATTGTTTACTATAGTTACTTGCCGTTTTGGGCGACAGTGTCGTTTTGGGTTTTTGTTCTTTTGTTCTTTTGTTGTTGTTGGCTATAAGGACCTTTGAAATATCTGAAATCATTTGGTGAGGTATAAACACTAGTGTATGTGTGCATGCTTGCGTGCATGTTTGTATTTATCCTTAGTCCAAATAATCCATGTATCTTTTTTGAAACACAACATTAATCAGAAGTTAAACCTGCCTCTTGGTTAGACTCTAGACTAGACTAAGTCTAGGATTATTTAAAACCATGACAGAGAAAACAGATTCCCTATCAGTCATTCATGTTCGACGTTACGTCCGTTACTGACGAATTGGGATCTCGCCCAAGATCCCAATCACCCTTGAGTGTTAACTAAACTAGCCAATACACATTGGCAAGCGAGATTTGCAAGGAAGCGCGCTTGCATCGTACATTCATCTTTCGCTTCGGAGCTGAGTGTTTCGTTGATTCTGCTCTGCAATCATTGGTACGAGTGTTCTACGAACCCGGAAGAAGCTCTCCAGAGAGTGCTGGTGTGACACCGCTGCAGCGGTGGCCGCCATTTAAAGGGACATTGCACTTTAAAAGAGCATTTTCTCAGCATTCATTGCTGTTGAACTAAAATAGTTTCCGTGCACACTGTAGACTTTCAATAGACTTTAAAAAAAATAGCTTTTTTTCCCTAAAAAAGCAAGCAAGGGTGTGACGTTGTTGTTGTTTTTTTAAAGATGTCATTCCACCTGTGTTTCTGGATGTGGTAGTTTCCTGGCTTCGTCTGACGATCGCTGCCTCACAAGTCTGGGCTTAAAGCACGCTGAGTTGCTTTTGTGGACGAGTCATGTACCCATTGCGGGAAGATGACCTTCGCAGTGCTGCAAGACTCAAGTACCTCAAATGAGGTAAAGTCCCCTCTGCTATGCCCCGATCTAGTTCCTCTGTCTAGCAGAGGGCTACTTCGGTGTATACATAGGGTGACCTGAGGATCACAGTTGAGCTCTCCCGGCGAGTATATCTCCGTAGGCCCCCCACTCCTCAAGCTGTGGAGCTTCCGGGTGAGATTGCTGTGAGGGCTCCGGAGGAGGATCAGACGTTGATCGCTGCGTCAGAGGGTGGGTTAGAATCCTCTGGGGATGAAGATTTCGGTTGAGTTGCCCCCATTAGGGAGAGTAGCGTTGTTCAGCGTTGGCCCTTCACAAGCTCCCGTTTAAAATGTTGACACAGAGACACATTTTTGGATGCATTCAACCCCAAGATTGTTTTTTTGACCTGAAGGGTGCATCCTTTCATGTCTCGATTCTCCCTCAACACAGATCGTTCCTGTGCTTTGCGTTCGAGGATCGAGCATATCAGTTCAAAGTCCTCCCCTTCGGGCTGTCCCTGTCGCCTCATGTCTTCACGAAAGTCGTGGAGGCGGCCCTTGTTCCTATGAGAGAACATGCCATTCAAATGTTCATCTATCTCCACAACTGGCTCATACTGGCCCACTCGCTAGAGCAGTTGTGCGAACACAGGGACCTGGTGCTCCAGCAACTCAGCCATCTGGGGCTTTGGGTCAACTGGGAAAAGAGCAAACTCTCCCCTTGCAGAGAATCTCTTTTCTCTGTGTGCAGTTGGACTCGGTCAGTGGACTCTCAGAGGAACATGCTCAGTTGGTGTTGAACTGCTTGAATTCGTTCAAAGGCAAGATGGCGGTCCCATTGACATTTTTTCAGAGGCTCCTGGAACATATGGCATCCGCAGCTGCAGGCACGCCGCTTGGGTTGCTTCAAATGAGACTGGTTCAGCTCTGGCTTCATAACCGAGTCCCTAGATGGGTATGGCAATGCGGCACGCACCGGGTGGCAATCTCCCTAGTCTGTCGCCAAACCTTCAGCCCGTGGTCAGACCTTGCATTACTGTGGGCAGGAGTTACCCTATAACAAGTGTCCAGGGATGTTGTTGTCTCAACAGATGCCTCTACCACCAGCTGGGGTGCCATGTGCTACGGGCGTGCAGCATCGGGCTCCTGGACAGGACCTCGGCTACACTGGCATATCAACTGCCATGAGTTGCTAGCAGTATGGCTTGCTGGGAGATCACCACCACCAGTGATCTATCATTTTGGAGAGAGCACCCTCTACGACAGTGTTTCTCAACCCTGTCCTGGAGGACCCCAACACTGCACATTTTGAAAGTTTCCTCTTTCTGACACACCCATTTCAGGTCCTGGAGTTTCTTCTAATGAGCTGATGAGTTGAATCAGGAGTGTTTGATTAGGGAGACAAAGAAAATGTGCAGTGTTGAGGGTCCTTCAGGAGCAGGGTTGAAAAACACTGCTCTACGAGACGCGTAGAAACACACGCCTATGCTCTGAAGTGGAACCTGTTCGTTGAGTGGTCTCAACGCACTTCCTTATATACCTCAAGACACTTTCACGTTTCATTGTCCGACATAAAAGTCAGTTTTAATATAAATACTGACAAATACTGTAATACAGACATAAATATCAGTATTACCCAAATTGTGATTTTTTGAAGGTTTTATGCGTCTTTAAAAAGGCAGTTGCTAATAAGTGGCTAAATGGGACTACAGAGGCTGTCAGGGAGATTAAACGTCATCACGGCGAACAGGTCAGCTCAGTCTGCTTTTACAGCCTTGTTATTTTTATAATCATGCTCTAATAAACTATTCTAACTCAAACATTCTAGGAAAATGTTTTTAGATAAAACTGAAAGAGTAGTCGGAAGCTTAGTGGTGGTGACGTTGAAGACATGGGACCGTGGTGTAGTTTGTTTATAGCCGACCTTTAGCTTTTTACCTATGGCTACTGCATTTAGACTTGGGTACATCTGGGGAAATTATCTTGATGGACAAAACGTGTACGTATCATAAACTTTTGTTGATCACAAAGCTTGTTTTTTGCAATAATCCAAAAGCCTATGGGGAAATCCTATTGGGTTTTTGTCAAGGGAACCAGTGTGATGCTAACTGCTAGTTGGCCTACAAAGTGACTTCATACCTGCACTTCACAAGGGCAGGAAGACCCTGACAGTTAATTCTTCATGGTTACAGCCAATCTGCCTTAAAACTGTGCCACTTATTGAGGTGAATATAAAGTATAGGGGCAGAAAAAGAATCATGTGTATTAGTAAAATACTGTAACAGTTAAGTTCTTACCCATTTCTACAAGTTTTTCTACTTCTTCTGTAAGTGTATCTTCTAGTTTGAGTACTGCTCTTCTGGTGGTGCCAACACACTGATCCGCATGCACATAGGTCTCAGACCAGTCTTTAGTGTTTGGATGAGCCATTAATGATGTAAAGTTCTAGAGGAGAAGACAGTGGACATTTTAAAGAAGCTGTGTGGCATACAACAAAGATTAGCAGCAAATTCCCTGTCAAGGAAAGCCTGTTCACTGCCGTCCATATTTGCAATATTTTGGAGCTTCTAATGGCAGCTGCAGTAATGCAATGACTTTACTAATCAGCAATTTGCTCTTTTATTTAGAAGGTGGGACTTATAACACCATATTGGGCATTGCAGTTTCTCCCATTCATAAGTAATATGAGTGTGCCATCTTTGTTATCTAAACTAAACCTTTGAATGTTTGTTGCCATCATTGATCACAAAACACTTTGGAGGTCATTTTTAGCACTGTACAATTATGCAAGTTGCTTATGAGTTTTTAAATAGTCATGGGTCTCTAGATTTGTTTAATCATTCTTAAATTTGAATCAAATAATCCACATCAACAAAATTGACAGTGAAGACTTTTTACATTAGTGTAAAATACATTAGTATTAAAAAAATTATAGGGTAAAAATGATTCACCTGCAGGAAGTGAATGTGGTCTTCAGTGTGTGAGAGATACCCTAACTCTGTGTTTCTCAGTTTCAGAACATCTATTTCCTGCTCCAGTTCTTGAATTTGTTTGTTGGCCCAGCTCTCTGTCTTCTTCTGTTTCTCCTCGATGTCCAGCACCAGCTCGGCCTGGACCTTCTGGACTGCTCGGATCAGATCCAAGAATACCTGCATGCTGTCCTCAATTTCTCTCTGAGCGCTGCTCTATGTTTGGGAGGAGATACACACTAATCAGTGCAGACATAAATAAAAACGTTTGTTTGAAATGTTTAGCACATATATATCACCATGACCTAATTAATAATAATACCTTTGGATATAGTTCTTTAACCATTTGAATGAGCTCTATGGAAGGTTTTTTTGGTAAAAAATCTGTTATTGAGCAAGAACATAATAAATCAAATTATCTGTTTCTAAAACTGTCTTGAGCCTGACGTCCTGTTGACGTCAGAAACCGGCGTCGGACAGACGTTGGATTTTGGTTGGAAATGAAAGTCGGGTTAATGTCAGAACATCAACCTGATTTAATTTTTCAACATTGGGTTTGATCTTCTAAATGTGAATTTTGCCATTGTTTTGGAGCACACTCTTATAGATAACAGTAAGGGTAACATATTCATACTAAAAGCCTAAAAACTTTAAGTAGGGCACTATTTGAGGGAACAGCCATTTGGGTGTCCGAAACCATTATGGACGTTATTGAGTGAACTTATTCAATCTCACATTCAATCCCACTACTGGAACTGTGTTCTAGAAATACATTTGATATTGATATGAGGGTAGGCAGGATAGATTCAGAGGCATAAGGTACTGTAAGTATTACATACAACAATGCAACAATAATAAAACAATGCATTGACATTTACTTTTTACTTTTGATACTTAAGTACTTTTAAAAATGTGTAGGGGAGAGCGGGGCACAAAGTAACGCTTTTTGACTTTCTCAGTTTGTGTAAATCTACTTATGGTTCAGAGTATTTATTTTTTCCCACATTACTTTCCCACATGTCTAGTACAATTATGTGTTTTTGTTTTATTAATACAGTATATACTTTTTTCTTGATATACCCCGAAAGAATGGAAGTGAAATGTGACAACATGCCCCATAGGTGGGGTACATTGTAACATGTGTGGGGGCACATTGTAACATAACATATGACAGCTTAAAATGTTATCTGATCTAATAAAAAAAATATACAAAACAAACTAAAATATTTTCTAAATAAAATACAATTAAAAAAAAATTTCATATAAAATAATGGCAATTTTTAATAATTAAATATAAACTCATTTTTGAGTTTTGACTACGAACACATGAAAACACAGCTATACAACATAGTTCAAAACAAATAAATAATTTGTAATTTTTGAACATTGACTCTCAGTCTTTATTCACCTTTTTCTCACGTTTTCTCAATAAAATTAATAAAAGTATAGAATATAATAGCATATTTCTAATAGGGGCACATTGTAACGCAGTGTTACAACATGCCCCCGCCTGCACAACTGGGATTTAAACCCTGCTAGTGTCTTCTGCTAGTTAGTGAAGCATTAAAGAACTATCTCAACAGTTAAATAACATCTTGGAGATTAAAATAATATCAGATTTGTCTTATTTTAAATAAACACAAAAAATAGAGATGAAAAATTAACTTAAGTAAGACATTTACTTTTGCTATGGTTTAATAAATGTCTATGGATATCTTCCCAAAAAAAAAAAACATTTTGGCGGATTTTTTTTTTCTATATAGTGTTGATATGGCAACTAGTAAATACACAAAGTTTCGTCATCCAAGCATGTGCGGAAGTATTTAAAACAAGCGTGTTACAACTAGCCCCGCGTTAGGTTGTGCCCCGCGCTCCCCTACTTCTGTACTTTTACTTAAGTAAAAATCGGTCTTTACAGCTTTTACATGTAACGGAGTAATATTTGACCAGTAGTATCTGTACTTTCACTCAAGTAAAGAAGTTGTGTACTTTGTGTACTTGTGTCCATCTCTGCGGATATTCATCTTTTTTGCAACACGGAGGAATATTTTCTTTGAATGTGTGAATATTAAAATAGAAGAGAATATTGAAATTACTTCCACATTTCAAAATAAGTTGGATAGGTCTAAATAACTAGAAGAATAACAAAGTGCAGTAAACTGTAAAACTATTTGCGATACAAACCAGTGTTTAGGATTATGATAATGAAATTACAATAATATGATAGCAAATATAACAGTGTGCAATATCAAGCAACTTAAAGTACCCATGAAATCAAAATTGAAGCTTTTAGTGTGGAATGTGTTATCCTTAAGGTTATCTATAAAGTGTGCTCCAAAATAATTACAAAATTCACATTTAGAAGAGAGTGCAATTCACATAAGCGTACAAACCTTACAGTCTCTCACTTCCGCCAATAGGAACAATGATCACTCTGCACTTCAGCTTCTAATCAGATTTTCTGTCAAATCAATGCTTTCTAGATCTGAAGTGTCCCACCCCCTATAAATAGACCCTGAAGCTTGTAGTACAGCTAAAATAACTGGAAGCAAATGAAACCAGAACCTTCGCACATTCAGGTTATTCAAATGAACGTGTTAACAAGGTGGGTTACTGCGCAACACAATGCATTGGTCATCTGAGGAATTATATGTTGTTAAATAAAGAAAAGTCCGGAAATACAACTCGTATCAACATCGGACTGCTACAGCTCAGAGACTTCAAAGGATTTAAAACCAACCCAGAGATTGCTTCGTTTTTTTTTTTTTTTCTTGTTTTTTTTTTACATATAAGATAGCCTATAGCAATCACTATACTTAATTAAATAAAGGAATTCAATAATTAATGAAAATAATTAAAGAGAACAAGGAAAAATAAATAAAAAGATGGGGAATTTGGCCATTTATAATTATTGGGGGGTGTTGTATATTGATTTGACATCATCGTGACTTGTCCCCCTCATTGTCTATGGTGGTTACGACCCTGCTACACTGACAGCTTTACCTCAAACCATCATATTTATTTGCGCTGAATAGTTGGCTGCATCCGAATTTGCATACTCTCTTGAGTAGGTACTTATTTTGATTAAGTAATTAATTACCGCGTGTGTGCTATAATGTACTGTACGTGCTATATAGTACGAATATGTGTAGAATGGATGTAATCTGGACGTACTACATTCACCATGTTGTCATTATCAAATGACCTACCAGCATCAGTTGTCTCTCATCACTGCAATTCACAAATCCTCTCCCGTGGCCTCATGGATAGTAAAGTGTCCATCATATGCACACTTCAGAACCTCATCTGGGTACTTTTTGCATACTCTTTTATGGGCACTGTGAATTTGCACAAACTACTCTTGTCGCATACTGTTTTCACCAACTATATAGTAGGGAAGTATACAATTTTGTATGCAGCCAATGTTCCTTGCGGGTAACTTGCAGTTTTAAGCATCAACAACTAGTTGCAAAAGTTGCAAAGTGTACCTTTAAGTCACACCAGCCCGAGGATCTCTGTGGATTAGTATTGAAGAAGAGAAAGGCTATAGCATCTACCCATGTTAACTAATGTGAAACTAATCTGATAGACATACATACACACTTAAACTTACTTTGTTCAACTCTATGGAGTGTTTGATATCATCAACTTTCTTCAGTCGGTCCTGAATCATCTGCTGAACTTCAGTTTCAGTTTTCCTCAACAAGGCCTGTCAATCACAATATATTGTGTTAAACTTTTTAAACCTGCTCTGGCATAGCTCTTTTTAGTGACGTAGTCTATCTGTATCCTAGTAAATCCTTGTAAAGCACAATTACAAAGTGAAGCATCCTTGGTTCCTGAAGTATTTTTCCAATTCATTTTGACTATTAAGCCATTAATTTCCATAAAATACTGCTAATTGTACAATAGAATTAATATTTTTTATGTATTTACTTTTTTAGGAAATATTACTGCTTTTATATACTTATGCTACAAAATCACACATTAGCTAACATTAGCAAACCTGTAGTTTTCTTAATCCTAAAGACATTGGTTAGCTTGTTCTGGTGTGTTTGATTAGGGTTGGAGCTAATATCTGCAGGATAGTGGCCCTGCAAGACTGAAGTTGGCCATATTTACATGATCTGATTACTTTATTCAGCTAGTAACAAGTAATGAGTAAAGCAATGTTTACTTTTTCAAATAAGTAAACTTCTAATTTTATTTTTTACTCGAATACTGCTTTTGCCCCCATGTTGAGAGAAATGTGGGTTTGTGTAGAGGTGTGCCAGCACTGGAATAATTGTAGCATTTATGAGCATGATGGGTATTGCAGTGTTTGTCATGCTTATCAGTGACATACAGAGCGTGTAGCTTCCTATCCAGTCCACCGCAATATTTTTAGTACTGTAAATCGAAGCGTTTCACTGTCATGATCCAGTAGTTCGTTATTTATAGTGGACAAAACAATAGAATTGGCCCTTTACCAATGAGAAGTGGCACTTTTACCTTTTTCTCTGTCCACTCTCGTTCGACAGGAACAGTGTAATGTGCCCTGTGGTCCATCTCAGTGCACAGCACACACACAATGGTCTGATCCTTCTTACAGAACAGCTCCAGCAACCTCTCGTGCTTCTTACACATACGGTCCTCAAGGTTCTGCACAGGTTCGATCAGCTTGTGTTTGGTGAAGCGGGCAGTGTGCGTCTTCAGATGCTCCTCACAGTAAGACGTTAAACAAACCAAGCAGGACTTCACCGCCCGTCGCTGAGGCCCAGTGCACACATCGCAGGACACCTCCTGTGCCCACGGTCCATTAGGAGGAATCAGTTCAGGCATTTCTGTAGGGAGCTCCTCATGGGTCCTGATACCTGGGTCCAGCTGCATTGTCTTCTGAAAGTCCGCGACTGGATTGGATTTCATTGCCTTAAATTTATCAGCGATTTCCCTCAGCACTGTGTTGATGCTGATGTCGGGCTGCTTGAAGAATGTCTTTTTGCACATCGGACACATAAAGAGGGCACTGGACTTCCAGTAGCTGCCGATGCAGGCCATGCAGAAGTTGTGTCCACAAGGGATGGAGACAGGGTTTGTAAACACATCCAGACAGATGGAACAGTGCACCTGCTCCTCGGCTAACATGCTGGTGGGAGATGCCATTCCTATAGAGACACAGGGAGAAGCATGTGCCCTCAAAAAAGCTGTAGTCTTCCTGCTTTGATCAAAAGAAACTTTAAAATGGACAACTTCTCTCTAAACTTGTCAATATTGTTTTCCCTGAAACAATAAGCTTTTTGAAGTTTATATACCAAAACTACTTTTGAGGGGGAAAAAAATGGAAAAAAATAATTAGATAATAATTTTACAGGTTACAAAGTTTATAGCATCTTAAAGCGTCTTAGATTATTAAAGTCAACATGAAATACCATTCACAGCCAATTTTACTTCCATAATGTAATGTGTTTTATGAGAAAAACATTCTGTAGCAGAATGGATCAGGACCTAAATGTAAATTTCATGCTCTTGAGAGCTAATCTTAAAGGACAAGTTCGGTATTTTACACTTAAAGCCCTGTTTACAGATCGTATCTGATGAAATAGAACGGTTAAGATAAAAATTTGGACACATGCTGCTGTCCCGAGAATTTTAGGTTTATTTCGCTTCCCCCCACCACCCCCACAATGGTTGTCTATATGCACTGGAAGATTCCATCCTAAAAACACATTAAACTTTCGTTTACAAAGACGTGAAACTCACCGAGTGGTCAGGGGGTGTTCACTGATATGTTCCATCAAAAATCGCTGAAAAAGATGCATTCCAACAGGTTTTATCGTAGTTTTTGTCCAACTCCATTGACTTAATAGGACGTGCTGTGAGACCGCAGCACCTTTACGATATTACTCCGCCGCTTCTTCTTCTGCTTCTTCTGTGTATTCAATGAAATGCCCGTGGTTTGCTTGCAATTGGCAAAGGTGCATTATCGCCACCAACTGGGCTGGAGTGTCTATTATTCAAGCTCTCAACGGAAGAATCACGGGTGTGACGCGTTTGGCAATATAGGTCCACAAAAGCGAAATAAACCTAAAATTCTCGGGACAGGAGCATGTGTCCAAATTTTAATCTTAACCGTTCTATTTCATCAGATACGATCTGTAAACAGGGCTTTAAGTGTAAAATACCGAACTTGTCCTTTAACATTTGTGACCCTGGATCATAAAACCAGCCACAAGTCGCACGGGTATATTTGTGGCAATAGCCAACAATACATTGTATGGGTCAAAATTATATATTTTTCTTTTATGCCAAAAATCATTAGGATATTAAGTAAATATCATATTCCATGAATATATTTTTTAAAGGGATAGTTCACTTTGAAATTAAATTTTGGTATGTTTTAGCTTATCTCAAGGGCATCCAAGATGTAGGTGTCTTTTTTTCCGCAGTAGTTTCAATTTTGATATTTTTAGGTCAAACCGTTCTTGTCTGTCAGTCATATAATGCAGGTCATGGTCACTGTCTCAAAGAGCATGCACAGAGTCCAAATTAAAACAATTCCCCATCGTCCAAATTAAACAATTCCCCATCGTAAGAACAAATTGATGGCCTAAGACACGAAACGAGCGGTTTGTGTGAGAAAACGAACAGTATTTATATCGTTGTTACCTCTTGTACACAGCCACGTCCAAGTGATCTGAGAGCGCGGGCGGGTATAGATATATACACTAGATGTCGCCTTGGCTACGGTTTCGTTCCAATGATCTGCAGTAGCCAAGGCGACTTCTATTGTATATATCTATACCCGCCCGCGCTCTCAGATCACTTTCTCACACAAACCGCTCGTTTCGTGTCTTAGGCCATCAATGTGTACTTACAATGGGGAATTGTTTTAATTTGGACTCTGTGCATGCTCTTTGAGACAGTGACCATCGACCTGCATTATATGACTGACAGACAAGAACGGTTTGACCTAAAAATATCTAAATTGAAACTACTGCGGAAAAAAAGACACCTACATCTTGGATGCCCTTGAGGTAAGCTAAAACATACCAAAATTTTATTTCAAAGTGAACTATCCCTTTAAATTTCCTACCGTAAATATATAAAACATTTTTTTTTTTTTTTTTTATTGCAGCACAGTCGCGAACATAAATGGACAACTTTAAAGGTGATTTTCTCAATGTTTCAATTTTTTGCACCCTCAGTGTAACGATGCGGTTGAAACAGGAGGAAGCAGAATCCAAAATTTGACAAATTCAGACTCAGACTAGGGAACATAACTCAGGAACAGAACAACCAACAGACAACATCAAGAAATCACAAAGACTGAACTAGACACAGGGCTTAAATACATAGGCAAACAAGCATAACAAGATAACAAGGGGGCGTGGTTAATCAGGAACACCTGGGAAGACTAATAAACAAAAAAAACTACAAAGGACTACAAAACATGGCACAGGACAGGAAATGACAAAAAGTCCATACAAGACAAGGGGAACACAAGACAGGAATTATGACACTCAGATTCCAGATTTTCAAATAATTGTATCTTGACCAAATATTGTACCCTGGAAATCCAGAGTTCTCGCGAGAGCACAAGTTGAATTTGCTCAGCGAGTTACTCTGGTGTCGAGTAATGATGCTCATTAAATATGCCCTTGTATCCGAGCTGCACCAATCACATCGGGTTATCTGATATAGGCGGACCAGAGGCGAGCTAAACAGATGACGACAGCGCTGTGACGTCGAAGTCATTAGTAAACATTGCAAGATGGCTATGGATGAACACCAGTTGTTTGAAACTGCTTTGGCCGCTACAATGAATGAGTTAGACTTGGCTTTTTATCTAAAAGAGGAATAGAATACGGCGCTCGAATCTTTCCTTTGCAAGAAGGGCGTTTTTGCTGTTTTGCCGATCCGTAAACGGTAAGAGTCTAATCTACCTGTTAGCTTCGCTGGTAGCTAAGCGTATGGGGCTTGTTGTGATTGGTCGTAGTGTTATCCAGTTGCGTGCAGTGAGATTTTCAAATGCATGCTTGGTGCCGCCCCTCGAGCTGGCCGATTTTCATTAGTCGATGCCAGACCATTAATCTTTCAGATTTAGGTCTGGATTTCCAGGCTACAAATATTGTACTATCCTAACAAACCATACATCAATGGAATTATTGGCTTATTTATTCAGCTTTCAGATGATGTATAAATCTCAATTCAATTTGTTTTTTACCCATGTTTTGTGGTCCAGGGTCACATATTTTAATGGAAAACAATTATTTTCATTACTTTTTCATTATTTGCTAAGATTTTAGAAAGGTTGCATTACATATACTCTAAAACTTAGATATGCCTATTAAAACAGATGAAAAGGAAAGTCGTTTCAGAGCATTACAAAGATTGCCATGGTCATGGAATAGCGTTGATGATGAATGGTGCACATTAAGACTAGGAATGTGTATTATTAAGAAACTCACAGTAATAATACATTTTGAACTCACATTGACTTTAAACTGTTGAAATGTCGTCCTATAAAACTAGAACAAAACTAGCACAAACAGATAAATTACCAGTCTTTTTTAAACTGACTTGGTGGCATTATAGACAGCTATGCCGTGTGCTAAATATACAGTCATTTGGATTTGATTAGCAATCCGGCTGTTGGCTTGTGCTCTTAGCAACATGCAGTGGTCTTTGACACAGAAAGACTTCAGGAATTTGTAAAGCCTGGCTATTCATAGAAGATTATCATCACTCCAAAAATACTAGGCTTCCCATACTCTTGCTTCTGCTCCTGTCTCATAAACAACACCTGCATGCAATTTTTGGATCTATATCACCATTTTGTCTATAGTTTTTAATAGCTGTTTATCAAACATATTTTTGCAGATAAATTATTTTTCATTATTAGTAGTTGGAAGAGTTCCAAGTTGATTTTAGCATGCTTTCATTAGCAAATGTGTCCTTTTCTATACATTTTGGCTATGCATTTGCTGAAATGACATGCAGAACATGCAGTTTCCTCAATCATCTTCATTCATCCAAGCATTTTTGACTTGAAGAGTCACAGTGTTTTTAGAGGAGACTCACCGGCTGTCTGTTGCAGCTGAATGCCACTGACCACAATGACCGTCCTAGACTGGACAGCAGTGACATGCGGCACAGCTGACAGCCCCTGTTACCCTGAAATATCCCCCCTTACCCCTCCCCCTTAGCCCAGTTTCACTTTTACACCGTAGACTACATGGGATCTCTTCTAGCCTCAGGAAATATTAACCATTCACGGTCCGTAGTTTTTTGTCTTGTTTAGCAATTAGGGTAGAGTGGGTGAAAGGAGACTGTGTAATGTTTTTTTGTTAAACAAAAGTTAAATGTTCTAGATGTTTTACAGCATTTACAGTGGCGGTTCTAGAGGGGGGCCAGGGGGGGCCAGTGCTCCTGTGACAACAAGCTTGGACCCCCTTGTGGCCCCCCTAAATGTGGAGTGTGAAATAATTTTTACAAAACTGTTTTTTGCTATCGTTGTTTTTCACATGATCCGTTATTAGACAGTGGCAACACGGAACACAAATGTAACCCTAGAGGGACTGCTTAAATCGGATCTGCAGGTTTTTTTCTATTCAGAAGTTGGTGGACGTTTTGCGCAAATATTATAGTTAAAGCAAAGAAGGAAATATAGAGGTGAGTAAAGTTGTTATGTTGTATTTGTATTAAATGCATTACAGAAGTGTAACGTTAGATCAGCTAATCTTAACCTGGCCGTTTGTTAGTTTGTGGCAGTTTGAAAAAGGATCAAATTATGATCAACAAACTCATGATGCTGAGTATTTTTACTTAAACAGGGATGCAAACAGCACGCTTTTCTACGCCTCTTTTTCACGTCAGTTTGGGTGACTTGGGTCTGAGAGGGTCTGATTATAATTTCACAAAGTCATCTGAAGCCATTCCATAGCTTAATGTGAGGGACAGAAGTCTATTTAAATCATTAAATTAAAGTTTATGGAAACTCGTTTTCCCTCATCTGTCAATCATTCTCCATTCAGTATTCAAACAGCGTGCGCACCTCGTCCGGTTACAGCAGGATGCACGGTAAAACTCTCTCCAATATGATATTCACATTATAATGCTTGATCTGTAGATAAAAGGCTGTGGATTTGCATAAAATGACTTTATTTTGTGTCTTTGTATTTTATGTTTGTTGCTGTTTTAAAACGACTCGCTACCGTGTGCCTGTTCACACCACAAGGACTATGAATCGGCATCAAACGCACAATAACTGGAATTTAAAACTTCACTATGTGAAGAAACAAATGATCAATAAACTGTTGGACAGATAGAGGCTACACTAGGATTTGTGCGCGCGACATTTCTTCGCTTTGTGCCGTGAACTTTTTAATGCGCACTTGTGCAGCGCAGCGCTACACACTGTGACTCCATGTTGCTTTGAGCACATCATTCTGCACCCGCGATGCGCATACGCGCTTTGTGCGCTCTGTTTTGAAGCGTTTCATATCATATTATCATGGTTTTTCCTATATTTTTATACCTAGCCTGCACAATACATTTAAAATAAGCATAATTTAATTGTATATTATACTGTATGCACTAAAGCTGGTGAAAACCTATCTCAGGTCCACAATGTCAGATGACAGATTAAGCAATTTAGGTGTTCTAAGTATTGAGTCAAGGAGGGCAAAGGCCTTAAATCTAGATGAATTTGCTGATCTTTTTGCAAAAAAACACAAAAATCGTAGAATACAGTTGATGTGACTGATTCTGAATATGTAATGCAAATCTAAAAAATATAATGGAAATGCAAATACATTGTTGAATGATTGTTAACATGGTATTTTGCCTGTTAATGCCTATAGTGCAGTGCAGAAAATGATATGACAACAGTAAGGTCTAAATGTAACTGGCCCCTCTAACAGTACAACTGGTGTACAAAATCTAATTATAATGACAGACATTATTACATTTACATTTTGTAAGAGTATTGAATTATCTGGGTATATAAGGAAAAGGTGCAGAAAAGTTTGGGGAGTCTGTTGACTTCCCAGTTCCCACACAACCGCTGTGTGTAATTTTTGATGCCAGGTAATTGCTACAAATTTCTCTATTTCTGAATTGTTGTTATGATATGGTTAACTGATGATTTTATTCTTATGAATTGGATTTTGAATTATTGCTTCATTACCTGGTCAATAAATTGTAAACGTTTGATTTTATTCTGACCGACTCTGAGATTTGTTTTTCCCAAGTAGATTATCGGAGTTTGCGTCAGAGATTAGTGACAACTAATACCTGATATCAGATTCAAGTGTGCTTGAATGAGGAGACGAGTTATTTTCCGTCTAGAATCAGCAAATGATGTTTGATCAACCTAGATTTGGATGTGTCTAATTACCACTGTTCTAATTTACTTTACTTTAGATAAGTGCACGTGGGATGCCACAAGATTTGCCAAACCAAAGCCATTTTTAAGAAAGGTAAAGTTGATTGACTGATATCTTTTAATGGTGGTCAAGACCTCTACTAAAGTAAACGATTGAATTAAGTTCCTGAGGGGCATTCAAGGGGGCTATGTATATATATATATATTTGATTGTGCGAGTGTGAATGCGGCAAATCCCAAATATTTAGCCAATTACCTCTGTTTTGATAATCGGAACTGACCAACTGTGCCGGAGACCTGGTGTGGAACTCGAAGCGATATAGTTTCCTGATCTAACGGGTAAAATATAATCAGAGTTTAAAAGAATATTCAAATATTCGTTCACTTTCATGATGCACAGACATCATTCAAATCTTTTTCATTTATGGAGTCAGATGAAACAACGAGTTATTACATGTGAGAAAATATATTGCATTTAATCTTGTTGTGTTGCATAATACGCAGAGAAACCTTCCCCGTATTATTGGAAACCCCCATTGGACCAATAGACGGGCTTACAATAGCGTCACAGTCCAGCTTAAGTAAGTTCAGTGATGTTTCATTTTTGTTTTAAAAAAATGTCCCATAAAATTTAAAACACTAAGTCCAAATATTTTTATTCAGCCTCCTAGTTAGATTACATTTGATGGAATAACAAAAGATGTGTTATTCAGACCATGGCAACTACAGTAAGTAGTTGGGGAAAGCGATGCCTCCTGGGGGCGTTTTACCCCACAGACTGGGTTTGAAAAAAATTGTCATTCTAAAAATATAATTATACTTTCCTTAAATAACACGTACTCCCTCACTACAGGCCTTACTCTTTTCATCTATAACTGTGATGTTCTGCAAAACAACAAGCTTTAAAACAAAACAAAAAATCCGTTTTCTTAGGTAGGTACATCACCAGTGTAAGCTTCATAGTGAATACTTCTACATCACTCTGATTCACATAGTGAATGTAGAACTACTATCTATTAGTTAATGACATGACAAATTAATGTTATTAATTAATACATTTTATTCAAAAGTTCTGGAAAACTCATAGAAAACTTGTATCCAAACATTATGACACCCCGTTATAAAGATTAACACAGGAAAATACAAGTGATCTGATCTATAAAGTTGATATATTCTCCATTTAGCTTATGTAAATTGTAATAATATCCATCCATTTGAAAGTAAAACAAATCTAGATGTATAAACATTTGGGATATAATCTGGATTGTAGCAAGTTATTACAATTAATAACTACTCAAAAGTGGAATGGTCACATAGACATGGAACAAGATTTATATATATATATTTTTTTTTTTTTATTAATGTTTTTTTTTATGTTTTGAAGTTTCTAATGCTCACCAAGCTGCATTGATTTGATGAAAAATACAGTAAAAAAAAACTTTAATATTGTGAAATAATATTACATTTAAACCATTTTTTATTTTAATGTATATTAAAGAGTAATTTATTCCTGTGATGTCAAAGTCAAAACCATTACTCCAGTCTTCAGTGTCACATGATTCTTCAGAAATCATTCTAATATGCTGAATTGTTGCTCAAGAAACATTTCTTATCATCAATGTTGATATGGAGACTGTTTTTTCAGGATTCACTGATGAATAGAGAGTTCAAAATAACAGCATTTATTTGAAATAGAAATATTTTGTAACATAAAGTATTTACTTTATCTTTTGGTTTAATTGAATGTGTCCTTGATGAATAAGACTTAATTTCTTGTTTACTGACCTGAAAGTTTTTAAGTATATTTAGTAGTATATTTGTTTTTTGTAACTTTTTGTTTTTATGCATCTTTGAAAGTAACGTACAGTCTTTTTACACAAAATGCATGTGTTCTAAGATCACGCTCCTCTGCCTAAATTTACAAAGTGAACTCTTATAAAATAAAAACATTTAAAAAAAAAAGTGTATTATTTGTCCAGGAAAGTCTTCATTCTTGTGAAAATCAGCAATGTATTCTGTCCAACCCTGAAACCCATGATAAAGGCCCTGAAGTGAGTATGCTGTCTCAGCTGTGTTTGATGGCGGTGATGACCAGTGCTTCTGGGTTCTTTCCGTCCTGGTTGATGCAAGGGCTGAAGATAGGGTAGACACTCTCAGTGAAAGCATCACTAAACGTGTAGAGATGAGAGCGCATTTTCACATCATAGAAGGACACCTGGCCAGCTTCATAGTCCAGAAAGATGCCCAACTTCTGAGGCAGAGTGGTGATATGGAGAGGAACTCTGTGCCCAGCAAGGGCTTTCACTTCTCCGTTTTTCAGCCATAAACACCAGAAGCCGCCCTCTGGACTGAGACGGATCTCTCCTTTGCGTCGTGCCGACCCCCGGGCTACTCCTACGGTCCAGGCTGTCTTATGTCCCATGTCTACCTCCCAGTAGTGTCTTCCGGTGGAAAGACCCTCGCGCGCCAGGACAAACAGTGCTGGGCTGAAGCGTCGCGGCGTGTCGGAATGTGTGGAGCTCTTGCGCTGCTCTTCATAGTGCACCTGCCTTCCGTCCTCGGAAAGACAAAGATCACGCTGAGCTGTGGCAGGATCCAAGATCACCTCACCTACAGAGAAAACCAAAATCATGTGTGTTGAACACAAAAATAGACACACAGAAGTGTTTCAGTTGATTTGATTCAGCTATAGATCCACAAATACATGAATGAAAAAACATATTTTTCAACTCTCATGTTCTTCAAAGTTCTTTAACCCTTCGATGCATACCTCTGGTTTTTAGTGACCTGGGACATCATTCACTACCCTGCTCCTCATTCATTTTTTTAAATTTTATAATATATATATATATTTTGTGTGTGTGTGTGTGTGTGTGTAACAATGTAAGTATATATTTTTTCTGCACAACAAAAATTGAATAATTTGTAATAATTGCATAGAATTGAATCTTAGATGATTGAATAATTGCATTTCACCTTTATTCCACAAGGTGGCAATGTCTGATACACAATGATGAAGTGACGTTTCACTCATACTTACCACAGGAAGCAAACAAAAGAACAGGAAAACTTGAAATGGATCAGTGAATTACTGCAGAGCAAGTACTAACTAAACACAATCAAATATTAGTATCACTATCACTTGTATGGTGGATCTGGTGAAGAAGCTGATCAAAATATTGCTTTTGAAGATGTTGAAAATGATAGTTTTGAGAATATGTTTGAGATCGTGAATTTGAGCCAGATGCTAAATGTACTGGGAAAAGAGCTCTGACGAGGACAGTGATGATGGTATAAAACAACTGTTGAAACTGAACCCTTCCAAGCTCCAAAAGGTAAAAAAAAATTGCTTTATTTTAATCTTCTGTAATTGTTACTCTAATACCAGGAGACTTTTATAAGGGTAGAGATCCATCCGTGCTAGATATAGATCCGGGTCGCTAAAGACCCGAATATGTAACAATGAATGGCAACACTTTCAGGGTTAATTAGTTTTTGCCCAGAAAAATAATAAAATCATTGAATCTTTATTTCTCTTGCCTATATTTTTACATGTCCAAAGATCCATCCTTGTCATACTTGTGGCTCAACTTCTCCACAGGCCTCTTCCATTGCAGAAGAGTTACTTGATTATAGGGTACAATGGGGCTAAAGGCACACCGTGATAAAAGGCGCCTTTGATTTTATTTTCCTCTAAACCACTAGATGGCACAAACACTTTCCAAAACATCCACTTTTCAATATGCACGTGGAAATTTGGCTGATCCTTGATGCGATCACGGGCGTCAAAGTTGATTCTGTGTTGATTCTTTTTTATAATCACTAAAATTATTACATTTATTTTGAACAGGAATTCTTAATGATTTTCAGTTTTGTTCACATTTTTCAATAACGGAAGGAGTATCTGGGGTAAAAGGTGCCCCTGCTGTTTGGGCTAAAGGCGCAATAATTAACATGATAATAAATAGCTGGCTGACTTTTCCATTTGTTGACATGACATGGTTAGATTCAGATGGTAAATATCATAATGTTATTAATATTAGGAAATAATAATATTAAGTTGGGTGTCCATCTTAGAGATAATCATCATATTTATAATTAAACAATCATATTTAAAATGAATCATATCATATAATAAATTATAATTTATTGTTACAACTGTAAATCTATATCAAATTATTATGGGATCTCCTTCAATACTTTCAGAATCTTAAGGCTACTTTTTAAAATAATTGTATTTCTGTATTTTTTTTAAAATATTTTCTTTATTAACATATTTTAATGGAAAAAAATAATTTTTATTTTTAAATAAATTTTTCATTTTTGTTTTTTATTTTATTTATCAAAATAAAATAACTTTTATTTATATAAAATAAAAGTAACTTATTTATCAAAATAAACAGAAAATAGTACAAACTTTGCTAAAGTGATTGTTTTGAACAAGTATTAACTTAGACATTATTAAAACATTATTTTAGCTAAAATATTTGGAACAATACTTTGTGCCCCATACTGTCACATTTCACTTACATTCTTCCGAGGTAAATCAAGAAAAAAAGTATTCTAAAAATTATTCTAAGCAGCCGTGTGCACAAGGTTAAGAATTAGTCGTTTGCATAGGCTGTTTATCAATATGCGCTCTAAAGCGATCTTCTTTCGTTCTCGTTCTACGTCAGTGGTTCTCAAAGCATACTGCAGGGGGGGTCGCTGCAGTATGGAAGCATATGGGTAGCTATATTCCATGCAAAATGACAATGCAATATGTAAAATGACAATGCATTTCTGTATTTAAATTTACATTTTCCATTACATTTGTGCAACGTTTGGTGCAAAATTAAATGAAAATTCAATTATATAATTTACATTTGCCATTTTATATACTAGTTTTAATATGTAAATTGAATACATATTTTAACACTTTATAAGTTGCAAAATTAAAATGAAAATGTATTACAAAAATGATTAGATATGTTTAACATGTTCAAGCAAAAACTGTCGCAAAATTATCATTTAAATGTTATTTTTCTTAATTGCATTTACACTCACAGTTAAGACACTTGCGACTGCATTTCCATTAAGTGTCCCGCAATGAATGTAGCAAAATTCAATGTGCAATTTGAAAATGCATTCTGAGCCGACCACGTGCCCATCCCATCCCGCCCTGTCAATCACTGCATCAAGGCGGGGCTCGGCAACAGGTAAACAGGCTATGTTACATATTTTGAGTTGTTTGAAGGAAACATCAACATGGCGGCGAGCATGATACGAGCATTAAATTCACTGGCAGAAGAAGTGGAGCGTGAACAGAGAAATGGTAGTATGTTTCCGAAGATTATTACACGTCTTGCAGGTGATAGAACCAGTATGTTGTTAGAACGTCTGGGAGAATGTTCTGCCTTATCAGGCGTCGACACCCGTTTGGTTGTAACATTATCCTGCGCTGTATCCTGCGCATTTCGGTGCTCGAGCCCCTGCCCTTTTTCAAAATTAATCAAAAGTGCCCCTCTCAAACAAATATCAATGATAATATTGTGGTCAAAAAAACTAAATGCATTTGATTATAATTACCATGAAAATGTGTACAAAACTAAAGTAGCCTAAATTCACGTTTATTTTTACGTATCTGAGGTGTTAATTGTTGCCATAACGCGTTGCTATGGGTTGCGTCATTTGCGTATCACAACTTGACGGAAGTGATGAGTCTCCGTTTTCGAGGGTCTACAACCACGGAGTAGTGTCAAGTCAAGTCAAGTCAAGTTTATTTGTATAGCGCTTTTCACAATACAGATTGTATCAAAGCAGCTTCACAGTATTAAATTAAAATAATACAACAAAGTTTGTTTCAAGAGGAATTTATTGATTGATAAAATTAAATTAAATATCCCCAAAATATCCCCAACTGAGCAAGCCAAAGGGAACAGTGGCAAGGAACCGAAAAACTCCATCAAGTGACCTAATGGTGTCCTAAAACTCCATCAGGTGACCTAATGGAGAAAAAAAACCTTGGGAGAACCCAGGCTCAGTCGGGGGCCAGTTCTCCTCTGGCATTTATGAGCTAGAGGCCGGATTGTAGTTTGAACTGTAGGATTATATGAATGCCTGGCTGAAGAGATGCGACTGAGCAACGAACAGTATCAGGAAGACTATTCCAGAGTTTTGTTCTGTAATCACACACACTATTCCATAGTGTGTGTGGACGGCAGGCGTAACCGTAGCTAAAGTTATGCGTTTTAAAACGAAAATGCACTAGTGTAAACGTATTCCAAAGTCTGCTTGGGAACCGATGCTCTTGAGCCAAATATGGTTCTTTCAGTGAGTATGGCTCGACGGCAGAAAAAAAAAAAAACGAAACAATTTTTAAACTTTTTTTTTTCAATAATCAACGGTAGTCGATTCAATTAAAAATCCACATATTAAATATTTTTTAATATTTCATAATCCATTGATACCTGTTTTTCATGTATAATACACTGACCAATCATCGTCTGGCACAACAAGTTCAAATTTCAAGTCCTTTGAAAATTACATACAGACGAATTTACATTTATGAAGCGATCTGAATCTGCGTCGTTGAAACAATGGATGTTAATTGACTACAAAGCACTGCACAAAACCAGCACCAAAAGTCGCATTAATGGTAAAGTAGTATTCAATTCACTTGTATTTAGTTTATGTATGTTGATACACCTTTTACAATTGATCAAACTGCCATTGTTGGTTAAATGAAGCCCAGCCTACACAGTCCTATTATGTGAAGTGTCTGACAAAAACACGCGAATGGTGACGTGAAAGGACGTTATTATTTTAACATTTTTGATAATTATGCAGCAATAGTAGGCTAATAGTATGTGTAATTTGATCATTTGTTATTTTATTACTGACTGTTTACTTGTCTTTAATAATGTTTTAAATTCACATTAATTAGGCTGGTAGTTTTTTGTAGTATCAAAATTGGCATAAAGAATTGATATTTCACTGGTGTCTAAACATTTGTGCCACTTGACCCAGTCCTCAGCACTGAGCCCTTCTGGAGCTGCTCTAAATATGTGATGTGCTATTAAATAAAAGATAAAATATGATAGAGCAATAGAATGAACAGTGAAAGTAACAGAAGCCCATACAATGCATTTTAGCAAGCTTAATTAAGCATGAAAATAACTGAAGGAAATATATATTTGATGAACAAATTAAGCCAACTAATATGATTTATATTCTTTTGGTTTATCTTCTAATACATTTAAAAATTTGAAATTCGGCGAGTACCAAAAACGGAAGTATCGGTATCGGACTCGTTCTGGCAAAAGTGGTATCGGTGCAAACCTAGTTTTTTTGGAACCTGTGATTTCAGGATTCATTGACATTAAAAAGTAAAAAAGAACAGCATTTAATTAAAATAGAAAGTGTTTACTATCTTTAGTCTTTAGTCTTTACTATCACTTCTTTTCAATTTAACAAATCCTTGCTGAATAAAAGTATTAATTCATTTTTAAAAAAAGAACAAAAAAAAAAGAAATTATTGACCGCAAACTTTTTAATGTTTGTGTATTGTAAAAAAAAAGATTTCTATTTTAAATAAATGCTGTTCTTTTTTTTACTTTTTAAACTCAGAATCCTGAAAAAGTATCAAAGGTTCTAAGTATATTAAAATAGAAATTTTTTTATTGTAGTAATATTTCACAATATTACAGTTTTTTCTGTATTTTTGATCAAATAAATGCAACCTTGATAAGCATATATATATATATATATATATATATATATATATATATATATATATATTATATATATATATATATATATATATATATATATATATAATTTATATATATATAATTTATATATATATATATATATATATATATATTATATAATTTAATATATATATATATATATATATGTGTGTGTGTGTGTGTGTGTGTGTGTGTGTGAGTCAAAAGGGGCATATATATATATATATATATATATATATATATATATATATATATATATGCCCCTTTTTACATTTGAGCCCCTGCCCCTGAGGAACACTTTGCACGTCCCTGGTGTTCTTGATATCGAGAATGCAGCTTTTGTAGCTGTTGAGACTCCCTTCATTTTACACTGTAATGGATTTCATTGACTGCTTTAAACAAAACTGAATTAACTAGATATGAGAGCATGACTTGTCTTGTTAGCTGAGTATAATGGGAACCGATATTGATCATGATGACCTGTGAAATCTGTTATTTGTAAAGAAAATGTGAGCTCTGCTTGTTAATGAATAGTTCCTATTGTGCTGGAATGGATTTGCTTAGTATTTCTGAGTGTTTTTAATGCATTGTTTTGCAGCTGTTGGAGTGTTTTGGGTAGTTGCTTTCTGGACAAAAACCTTTGATATTCTGATTTGGAGATATGGCTCGACTGCATATTCGTCAAAATAATAGTGAAAAAATAAATAAACTTAAAATCGAATGTTTTTATAAATAAGCACTTACTTGCATAGTTTTGCAGCTTCCTGAGCTCTGCAAGGGAAATAAACACTGCATGATTACAAAGATCATGTAAATTAGCAGTTGATGAATGTTTAGGCTATAGTACAGTGCATGGAAGAACTAGACATGGTTATTCACCTTTCCCATAAAGCTGTTTGACCTCTTGTTGGAATTTGTCAACCAGAGAGCAGACTGACTTCCTGATGGTGTTGAGGTACAGATCTGTGTTCACAGACACCACTGACCAATCAGATGGCTCCGGTGGAGGAGGGAGAGATGGGAGGAACTATGAGGGATGAAATATTAGGTGAAATATTAGAGAAGACAACTCAAATGCACACACTTGTTTGTGTCATGCTAGGGACCTTATCTTCATGCTATTAAAGGCACACTAAGTTTCCGTTTTTCTCAAACAGCAAAAAGTCGCTGTGGAGTACTTGTATTTAACGTTACTGTTGTGGTGACCCACAAATAAGACTGAAAGAGACATTCACCAAGGGACTGTACCTTTAAGGGAGAGTTGTTTTTGATATACGAGTTCCGGGTTAACGTTGTGTGTCTGTTTTGACCTCACTCGCTGTACAGTTATTTTAGTGATATTGAAGTGGAGAGTAAAGCTGACTCGAAGCATCTCCGTCTCTTGTCTCCTCACTTATTGCACTCCACATTGGTGACCCCGACGCGAGTTTGATACGGCTGAATTATGTCACACAACAACGGTGGTGAAAATGCTGCTGCTGCCGCGGCGCCTGCAGCTGATAGCGGCGCGGCTAATGTCGGCGCTATCTACGCGGCCACTATCAAGTTACCGGACTTTTGGCACCACAATCCACGGCTGTGGTTTCAACACATCGAGGCCCAGTTCCAGCTGAGAGGAATAACACAGGACGTTACAAAGTATTTCCACGTGGTAGCGGCCTTAGATGCCTCGACGACAGCCAGGGCTATGGCGCTGTTAGAGGCTCCGCCGGCCGACGGCAAGTACGACGCACTCAAAACGTTCCTGTTGAACCTTTTTGAACTGTCGGAGCTGGAGAAGGCAGACCGCCTGCTGTCCCTGAACGGCCTTGGCGACAGCAAGCCGTCCAAGTTAATGGAAAGGATGCTGGCTGTGCTGGGCGCGGCAGATCCCGCGTTCCTCTTCGCCCACATATTCCTGCGGCAGCTTCCAGCACCCGTGCGCACCGCACTGGCCAGTTCCCCCCTCCCTTCCTCCAGAGACTACCGCGCGCTGGCTGTGGAGGCAGACAGGATTTTCCTTGCCAACCGGCAGCAGTTTGTCCATGCGCTGCTGCCCCCCCAGCGCACGTCTGCCCTGCTTCCACCAACAGAGGACGACCCGGACACCGCAGCTGCTGTGACGGGCCGCCGACAGCGTGAGGATGGGTGGTGTTATTTCCATTCCAGGTTTGGGGCCAAGGCCAAGCAGTGTCGCCAGCCTTGCAGTTTTGGAGCCCAGGGAAAAGCCAGGGCCAGCGCTCATTAGCAGCTATGGGCGCTGGCCGTGACTGCAAGCTGTTATTCATCACTGACTCCTTGTCCGGCCGGCGGCTGCTGGTCGATTCTGGGGCTCAGCGCAGCATCCTGCCGGCGAAGCCTGTGGACACCATGGCTGGCGGGCAGGGCCCCCCGATGGACGCCGCCAACGGCACGCCCATTCGTACCTATGGCACGAGGTATGTGGAAGTGTGTTTCGGCGGGCGGCGTTTCGGCTGGGATTTCGTCATAGCCGCCGTGTCTACGGGGCTCCTGGGGGCGGATTTGCTCTGCGCTTATAGACTGTTGGTGGATGTTACAAACTGCCGCCTGATTGACGCCCTCTCTTTTGCTTCGTACCCCTGCACGCTGGGAGGGATGGGGGCGCTTTGTCTGTCGAACACGCTTGCCACCGGAGACCTGTATCAACGCCTGCTTGCTGAGTTTCCTGACATCACCACGCCCACGTTTTCATCGGAGGTGGCTAAGCATGGCGTGGAGCACTACATCACCACGGTTGGCCCCCCAGTCTATGCACGAACCCGGCGCCTTGACTCTGCCAAGCTCGCGATCGCCAGGGAGGAGTTCGCCACCATGGAGCACCTCGGCATTGTGCGCCGCTCTAACAGCCCGTGGGCTTCCCCCCTGCACATGGTGACCAAGGCTGATGGCGGTTGGCGTCCCTCCGGTGATTTCCGTCGCCTAAACAATGCCACCACCCCCGACCGGTACCCAGTGCCGCACATACAGGACTTCTCCGCCCACCTAGCCGGCGACACCATCTTTTCAAAGGTGGACCTGGTGCGAGGTTACCACCAGGTGCCTGTCCACCCGCAGGATGTACCCAAGACAGCGGTCATCACACCCTTTGGCCTTTTCGAATTCCTACGGATGCCTTTCGGCCTCAAGGGTGCAGCGCAGACGTTTCAACGCCTCATGGACTCTGTGCTGCGGGACATGCCATTCCTATTTGTTTACTTGGACGACATTCTCGTGGCCAGCGCGTCCGCAGACGACCACCTGAAACATCTCCGGCAGCTGTTCGGCCGGCTCAGTGAGCATGGTCTCATCATCAACCCGGCCAAGTGCGAGTTTGGCCGGTCGTCCATCACTTTCCTCTGCCACCACGTCACCCCACAGGGGGCCGTCCCCCACCCTGCCAAGGTGGACGCCGTCGCCAGTTTCCCACGCCCACGCACTGTGAAGTCCCTGCAGGAGTTCCTGGGCATGGTGAACTTCTACAACCGTTTCCTCCCCCATGCGGCCCAACTCATGCGACCATTGTACGACGCCTTACGGGGAGGGAGGCCGGCAGACGTGTTGGTTTGGTCCCCAGAGAGGACTGGTGCCTTTGATGCTGCTAAAACCGCGCTGGCCAACGCTGCTCTGCTGGCGCACCCGTCTCGGACCGCCCCAGTTGCTCTTACTACGGATGCCTCTGATTACGCCGTGGGGGCTGTGTGTGAACAGTGGGTGGGCAGAGCCTGGCAGCCGCTGGCCTTTTTCAGCAGGAAGCTCCGTGACAACGAGAGGAAATACAGTTCCTTCGACAGGGAGCTCCTGGGTCTTTTCCTCGCCACCCGTCATTTCCGTATCCTGTTGGAGGGCCGGCGGTTCACGGCTTTCGTTGACCACAAGCCGCTAACGTTCGCCATGGCCAAGTCTTCGGAGCCATAGTCTGGTCGACAGCAGCGTCAGCTCGCTGCCATCTCTGAGTACACCACTGACATTCAGCACGTGGCCGGCAAAGACAATTTCGTCGCCGACTGCCTCTCCCGGGCGGTCACTGGTTCCGTCCACTTGGGCCTCGACTATGCAGCCATGGCTGAGGATCAGACCGTGGACTCTGAGGTGCAAGCCTACAGGACGGCCCCCACTGCGCTGCTCATGGAAGATGTAGTGTTTGATACGGCCAACACTACACTCCTCTGCGACGTCTCCACTGGCCAACCGCGCCCTATGGTTCCCGCTGGCTGGAGGCATAAGGTTTTTGACGCCATCCATGGCCTTTCCCAACCGGGGGTGAAGGCCTCTACCAAGCTGGTGGGGGCCAAGTTCGTCTGGCCGGGCCTGCGGAGGGACGTCAGGGCCTGGGCTGCTGCCTGTGTGGCGTGCCAGCGCGCAAAGGTGACTCGTCATACCAAGGCCCCTTTGGCACCCTTCAAAGTGCTAGAGAGGCGTTTTGATCATGTGAATGTGGACCTGGTGGGCCCACTTCCCCCCTCCAGTGGTTACACCTACCTCCTTACCATGGTGGATAGGACCACCAGGTGGCCAGAAGTAGTTCCCCTGTCCTCCACTACATCAGCTGAAGTGGCCCGGGCGTTCATTATGGCTTGGGTGGCTCGTTTCGGCACACCGTCCGACTTCTCCTCGGACCGAGGTCCGCAGTTCACATCGGAGCTTTGGACTGCGGTCGCCGAGGTCCTGGGGGTGAAGGTCCACCGTACCACAGCCTATAACCCACAGAGCAACGGACTTTGCGAGCGGTTTCATCGGGACATGAAGGCCGCGCTCAGGGCCAGCCTTACGGGCAGCGACTGGGCTGACCGCCTCCCATGGGTTATGCTTGGCCTTCGCTCCGCCCCCAAGGAAGATCTTCAAGCCTCATCGGCCGAGCTGGTGTACGGCCAGCCTTTGCGCGTCCCGGGGGAGTTTCTTCCAGATGCCACGGCCCCGTGGTCGGTTGCCTCCCATCGCGCTGTGTCTCTGGACATTGCCGACGCTTTCGTTCCCATTCCAACGTCTCACCATGGCCTCCCCCAGTCCTATGTGCCCAAGGATTTACCGTCAGCCAAGTATGTCTTCATCCGCCACGATAGCCATCGTACCCCATTGCGGCCCCCCTACGATGGGCCCTTCCGTGTCCTGGTGGGAGTGTCTAAGAACTTTGTTGTGGATATGGGGGGCAGGCCGGAGCGGGTGGCTATAGACCGTCTTAAGCCTGCTCATGTGGATATTGGCGAACCGCTTCAGCTGGCCCAGCCCCCACGGCGAGGGCGCCCCCCTGCGGCAGCCTCGACCCCTGCCCCTGCCCCGCCCCTTGCCCTTTGCCCCTCTCCTGTTAAGCGCAGCCGGTATGGCCGCCTGGTCCGCCCCCCTAAACGTTTACTTTTCTAGGGACTGTTAAGAGCTGGACTGTTCTGTTTTGCACTAGTGAATAGTGTCCTATGTTCTATTTGGGGTACCTGTTCGGTCTGGCCCTGTTATTATGGGTGAATTCTGGGGGGGCCTGTGTGGTGACCCACAAATAAGACTGAAAGAGACATTCACCAAGGGACTGTACCTTTAAGGGAGAGTTGTTTTTGATATACGGGTTCCGGGTTAACGTTGTGTGTCTGTTTTGACCTCACTCGCTGTACAATTATTTTAGTGATATTGAAGTGGAGAGTAAAGCTGACTCGACGCATCTCCGTCTCTTGTCTCCTCACTTATTGCACTCCACACTGTCGTAAATACCACTCACGCAGAGCCGTCTCTCCACTCTTCCGACTGCGCTTTCTATGTTTTGTTCGTCGACTCTGCCATGATTCACATCTGAAATGCGCGCTAGTGTCTTCCATAGAGGCTGCTTCATGTGTTGTTGATGTATGTGACGTTGTGCCATAAAGCAAGTTGTGATTCTCGACATTTGGCGGGGCGCCACCTCTCAAACTTGCATTGCTGGTTTTGCCAGCGGTGGGATGATTCGCCCTACTATGAGTTCGTTTGCCATCGAAATTATTTCGAAGCTGTTATATTAAGGTACAAATCTTGCATAGTGTGCCTTTAATAATATTACATAATGCTACCATTCAAAAATTTGGGGTCAGGAAGATTTTGTAATGATTTTTTCCTCAAATCTCTTTACTAAATAAAACCAAAGCTACATTAATTTGATCAAAAATACAGTAAAACCAGCTATTTTTACTGACAATCTTTCAAAAGGATTATTTGATGAATCGAAAGTTCAAAAGAACAGCAATTATTTGAAATAGAAATCTTTAGTAACATTACAAATGCATTTACTCTCACTTTAAATCAATTTCATGCATTCTTACTGAATACAAAAAGTATTAATTTCTTTCAAAGAAAACAAATCAAAGACTTTTGAATGGTAGTGTACACTGACCTGTAGAAAGAGCACCCTGTCCTGTGTTTGAGCCAGTGCATCCAGCTCGCTGCTCCTCTTCCTTAGTGTGCTGAGCTCATGCTCCAGGCCACTGGCGAGATCTCTGGCCTGCTGCTCCACTTGTTTCTGCCGCGCCGTGATGTGCTCCAGCAGCTCAGCCTGCGACTGCTCTAACAGCCGCTGCAGCTCTGCGTAAACAGCCCAGCTCTCCTCGATCTCCTTCTGACTGTTCTCCTGAATGCAGACAGGATGCCATGCTTTATGTATTATCATACAGCAATTAATTCTGATTGCATTTGACTGACTTTAACAAGCTACCACTCTCAAATAATCTACCAATTATTTGCTAATCTTTAACACGTTACAACTCTCAAATCAACCATACAGCCGTTCTGAAATCATACTCTCATTCACAATCTAATGTTCCTGGTGAAGACGTGTTGCGTGAGCATTGACCTCAGTGATGCTGAAGTCAAATTAAAGTATGTGGCACTGAGAGTGAGATTAGAGAGCTATAGCAAATGAAAAAGATGTTCAGTAAATAGCACTATAAATGTTGCTGCTGTCTAGCCTGGGTGATAAAAAAGCATGTAAGCCACCCCCTGGCAGAACAAAGCCTCTCCATCACCAAGACTGTTGTTGTGCCTCTACATAGAAACCGGACATCCTGCTGCTCCAGACTAAATAACAGTGGATCTCGAAGCTGCTTGGCCCCCAGAGGTGAATGGTTCAGGCTGTCCACTCAACAACCAAGCGCCAGCTATGGGTTAAATAGCTGGACAGATGAAGTTCAAAATCCTGTTTGGGCTTTCCTTTCTATGGGAGTAAATCAAAAAGAAAATCTGAAGTGGAACCCCAAAAGGCGGTATGGTGCAATTACTATCGCCGTACCGGCAGCTCCTACAGCCAAACTTATGTAAAATATAGTGCACTGCATAACTTTGGATCACACCAGTGCGGCCGAGAGGGGGGATCTTGATGTCTAGGCAGCTCAAGATCTCCATAAATTGTTGCCCAGGTCTCTGCTCTGTGCCGTTGAAAAGCAGTAAAACCAACATGGGAGGCAACAACTACAGGTGGCCTCCATCGGTAGGAGAGGTCATTATATTTCTCTGATCAGCTACTGCCCACCCTAAACCATGCAGCCCCCTGGTCAGTAGTGTGATGATCCACCACTGTCTGCCTGCTCCACTGGGTGCTTGGAGCTTAGATTTGGATTTTTAAAAAAGCAGGCGGTTAAACATACACCAGGCAAAACAAAGAGAAATAAGAAAACAACAACTAAGTAACTGACTACATGAAATGTCAGGTCAATGTGTCCTGGCCACACAAACGACCCACAACAAATCAGTGACAGCAGGAAAGCAGCCATCATTGATCTCGAGCTAAGCAAGTTGGGCATTGATATAACAGCACTGCAAGAGTCCAGACTGGCTGAAGATGGCATGTGGCGGGCGAAAGTCTACACGTTCTTCTGGCTTGACCACACAGAAAGCCCTGGTTATACGATGTATGTTTTGCAGTTAGAAACAGTTTGTTGCATATGGATATGCCTCCCAATGGCGGTTATGAATGTCACCTCTCACCTTGCCTGTCGACATCCTCTGGAAAGTTGAACATCCTAAGTGTCTACACCCCAACACTGTGCTCAGCCCAGGAAACAAAAGACAAGGTTGATCAAGAGGAGTCTGAAAAATCATTTTGCTTATTGACTTTAATGTTAGAGTCGGTTCTGATCGCATCTCTTGGCCAGACTGCTTTGAACATTTTACGGTCGGCAGGATGAACATCAATGGACAACGACTCTTAAAGCTCTGCTCCTATCACAAATTGTGCATCACAAACACTTTTTTTCCAAACTAGGCATCCGCATAAAGTCTCTTGGCAGCATCCAAGGTCTGGACTCTGGCACCAACTTGGTTTGGTAATAACCAGGCTGCCATCAAAAGTATGCTTGTTACTCGTAGCTTTCACAGTGCTGATTGCGACACTGACCATTCACTAGTGTGTAGCAAAGTTTGGCTATGACCCAAAAAGATCCAACAGTGCAAGTTGGAGAGCTGCCCCCACGTTAACATCGCTAGGGCAGCGAATACACTGCTGCGTGCAGGCTTCTGCATAAAAGAAGAAACGGCCCTTAAAAACAGCACTTCTACAACCATTGAAGAAAGGTGCCAATATTTGCGGGACAACATCCATGACACAGCCACAGCATTCCTGGGTAACAAGGAGAGAAACAACCAAGACTGGTTTGGTTTGTTGCTGTCATCGCTGCCAAACGAGAAGCCCTAATAATTTTTTGACGGAGGTGTCATTTAGCGGCTTTTGCATCTGAAGTCTTCAAATACACTTTATGGAATTAATCTCACTTTATTTGCCAATGTTTTCACTGCTGACCTTCAACAATCAAATTCAACCATACAAATAACCACAAATTATCTGCAATGTTTATTCTGTATTTCTTTTTTATTTAATTTTAAATTTGAATATGCTTTAGGATGGCAGAGAAGCTGAAGTTTAATGCTATCTTTTGTTTGGCATGAATTTCTTTTTCATGCAGCCTGATGAAAATTTTTTGCTTTTGGTGTGAATAATAGTCCATTCCTCAAAGATTCAAACTTTGGGTAACACTTAAATATTGGGAACACAAATTCACTATTAAGTACGACGTTTGTCTCATACTGCTAATTTATTGCTTATTAATAGTAGTAAGGTCGTTTTTGTAGGCTTAAGTTTAGGTATTTGGTAGGATTAAGGGATGTAGAATATGGTCATGCAGAATAAGGCATTAATATGTGCTTTATAAGTACTAATAAACAGCCAAGATCCAAGTTATATGCATGCTAATAATCAACTAGTTAATAGCGAGAATTGAAAGCTAAAATAAAGTGTTACCAAATTTTCTAGCAATGCATCTTTGATTTTCTTGAACCAAAACTCAACCCTAACTCTCATGCTACAGGTGATATTTGCAGGGTCATCCATTCAGAAACACACACACACACACACACACACACACACACACACACACACACACACACACACACACACACACACACACACACACACACACACACACACACACACAGGATGGTGACTGATTTTGAGACCAGAATGGGGAAGAAATTTCCTTTTCTTTTTTTTTTTTCTTTTTTTTTTGGGAAATGCACAGAACTCTTTCAGGACAGAGACCAGAGAGGAGCCCTGACACAAACACATGCAGTATAACTCATGAGATTTCATGTTAACAGCAGCATGCAGAATGTCACTGTGTGTTTTAACAGGACAGACCGGTTGAACAGCTTAAACTTATACTGAAGAACTGTGTTGTTTCACCACCAGTTCAGCTCATCTGCCATCATATAATACCAATCACCTACTATCTGCTCAGACATTTTTATCTCTGTATAAAGTATTTACTGTAATGATTAAGGTTCTAATAAGTCTAATCTGAGTTATTTCTGCCTGCAGATATTTGTATTGTCTCTTTCTCTCTCTCTCCAACCACTATGTAATTGGACCCATATGTATTTATAAATGTGACTCATGGTGGCCCTGTGCTCTATTTACAGTTAATGAACAAGCAAAACACTGGCACGCTGTATACTGTATATACAGTTCCAGGACAGAAACCAGAGAGGAGCCGTGAGTTTGTATAATGTTATCCGGAAGTGCTTGTGCTGTTCAGCATTTGCTAGAAAGTTGTCTCATTTAAAGTGGGGTAGTGCTTGTGTTGTTCAGCATTTGCTGGAAAGTTGCCTCAGTTAAAGAGGGGTGTGACAACATGTGCAAATGTTTGTCAGGACTGGTTTTGTCAGATTTAACAAATGGTAAACAGATATTCTCAACAAAACAAGCTAAAGTAGAAGCAGTTACCAGGGTTACTGGATAAAAAAAACAAAAAAACTAAGCATAACTTTGAGAAAAAAGAAAAAAAAACTGAGCCCTGCTGAACTCATTAACTTGCCACAGGCTGTACCCTTACAGGGGTCTGAGATTAAGGTGTAAAGATTAGTCTGCAGATGGAGGCACGAACACGAAAGGTTCCACTGTACAGTGCTGGTCAGAATTATTTGCCCCCTTGGTAAATATGATCCAAGATGGCTGTAAAAAATAAATCTGCATTGTTAATCCTTTTGATATTTAATTTAAAAAAAAAGCAAAAATCTAACCTTTCATTAAAGTAAAATAATTGAAAGTGGGGGGGAAATCACATTATGAAATAAATCTTTTTCTCCAAAACACGTTGGGAACAATTATTTTCCCCCTTTTTATTAAAGGTCCCATGACATGAAAATTTCACTTTATGAGGTTTTTTAACATTAATATGAGTTCCCCTAGCCTGCCTATGGTCCCCCAGTGGCTAGACATTTTGATAGGTGTAAAGCAAGCCCTGGGTATTTTTGAGAAAATGAAAGCTCAGACGGGCGAATCTAGAATCTTCCCTTTATGTCGTCATAAGGGGAAAGGTCACCTCCCCTTTCTCTTCTTTGTCCGCAAAGAGAATTTTGCCCGCCCATGAGAAAATGAGCTGCGTGAGCGTGATATTGGTTTTTCCTCCAGAGACATCATGGCTTGCAAACGAGCGAAGCATGGCAGTTGCTCAGTGTTTGGATGTACAAATGAACACAAAAGTATTTTTTTAGTTCCTTCATCCGAGCCTCTGAAGAACCAGTGGGTTATGTGAATTTCTGATGTGTAATTGTTCAAGTTCAGACAGATAATCTTTCTCTCAAAATCGTTCAATACTGTTTATACATCAGTAAATTAAACCAGTGACTAAAATATCAACTTCACATCGTTTCTCTTGGTAGGATGAAAATAATCGTAAATAATCGCGATCAAAGAACAATCCCTTTCCAATCGCCCAAGCTGTCAATCACACAGCGCGAGTTTATCTGGACACTTGCCAAAACTCGTTATGAATTCAATGACGCTGTTACGCTGCACAACGAAGCTCTTACTGTACTTGCCTCATGTTTGCATTGGTGAAATCATTAGTGAGAGTGCAGAAACTGCGTTGCAATAAGATCTTCATTCACGCGATCAACAGGCTGTCATCTGCTCAATGCTCATCACTGCAACCTTTTATGTGATGGGAATAGATCTAAATACTTAAACTTCTCACGATTCGTTAACCTCGATAGCTGTAATAGTAAAAATGTATTATAGCTGTAATAGTAAAAGTATTCGAGAGAGTTCCACATGTAATGCTAGCTATTTCATATGCAAGCATGTCAGCCAATCACAGCAGTGGGCGTTTACACTGAAGTCTCATAGCAGACATGCCCCTTCAAACAGAGTTTTCAAATCAGAGGCTAAAATCAGGCTAGGAAAAATGCCTTTTATTTCTAAATTATTACAAAAATATATATCTTAAAAACATACTAACATTATAAGGGCACCCCAGGAAACATTATAAAATAATAAAATAATCCATGTCATGGGACCTTTAAATACATTTTGCAACCTCCTTTTTCCAAGATAACAGTTCTGAGTCTTCTCCTATAATGCCTGAAGAGTTCGGAGAACACCTGACAAGAGATCAGAGACCATTCCTCCATACAGAATCTCTCCAGATCCTTCAGATTCCCAGATCCATGTTGGTGGTGCTTCTCTTCAGTTCAGCCCACTCATTTTCTATAGGGTTCAGGACTGGAGACTGGGATGGCCATTGCAGATGCTTGGTTTTGTGATCAGTGACCCATTTTTGTTTTGATTTTGATGTTTGTTTTTGGATCACTGTCCTGTTGGAAGATCCAAACAAAGACCATTATAAGATTTCGAGAAGAGGTTGTCAGGTTTTGGTTTTTTTATCTATTGGTATCTGATCAAATCCATGATGCCATGTATCTGAACAAGATGTCCAGGACCTCTGGCAGAAAATTAGGCCCACAGCATTAAAGATACAGCAGAGTATTTCATTTTACACATGGGGTACTTTTTTATCCCTGTGTGCACCAAACCCATCTTAAGGGTTTGCTGACAAAAAAGTTTCATCTGATCATAGAACCCATCCTGTTTGAAGTTCCAGTAGTGTCAGTTATTTTTCTAACGTTCTATGGACAGATAAAAAATAAATAAAAAAAAAGATATTTTTGGCAGCAAACACTTAATATGGGTTTGGTTCATACAGGGATAAAAAGTACCCCATGTGTAAAATGAAATACTCTGCTGTATCTTTAATGCCGTGGGCCTAATTTTGTGCCAGAGGTCCTGGACATCTTGTTCAGATACATGGCATCATGGATTTGATCAAATACCAACAGATAAAAAATCTGAACTTGACAGCCTGTGCTAGAAATCTTATGACGGGCCATGTTTGGATCTTCCAACAGGACTGTGGTCCAAAAACAAACATCAAAATCAAAACAAAAATGGGTCACTGAGCACAAAACCAAGCATCTGCAATGGCCATCCCAGTCCCCAGATCTGAACCCTATAGAAAATGAGTGGGCTGAACTGAAGAGAAGCACCACCAACATGGATCTGGGAATCTGAAGGATCTGGAGAGATTCTGTATGGAGGAATGGTCTCTGATCTCTTGTCAGGTGTTCTCCAAACTCATCAGGCATTATAGGAGAAGACTCAGAGCTGTTATCTTGGAAAAAGGAGGTTGCAAAAAGCTTTTTATAAAAGGGGGCAAATAATTGTTCCCAATGTGTTTTGGAGAAAAACATTTATTTCATAATGTAATTTACCCTCTTGTTCCATGAAGTTACAGGGTAAGTGTGACATCGGCAGGCTGTAAACGAAGTGTAGTAAATCTGTTTTGAATTAAGTTGTTTTTTCAAATACAGGTTTCCGAGTCAGTGATAAGATTGTGTGCATGAATTTGTATTGTACTTACCTGTAACGATCACCAGCTGGAGTGCCCTCGAGAGCCACCAGAGGGCGCTCCACAATAGACTATGATCACTTCCTCACAAACTACATTTCCCATAACTCACTGCCCGGACTCATCAGCACTCATCTCATTCACCTGTGTCTTATCACCTTGTTTCACTCACACCATAAATACCTGGTTTTCACATTCACTCAGTGCGAAGTCTTGTTGTACTGTTACTGCATTTCTGAGTGTTATTTACCCGTGTTTGATTCTTGTATTGCTGACCTTGGACTGTTTCACCGTTTCCTGATTGTTTCTCTGCCTGGCCTGACTTGGATTGTTTATTGGACTCTGATAATTGCTGCCTGTAATTCGGATGTTCTCTGTGTTTCCTCCATTGATCTGTTTGCTGTTGTTGACCCTGCCTGTACGACTACTCTGTAATAAAGCTGCATTTGGATCTTCTCCTTCAAGTCTCGGAGCAGTTCATAACATTACCCTGTTCATGGAACAAGAGGGTAACAAGCACCACTTTAATTTACTGCCACAATGTCACACTTACCCTGTAACTACATGGAACAGGAGGGTAACAAGCATAATTTTAATTTACAGCCCGCAGATGTCATGCTTACCCTGTAACATCATAGAACAAGAGTATATTTCCCCAGTATTTAAACAAAAGTTGCAATAGTTTTAGTTTTACTTGCCTTAAAACATTCTTAATCCGTGCACTTTTGTTAACAAAAAAATGACTGTATAAATGCACAGATATGTAGGGGAGCGCGGGGCACAACCTAACGCGGGGCTAGTTGTAACACGCTTGTTTTAAATACTTCCGCACATGCTTGGATGACGAAACTTTGTGTATTTACTAGTTGCCATATCAACACTATACAGAAAAAAAAATTCCGCCAAAATTATTATTTTTTTGGAAGATATCCATAGACATTTATTAAACCATAGCAAAAGTAAATTTCTTACTTAAGTTAATTTTTCATCTCTATTTTTTGTGTTTATTTAAAATAAGACAAATCTGATATTATTTTAATCTCCAAGATGTTATTTAACAGTTGAGATAGTTCTTTAATGCTTCGCTAACTAGCAGAAGACACTAGCAGGGTTTAAACCCCAGTTGTGCAGGCGGGGCATGTTGTAACACTGCGTTACAAATGTGCCCCTATTAGAAATATGCTATTATATTCTATACTTTTATTAATTTTATTGGGAAAACGTGAGAAAAAGGTGAATAAAGACTGAGAGTCAATGTTCAGAAATGACTAATTATTTATTTGTTTTGAACTATGTTGTATAGCTTTGTTTTCATGTGTTCGTAGTCAAAACTCAAAAATTATTTTATATTTAATTATTAAAAATTGCCATTATTTTATATGAAAAAGTTTTTTAATTGTATTTTATTTAGAAAATATTTTAGTTTGTTTTGTATATATTTTTTATTAGATCAGATAACATTTTAAGCTGTCATATGTTATGTTACAATGTGCCCCACACATGTTACAATGTACCCCACCTATGGGGCATGTTGTCACATTTCACTTCCATTCTTTCGGGGTATGTCAAGAAAAAAGTATATACTGTATTAATAAAACAAAACCACATAATTGTACTAGACATGTGGGAAATTAATGTGGGAAAAAAGAAATACTCTGAACCATAAGTAGATTTACACAAACTGAGAAAGTCAAAAAGCGTTAGGTTGTGCCCCGCTCTCCCCTACCTATGTATAACCTTGGTATGTTATTGTTACAAAAAGGTACACAGTGTATGTTCTTGCTAAATTGCTCCCAAATGTAAGATTGTTGCCTATTATAATAGTTGAATGAGTACCCCTTAGTTCTAAAATACTTACAGTATAAATAATTAGTTAATTTTCCTGGTTGATACCTCTTTATCCCCAAACCTTTACATAATGTTCCCTTATACTTGCACGTACATACTTTATAGGTGCACTATAATTATCGAAAGTTACACTGTAAGTTCGTTTTCATTAAGCAGTACTTTGTGGGCTGTAATCTAAAGCGTTGCCAATTACTTTTCAATAGAATGGTTTCAAGATTTTCTGACTGAAATTTGAAGACTTTGAAAAAGTGGCCTTTTGGCTAAATTCAAAATGGCCTTCCATTTAGAACTAAAAAAATTAAATAAAATACGATCAAAGATCACTCCTTCAAGAAAAGAAGCATCACAAAGTATAAATAGACTTACTTTCAGGACTTTGATAGACTGCTTGATCTCCTCGAGTTTCTTTTCTCGCTCCTTAATCAGATGTTTTAATTCTGACCTTTTCTTTCCCAGTTGACTCTGTGAACCAAAAAACAAGATCCAGTCACATTTCCAGAATTGTCAAGCTCAGTAATAATACTGCCGGTCGATTTGACCCATTTTGATTTTTGAGATGTCTGAACTACTGGGTAACAACCAATGATGTTCACCTTGACTATTCCTCATTTGGGTCATGAGCATGCACTGTTGTGCAATGTGCATACATAATTCATAATTATAATATTTGAAGGTTAATTTGACATTTAAGGAACAGTTACATTTATTTGATATATTTTGCTATGCTGTTTCTCAACTACCCTAAGAGGGTTTTATATTTACATTCATGCATTTGGCAAATGCTTCTTTCCAAAGCAACTTACATTGCATTAAATGCATACATTATAATTTTTTTCCCCCAGTTCACACATTCCCTCCTTGGTATTTCTAGTTCTATTCTCTACAGTTTGAGCAAGGTTTATAAAAAAAATATATATATATATATATATATATATATATATATATATATATATATATATATATATATAATAGCTTTGGTGCAATTTTTACAAGCAAGTGGTGCATTTACAAAATTCTTAGTACTACTAATATCACAAAAAATCTTCAAAAGTCCACTTTTTTCAAACATTTCAGCATATTTTATATCGAGAAAAATAACTGAGAAATTATTGAGAAATGTGTCCTAGCGATTGTAAAAATAAATAAAAATAGCAGGAAGAGTTTACTGTTTTACCTGATTCTTTCATAGTCTGACTTTTGGTGAATTGTACTGAATCCAGTTATGGTCAGTACCATAAAGAACGTATACATTTTTAAAAAACATAATACTAGTTTTAACTCACCGTTTTTTTCTTCCACTCTCGTTCGGTGGAGACAACATCATGCGCTTTGTGTGAGGACTCTGCGCACTCCTTACACACGCACACGTGTTCGTTTCGGCAGTAGGCATCCAGTAGACGTTTGTGTACCTTGCACATCTTGTCCTCCAGGTTGTGAATGGGCTCCACCAGCTTGTGCGAGGTCATCGCCTTTCCCTTCTTATGGTGCCGCAGGTGAGCTTCACAAAATGAACCAGGGCAATTCAGGCATGACTTCTTGGCCTTCATCTTCCTGCCAATGCAGGCGTCACAGGGCACCTCTCCCGCTTTAGCAAAGTCTCCCCAGTCGTCTTCTTTCTGTAAGCTTGGGGAATGTGTTAACTCAACGTTGCCCTTGTCACTTCTGTTGGAGGACAGTGTGGATAGACCCTGGAACTGCTCGGCTATCTCAGCTAGCACACAGTTGATGCTGAGCTCTGGTTTTCTGGAGAAAGCTTTCTTGCACATGGGGCACACAAACTTCTTGCTGTGATTCCAGAAGCCCTGCAGACATGCCTTGCAGAAAGTATGGCCACAAGGAGTTGAGACGGGCTCGACGAAGACCTCCAGACAGATGGAGCAGGAGAACTGCTCCTCTGACAGGATTCGTCCTGGAGATTGTGGGCCTGCAAAGGTTAGGGTGAAGGAGATGGAATTAGATGGGTGGCAGTAAAAAGTGGAAGAGGAAAGAGTAGGACAATGGAAGGCCATGGTATCAAGACACAATTATGTCTTAATACAGTAGGCATGTTTACATGCACTAATTTTCCTCGATTGGAATAAATCGATTTCTTATTCTGAAGGTTCTGTTTATGTGAACCCTAAACATTGCAGTCTGATCCATATTAGTTTACATGTGCATTACATGTATTCCAAACAAAAGGAATTTTTCTGAGCCATTAATCTGATTACTAACGTATTATTTGGGGGCATGTTTCCCATCACTATCAAAGTGCATGCTTTCAGTTCATTGTATACATATGCAAATTTAGACATTACCTTTGATTTTGATATATAATTATGCAAGGTAAACAAAATTATTTCAGTCTAATTTCCATTTGCTTTTACAGCATCTCTATTAAACGATTAGCTATGTTCCCATCTGAAGGTGTGAATGAAACAGGAAATCTGAATATCGCATAAAAAATGGGAAATAAAGCACTGTTTCCATCCCAGGGTTCAGGGAGGACAAAATCTAGACTTTATGGCAATCTGGCTTAAATTATCAGTAATAAAATAATTAAAAAGTTGCTGCAAAAAAAAAATTGCGGTTCTGGTAGGTAAGTATAATGGCAGACTTTTGATCAGGTATTTCAGAAAGACTAAAACATAATTTGAGATGGTGTGAAATGATATTGTCCAATCACTGGATCTGTTGAGGCAAAGGGATAAGGTTTTTTTCGAGCATCTGGGAATATGATGGAAGTAAGTGTGTTTCCATCATAGTTTATGTGCATGTTTTCTTACCAAATAAAACAAATATCTGCCTCAATTAAGTGCACATTTTATTTGCATTTTAAAGTTTTTTTTTAATAAAAATACGTGGATGGAAACCGCTAATGAACCAAAGACTTTCAGGTCCCCCCTCCTATTCAAAGGACTTTCGGGGACACCCATATTGATGAAAGCAAACAAAATGCAAGACACAGATACTGGAAAAAGAAAAAAAGAAATAGCAGTAAATTATTATAACATTCACAAAAACAAACAAAGATATACATAATAATACTGACTATTGAATAAAGTGAATAGAAACAGCTCTCTAGGCAATTTCGACAGTATCAGAAGAAAGGCCTGGCATTAAACTGGGAGTGTTAGTGTAGGCGTTAAGCATGTGAGCTGTTAACACAAAGGTCACATGTTTAGTTTCAGGTTAAGGTGGCCCATTATTCGAAGAGTTGCAGAAGCCCTTGGTTGATATTGTGTCCTTGAGCAAATTGCTTAAGCTTTCAAATGGTGAGAAGATTTTTGCAATTGCTGTGTATTAATTAAGACTGAAACAATGAAACAAAGTTGAGGTTCATTTGAGAGTTACAGTCTTTAATGCAAGGGGAAATGCAACATTTTAGGAACCAGCCACTGAAAACCCCATATTGTTCTACCAATGAAAGGAATATTGGAAAGCGATGTGTTTACATCCCTGCTTAGCCCTAAAGTATTATTGAACAAGGTACTCAGCTCTTATTTCAAGCACTTTATAATGCACAAAACTGCAACAGATTTACAAGCCCAATGGATTCAACAGACAGTCACTAACAGCAACAAGTGAGAGACCAGATTTACGGCTTATATAAGCACAAACTCAGTCACAGATTCTTATCAGACGTGTGAAGGACGTTCAAATAGCAAAGCGCAGACGTCACAGTGTCATTCCAGGAATGTTGTACAACTGGGTTTTCAACTTCAACAACATTCAAATCCAAACAAATGTCTGTTCCTGTTTGCTCTTTTACTTGTGTCCAAATAAATATAAAAACTAAAACTGTTGATATAATTTAGTAGGACTTAAGTACATCGTCGTGTCTTTATAAGCATTTATAATAAACAAAAATATGTCATTTCTATTGCAAACTTGCATGTCATGTATTTATTTATATATTTTTAATTTCACATTTGTTTTTTTTATTACGAATTGCATATTTTAAAATAGTACTTAAATGTGTTAAGAAACATAGTCATGTAAGTGTAATTAAAGTGTTATTTTATTATTATAGCCTATTATCAGCAAGTCGTTTTTTAAAATGCTTTTAAGATTTGAAGTAGCCTACACAACAAGTGCATTTGACTTCATCAAAGTAAGCAACAAACAATAGCCGAATCATGCATTAACTGTTTTGATTTGCTTAATGTTAATCAAAATTTACAGTAAATGTGGTTCTTAAAACAGCCACCATATTTTAATTTTTAACTTTTAATTAATTTTTCATTAATTTTCAGTCATTTAAAATAGAATGATAAACCAAGAATAGACTATGCGTATGTTGAATAAACAGAGATTGTGACTTACACTGCATGATGAAGGATCTTGTATTTTCTTTCAATGCTCTCCTGGCTTGTGAAGGGTGCGTGAGAATGAAACCTGAACAAAACCTGTTCTCTCACTCATTCTCTCTCATCTGTTTGCTGTGTGGGTGTGTCCTCAGAGCACCTGTGACTGGAGGTTTAGGAATCAACAGTTTGAATTGCTGACTTGAAAATGAACCTTGTATTTTGAATTCACATTTTGTTTTTAAAAGGTCTAAACATCTTTGATGAAATCAGCACAGAACACTTTGTGCAAGTTATTATGATTATTGAAACTATATGATTATACTGGTAATTGAAATGACGTGTCATGATGTAAGTTTTTTTTTTTTATGATTATGGGTTGAGGTTCATGCAGGGTGTGAAATGCAAACAGTTGTATCAGAGGTTTGGCGTTTGGGCCGCCTAGTGGTGTAAATTGGTACCACAAGAAGTGTTTTTTCTTTGGAGAATGAGGGTAAGTGAGAAACTTAAGAAATAATGTTTGTTATACAAAGCAGAGAAAATCTAACAATTTTGTAAAAATACTCAGGAAGGTCAAAGCCGTACTATTGGCCGAAGGATCTTTTAATGGCTGCTCTATTCAGTGCCTAATTAATTATACAAAATACAAACCATCACACACAGCATTACAACTGTCCCACTCTGACCACCGTGGCTTATTTCCAGAGTACAATTGCATATTTGGGTTTGTTGTAGAACAAAAAAATAAATAAAAAATCAGTGACCACTAATAGCAGTAGTCAGCTTAACACACAAAGACAACCCACCTGCAGCACATAGCATTATAAAGCCCTAAAACACCAAGGGCACTAAGTCGAGAGTACACTGTTGCAAACTACCTGAGCACAGGGACTGATGTGAAACTCAGGAAAACATAGGCGATGTACAGCAAGCACAGTCTGGCCGGCGCAGACAGACCTGGCTCTCCCGTGAGGACAGACTCTGCTTAGTGCTGTCTGACGGAAACTACATTTCTAGATCACACGAGGTCCCCAGATAATACTAATCCAGTGCGAGTAGGGCTTAAGTTGCACTTCCTCACAGAATGCCCAAAATATCAAATCACAGAGATTTCAGAGAGACACGGAGACCAAAATGAATCCAATATTTCCTCAATTTAACATTTGTAGCCCAACTGAAAAACTTTGCTTCATTCTTGGTGAAAAAGCCAAATGTGCAAATATAGCCGCAATAATTGAAGCATCTCCTAATTTGGTCCAATTGTGTTTTTTTTTTCAAAATGAATGTCCAATTTTGTTTAAATATAATTTATTTGAATTTAGTCGGAAGCAACAGAAGATACTTCAGTGTTTCCTGGAAGTCAAGTGACCTTCATTTATATAGCGCTTTTAACAATATGGACTGTTTCAAAGCAGCTTTACAGTGATAATAGGAAATTAAGGTAACAGATATTGTTTTGGCTTTACAGCAGCTCTAGAATAAAGTTATTGTCCAGCTAAAGTTAGTTTTGATCGATTCACTTACGTTGCAAATATCATTAGTTATTAACTTAGGGGCCGCTTACACGACACCGTTCTAACAGAAAACCCTTAACGCGCTACGACCTGCTCATTCGCACAACAACAGTGCCTGGTGGCTCTAGAACGCATACCTTGAAATAGCTTCCAAGGTGCAAACCTTGAAAAAAAAAATATATATATAATAAAAATAATTATATATATATATATATATATATATATATATATATATATATATATATCATATATATGTGTGTGTGTGTGTGTGTGTGTGTGTGTGTGTGTGTGTGTGTGTGTGTGTGTGTGTGTGTGTGTGTGTGTGTGTATGGGTGTTTCTGCAACTACGGGCACTTTTAAATCCCAGTAGTGAAATTTTAGATTTATGTTAAAATTTGTCATTTCATAACTATAAACGTATTGTCAATACACACATTGACATAAAACATAATGAATGAATAATCTGATTTAATGTAAAATTATGAAGCATTTAGGCATTTAGCATATATGTCCCACACCCCTGGTTTCAATGTTGAGATACTTAACATTAGCTCTTTCTTTTACAATATGACATTATTTCAAATTAATTAGTTTGATATACATATGACTTTACACCATCTTAAAGTTTTTTTTTACTGATTGTTTAGGCTATATGATTTTTTTCACCTGTCCCACACTTTTGAGTCCTTACCGCAACATTGAAAAAGACTCTTAATATGACATTTGTTCAAAGCCAAACAAATCTAGTTTTATGGAAACAGAAATTAGCTGTGAGCACATGTCTGACAGATTGGTCCACCTCCATTAGGTCACTCAAAAGATCCAGAAAAAATAAGATAAAGATCATCTTTTCTTCTTAAGTATTTATTGTGCGTCCTTCCCGTTCAGCTTAGTGATTGTGTATTTTGAATCATATTTAAAAAATTAATTTACATTACTGTTGAATATATGGAGCTTATAATATGACAAAATGATTTGAATTTGAATTGTGTAAATTTGAATTATTTGCAAGTGTAATCTAACTAAATTGAATTTTAGGTGGTAGTTTAAATAGTTCTGAATTTGATTTTTTTTAAACGTATATTTAACGTTTGAAATTTAACAAATTGAAATGTTTTTATGGCTGAATTTTATAGACATGTATTTTCAAACAGCTAGTTTTTTTTGTTCTGAATTCGTAAAGTGCAAATATTCAGTTTAAAAAAATACAGATTCAAGTTTTCAAGATGAAGAAATTCGGAACTTCAAATTCAGTTTTCTAAAATTCAAGTTCAAAAATTCAAGTTCAAAAATTCAAGTTCAAAAATTCAGATCTTACAGAAAGTAGGTCACAGGTCATCCACAGGGAAGAGTAAAGGATCTCAGATAAGTCGAACAGAGCATTTTGGCTGCACTGCAGTAGTTTTCTGCCGCAAACGCGGTGGTGGTTCAAGAGAATCTGTGTATCTTTCGTTCAGTCGTTTTTTTATTTAATATTAAGAGTAGAAAAATGAGAAAACAGCTTGAGTATTAGATTTCTTCTAATATTCTAGTAATAATAGTCCGCTGCAGCAGTTGCACGGAGCTTACAAAACGCGTGTAATGCAATTATAGGCTACATTTAATTTTCTCATCAAACAACTAGACTAACGAATGGCTCGGCACAACAGAAGAGCCTAGACAGGGCTTTCTCTCTGTGTAGACCAGCAGTTGGTCTGAATTTGCTATAACCTATAGCCTATTTTCTCGACTGTATAGGCTAAGTCACGTTTTATCATGAAACACGCTGTGATTTATTCCAAAGTGACCCAGGCATATATAATGCATTTAACGTTAAATAATCTAAATGTTGACTTTCAAAAGTAGGCGCGCCAAGAAGGCTATTATCTGTATTTTGGTTCATTTTTGGTGAGCGCCAGAAAGATCTAAAGAGACCGAGACGCGCTAAAGCAGCGCATCATGTTGTTTTATTTATTTTTCAATGGGATGATATTTTGTAGTCATTTTTAATGTACACAAATAAAAATATACATTTGACTGTTTCGGATGATGTCATATCATCTGTATGACTAAGTTATTTCCCAGCAGTGGAACAAATCCAAGTGATGGCGCTCGCGCATCGCGCTCTCACACAACATAGTAGGATATCAGTTCTGGCGTTGCTTCATATCGCAGACTGTTCATTATCAAAATGAAACACAGTCAACCAAACATATAAAAAGTTATTCTGCATAATTTAATTGGTCTGTTGTACAATATGAAGGGCAAGCTGTGCCGCACACAGTCCTACTTGTTATTCCAAACATTTCCCTTGCTGTGAAGACGCTGATTTAGCCTATACGTGTATTTTGGGACTCGACTGAAGTATGACGCCTTTTTATTTGTATTATAATATAATATATTAAAATACATAATCTTCTGAGTTTTATGATGTAGGCCTTGTGTGTTTTATTAAAATGTATTATAATTTACATCTCAAAAGGATGCGCTTTGTGCATTCTCTGACATTATATTTATTTATTTAATTAATATTGAGTATCAATTGATGTTAAACAAAACGGTGTGTTATTTTCTCTGGCAACTAAACTTTCAAAAAACAAACAAACAAAAAAAAAAAACTTCCAAAGCAAAGCCATTGTGCGTTCTCTCCTCGCTCCGCAGCTTTTCCACACAGATTTTGAGAACTGGCCAGCTAAAAAAAATAGGCCAAAGAAGTAGACTAACGGCTAGTGTCCGGGAGATGCGAGGTACGTTCATATTTATAAATAAACATAACTGATTTTGTCTACACCTAAATACATTTCCTAATAATAACAGTGATTAAGTCCAAATGTGGGTGGGTTTTTTGCCCAAATGGTCTCCACTCTATGCATTTTGTAATAATACAGCAAAATTTTTTAACTGACCGTATTTGCCAGAAAATAAGTCGCATGCACATGAGTGCAAGTCACACCGGATCATGTTGAGAGAGAAAGGCGTCATCTTTTTTTTTTTTTTTTTTATATTAGCCTATTCAGCAATAGTGTAAAAGACCTGTAAATAAAATACAACATTTACATGATAAACACTATTAACATGTAGGCTATGTGTTGCCTATTTTACTTTCCCTTATGACAAATTAATGCAGAAAACAACAAGAATGAAAAATAAGTATGTAGGCTAGGCTATAATAAAATAATATATAGGCTACAGACTATAAAAATAGCCTATTTTGTGCCCTTTATAAACGCCAAGCCTAAACAAATTTATTTAAATCGATACGGTCGCGCATCTCTCATTCAGTCAAAAGTTTTCATTGCAATGTAACATGTGGATGCTAACTATTAATATAAAGAAGGCGTCATACTTCAGTCGAGTCCCAAAATACACGTATAGGCTAAATCAGCGTCTTCACAGCAAGGGAAATGTTTGGAGTAGGACTGTGTGTGGCACAGCTTGCCCTTTATATTGTACAACAGACCAATTAAATTATGCAGAATAACTTTTTATATGTTTGGTTGACTGTTTAATTTTGATAATGAACAGTCTGCGATATGAAGCAACGCCAGAACTGATACTATGTTGTGTGAGAGCGCGATGCACGAGCGCCATCACTTGGATTTGTTCCACTGCTGGGAAATAACTTAATACTCTGTTATTTAGTCATACAGATAATATGATATCATCTGAAACAGTCAAATGTATATTTTTATTTGTGTACATTCAAAATGACTACAAAATATCATGCCATTGAAAAATAAATAAAACAACATGATGCGCTGCTTTAGCGCGTCTCGGTCTCTTTAGATCTTTCTGGCGCTCACCAAAAATGAACCAAAATACAGAGAATAGCCTTCTTAGCGCTCCTACTTTTGAAAGTCAACAAGTTTAATCTAGTTTAGATTATTTAACGTTAGATGCATTATATATGCCTGAGTCACTTTGGAATAAATCACAGCGTGTTTCATGATAAAACGTGACTTAGCCTATACAGTCGAGAAAATAGGCTATAGGTTATAGCAAATTCAGACCAACTGCTGGTCTACACAGAGAGAAAGCCCTGTCTAGGCTCTTCTGTTGTGCCGAGCCATTCGTTAGTCTAGTTGTTTGATGAGAAAATTAAATGTAGCCTATAGTTGCATTACACGCGTTTTGTAAGCTCCGTGCAACTGCTGCAGCGGACTATTATTACTAGAATATTAGAAGAAATCTAATACTCAAGCTGTTTTCTCATTTTTCTACTCTTAATATTAAATAAAAAAACGACTGAACGAAAGATACACGGATTCTCTTGAACCACCACCGCGTTTGCGGCAGAAAACTACTGCAATGCAGCCAAAATGCTCTGTTCGACTTATCTGAGATCCTTTACTCTTCCCTGTGGATGACCTGTGACCTACTTTCTGTAAGATCTGAATTTTTGAACTTGAATTTTTGAACTTGAATTTTAGAAAACTGAATTTGAAGTTCCAAATTTCTTCATCTTGAAAACTTGAATCTGTATTTTTTTTAACTGAATATTTGCACTATACGAATTCAGAACAAAAAAACTAGCTGTTTGAAAATACATGTCTATAAAATTCAGCCATAAAAACATTTCAATTTGTTAAATTTCAAACGTTCAATATTCGTTTAAAAAAAATCAAATTCAGAACTATTTAAACTACCACCTAAAATTCAATTTAGTTAGATTACACTTGCAAATAATTCAAATTTACACAATTCAAATTCAAATCATTTTGTCATATTATAAGCTCCATACTTGAAAATGATGTATCAGACCTTGCTAGCTGCCAGTTATCTGCAATATTAGCAAAAATGTCACTTCTGCAGCACGTCTTTACCACAGCATTTTTAGGTGTTGCTGTAGAGACAAATTCAAGGTTTATACTGTATTTTACATTGATCAGCCACAACATTTAAACCACTGATAGGTGTGTGAATATAATTGATTATCAGTACAGTGGCACCTGTCAAGAGGATATAGGCAGCAACTGAACTGTCAGTTCTTGAATTTCATGAGTTGGAAGCAGAGAAAAGAGTAAGTGAAAAGATCTGAGTGACTTTGACAAGGGCCAAATGGTGATGGCAAGACAATTGCATCAGAGCATCTCCAAAACAGCAGGTCTTGTGGGGTGTTTACGGTCCGTAGTGGGTAGTACTTACCAAAAGAGGTGCAAGGAAGGACAACCGGTGAACAGGTTCATGGACGCCCAAGACTCACACATGCACACGGGGAGCAAAGGCTCGCCTACCTGGTCCGATCACACAAGAGAGCTACTGTTGCTCAAAACATTTCTGAAAAACGTAACACACAGTGCATAGCAGTTTGCTGGTGCCTATATATGACCCCTGTCCACCACCGAAAGTGCCTACAATGGGCATGTGAGTGTCAGAACTGGACCACTCGACCAAGAGACAGCAGCAAGATGCACTATGGGAGTGTGATGCACTGGAGGGAGTGTGATGCACAGGGCAATGTTCTGCTGGGAAACTCTGGGTCCTGGCATTCGTGTGGATGTTACTTTGACACGTATCACCTAAGATTGTTGCAGACCATGGCAATGGTGTTGCCTGATGGCAGTGGCCTGTTTCAGCAGGATAATGCACCCTGCCACAATGCAAAAATTGTTCAGGAAGGGTTTGAGGGACATGACAAAGAGTTCTAGGCGTAGCCTTGGCTTAAAAAATCCCCATATCTCAATCCGATTGAGCATCTATGGGATGTGCTTGATGAACAAATCTGATCCATGGAGGCACCACCTCACAACCTGATACCACAGGACACATACGGAGGTCTTGTAGAGTCCTTGCCTTGACATATCAGAGCTGTTTTGGCAGCATGAGGGGAAACTACATGATATTAGGCAGGTCATTTTAATGCTGTGGCTGATCAGTGTATATTGCAAATATTAAATCTATTGTAAACTAAATATAAACATGTCATTTTTGCAACCCTAGATGATACCAGATTAACCTACAATAAGATGACAGAAGAGTAATGAGAAAAGACCCAAACAGATATGAAGAGTGGAAAAAGAGCATTACAAAAAAGAAAAAGAAAGACAGTGGAGGATAAACAAAAGAAACCAGAGGACAAAACAAAATACTGAAGGCCTCAAATTAAGTTTGCTGTAACAATAGAAATTCATACATGTATTAGTATTTGAAACAAGAAAATAATTGTGTCCCAGTCTTTTCTGCAAAACCTCTACTATCTTTGACAAAATACCTTCTGTTTTTATCTGTTACTGTTTTTCTCTACAGTAACCTATTTTTGTTAAGGTTACATTATTAACATGTGCCATTAGTCCTTACCGATACAAACTGTCATTACCGCAGCAATGATTTATTTTAATTATTAATCAGATTTTTGTTTGCAAAAATTATTTTAACGCTTCAGTAGAGATGATTTACACATTAAAATGATAATGTTTGTCATAAAAAGCTAAATGTTTTATCTTTGGCATGTATGAAAGCAATTGTTCTCTTACGAGAGGTCTCTCGTACTGCGTAAGATATCTTACGCTAGGGGAAAATCCTTTTCCGCGAGATATTGAAGCCAAAAATTATCCTTAATTTTGTAATAATGCAAAACGCGTTGCAGCAGCAATGCAGACATAGGCGAGACAGCTCGCGCGCCTATTGGCTGCTCTGCGGCAACTGCAGCAGCCTATCGAGCAAGGCCTGGCGTGACGTCAGACCCAATCAGGGCACTTCGCGCCCGCTGCGTCACGTCCCGCCGAAATGGGCGTGGTCTAGGCCTATAAATATCGCTCGCAGGCAGCTATTATCTGATTTTTCATCCTTCAAGCGAAGCACACGCATCGCTGGAGCTGGATTAGAAGCCGCGCCGTCGAGAGAGAGCACCTTCAGCGGGACGAGTCACTGAAGTCGCTGGCCGCGCCGCCTTCCTGCCTTCCTGCTGCGCTTTCCGGCGCTTATATCCTTCTCTTTTAATTACACTGTATTTCTGTGTGTGTGTGTCGCCGCCGCGACACACATTTCTAAAAGAGCTAGCGTCTTTTTAAAGATGCCTTCCTGCGGCTCGTGCAGAGCCACACTCAGCGACGGGGACCGCCACGTGATCTGCGTTTCCTGCCTGGGTGAGGAACATGCAGCTCTCGCGCTCGCTGACGGCGGATGCCCTCACTGCGAGCTGATGGCAATGGCGACTCTGAGGACTCGCCTAGCCGTCTTCACCGAGACTGCTCCCCCGCCCGCCGCGGCGTCGCGCCGTAAAAAGCGCCGTGCCCAGCGGGCCCCGGAACCCTCCCTCAGCCGCCAAAGCTCGCCGGTTCGCCCGCTTGCTTCCCCGGCTTCTTCTGTTTCGCTTCCTGACGGACAGCGGCCGCCGTCTGCCGCCGCTTCCGTTGATATCGCGGATGAGGAAGCCCTGCTGGGAGAGGATGATTCCTGCTCTATCCTGGCGTCAGGCAGTGAGGATTGGGCGGGCTCTGAGGACCCCGCACCCCCTGCCCGCACTTCGTCAGGCAAGAGAGCTTCCATTGAGACGGAACTCATGCGAGTACTCGCACAGGCCGCGGCGAGCCTCGGCCTCGAGTGGTCTTCGCCTGAGCAGCCCGCTCACAACCGGCTGGATGGATTTTTCCTGCCTGGGGAGCGCGCTTCACCTGTGTCCAGACCGGCGCCTTTTCTTCCTGAGTTACACGAAGAAGTCGCCAAGTCCTGGAGCGCCCCCTATTCTGCTAGAGTGCGTCCTGCTGTTTCTTTGGCATTCTCCGCCGTTGACGATGCCAAGAACAAAGGATACCTCTCGCTGCCGCCGGTTGAAGAGGCGATAGCGGCCCACTTATGCCCGCCCTCCGCTGGACGGCGCGCTAAGCCGGCCCTACCCTCTAAAGCTTGCCGCACGACGTCAAGCTTGCTCCACCGTGCTTTCTCCGCCGCCGGGCAAGCTGCGTCAGCGTTGCACACCATGGCAATGCTCCAGATCTTCCAGGCCGATCTCCTCCGTAAGCTGGATGAGGAAGGACCTGACGCGATCTGCGTGCCGGACTTAAGGAGTGCCACGGACCTCGCTCTTCGTGCTACTAAGTCCGCAGCACAAGCCATTGGACGGAATATGGCTTCTCTCACCGTGTCTGAGAGACATCTCTGGCTGACGCTCTCGGAAATGGCCGAGTCTGAACGCACCGCGTTCCTCGACGCCCCGCTTTCCGCCACAGGCCTCTTTGGATCCTCCGTCAAGGATTTCGCGGAGAGATTCGCAGAGGTACAGAACGCGTCTCAGGCTATGAAGCACTTCCTCCCGAAGCGCTCCAGCTCTGCAGCAGGCCGTGTGAAACCGTCTGCTCAGAGCTCACAGCCACAGCCACCGTCCACTGCCTCCACTTCACAGCGCCGCCAGGCCAGAAGCGCGAGACCGCGCTCCCGCTCATCCGGTCGCCGCCCCGCAGGACGCGGCTCGCGACCTAGGATCACGGTGAAGCCCGAGGCCCCGAAGTCGTCCTAGCACAGCTAGGAAAACGACGGTGTTCCAGTCCCGCTGCGGCCGGACTCACACCAAAGCTATTCGCTCGTCCAGTTCCAGAAAATGTGACTGTTCCAGTGTTTTCTGCAGCCAACAAGTCGGTTCTGTCACCCGCTTGCCTGCACACAAATGCCGTTTTCACGGCTACCCAGATAAATCCCCAAAAGAGTGTATTTTCTGGTGTCCCGGCCACGGCCGATGGTGTTTCGTGTGTAGTAAGAATGCCCACTGCCCAGTGCCCATCCCTACACATAAGCACAGCCTGTCCCACAGGGCTCGCGCACATAAAACCGACTCAGATCGGTTGCGCTTCAAACATGGTGAACGTGCCCACTACCCAGTGCCCACTAACACCACGTTATGCATGTCTCACGGTTTCTGTAAAAACGAAACCAACGTGCACTCGCTTCACGCAAGCGAACGATGCTTCCGGTGTGATAAATGTGCCCGCTGTCCCGCGCCCACATCCACACATAGACATGACAGTTCCCACGGGAACCGCCCAGCCCTCCCCCTCGCGGTTAACCACCGCAGAGGAGTCGAGCGCGGGCAATCTGCCCGCTGTCATCAGCGCGCCCCATGCCTCAAATGTCACGAGCGACACGCTTGTGTTACAGCACACCGAAGCTTCTCCATCGCTGAGCGAGCGGAGCGCGCTTCGTATTCGACCCCTAGCTATCCATGCAGACGCATGGGCAAAGCTACCCGGGGTTTCGAAGTGGGTGCTGAACATTATAGAAAGAGGCTATTCGCTGCAGTTTCGCCACGGTAAAAACAGAAGTAGCACATCTACTTCGAGCCGAAGTGACGAAACTATTGAGCAAAGGGGCCATAGAACCTCTCTCTCAAGATCAGAGCGAGGGAGGGCTATACAGCAGATACTTCCTGGTACCGAAAAAAGACGGGGGTCTCAGACCCATACTAGATCTAAGGCAACTGAACAAAGTGCTTGTGAAGCGACAGTTCAGGATGCTCACGACCAGGCAAATCCTTGTGCAGATTCGCCAAGGAGATTGGTTTGTGTCAATCGATTTTACTCGATCACCTCGAGGATTTGGGTCTGAGTGTCAATTGGGCGAAGAGCTCCCTGTCACCCAGTCAGAAAATATCTTTCCTGGGCACAGAACTGGACTCACTATCCATGATAGCGCGACTATCACAACAGCGCGCGGTAGACATTCGACGCACAGCGAACTCTTTTCGCTGCGGCGCGTCTGTCCCGCTCAAGAGATTTCAGAAGATGCTAGGTCTCATGGCCTCAGCATCGTCAGTGCTCCAGCTGGGTCTGCTCCGCATGCGCCCGCTGCAGTTTTGGCTGAAAGCGCGAGTCCCACGCGAAGCGTGGGCACCCGGTTTGCTTCGCCTCAGGGTCAATCAGAAATGCGTTACAGCTCTGAAACCCTGGAAAGCGAACGACTGGTACCAATCAGGTGTAAGCCTGGGGACTTCCTCGAGGGTGAAAGTGGTGTCCACGGACGCGTCCACCTCGGGATGGGGAGCGCTGCTCGAGGGCAGACCGTTCTTCGGCCAGTGGTCAGAACGGGAGAAGCTCCTGCACATAAACTGCCTCGAAATGCTGGCAGTAGACAACGCGCTGACGCGTTTTTGTCCCCAAATAAAAGGTCACCACGTCTTGGTCCGTTCGGACAACATGTCTGTGGTGTCCTACATAAATCGCCAGGGCGGCATCAGATCCGAGAAACTGTACAGGCTGGCAGAACGCCTCCTGGTATGGGCTCAGTGCAACCTGCGCTCGCTCAGAGCAGCGCACGTGCCAGGGATCATGAATATAGGACCAGACAGACTGTCCAGGAACAATGTTCCGGCAGGCGAATGGTCTCTACACCCACAGACAGTCCAACTGCTGTGGAAGAAATTCGGCAGAGCGGAAGTGGACCTGTTTGCGTCTCAAGAAAACGCTCACTGTCAAGAATTTTTCTCCAAGAGCAGGAGCGCGCTGGCCCATGTGTGGCCCCGCCGCCCGCTCTATGCTTTTCCCCCCGTCTCTCTCCTGCCTCAGGTGATAGAGCGGATCAGGGAAGAAGGATGCTCAGTACTGCTGGTAGCACCGTTCTGGAAAAACCAACCTTGGTTCCCAGCCGTGATGCAGTTAGCAAGTACTGCCCCGTGGCCAGTACCAGTGAGGAGAGATCTCCTCTCACAGGCCCGCGGCTCGATCTGGCATCCTCACCCGGAACTATGGTCCCTTCATGTCTGGGCCATCAACGGGTACATGTTGGACTCCCTAAAGGAGTATTAAACACGATCACGCAGGCTAGAGCTCCGTCTACAAGACGACTCTATTCTTCGAAATGGTCAGTGTTTTCGGGCTGGTGCACAGCCCGTGGTGTGTCACCCACAAACTGTGATGTGACGGAGGTGCTTTCCTTCCTACAAGAGCTGTTGGATGGGGGCAGGGCCCCCTCCACGCTCAAAGTTTATGTGGCGGCCATAGCAGCGTTCTCAGAAACAACGCTTGGTCAGTCAATAGGAAGGAACGATTTAGTCATCCGCTTCCTTAGAGGAGCTAAGAGACTGAATCCTCCCAGACCTCCCTCAGTCCCCGTATGGGACCTTTCTACGGTTCTGGAAGCCATGAAAGGTGCGCCATTTGAGCCTTTACAGTCAATCGATTTGAAACACCTGTCTTTCAAAACGGTGTTTTTGCTGGCTCTCGCTTCAGTGAAGCGCATAGGGGATCTGCACGCGCTCTCTGTGAGCGCGGCGTGCATGGAGTTTGGGCCCAATGACTCAAAAGTTATACTCAAACCTAAGCACGGTTATGTTCCAAAATCCCTCAACACACCGTTTAGGGCGCAGATTATCTCTCTGTCAGCCCTACCGGTCCCTGATGAGGAAAGAGACGCGAGCCTCCTTTGCCCAGTCAGGGCATTACGAGCTTATGTGTCTCGCTCGTCTGTTTTCAGACAGACGGAACAGCTCTTTGTTTCATTTAGCGGACGTTCTAAGGGACTAGCCGCGTCGAAACAGAGCCTATCCAGATGGATAATTGATGCTATAGCGCTGGCATACGCCTCCAAGGGCATGCAGTGCCCTTTGGGTGTCAGAGCGCATTCCACGAGAGGCATGGCCTCTTCGTGGGCCTGGTCAAGTGGGATTGCCTTGCAAGATATTTGTATGGCGGCAGGCTGGGCCTCCCCGTCTACATTTATAAGGTTTTATAACCTAGAGGTTCCCGCCCTGCAGGCCAGGCTGCTGTTGGTCTAAACTACCAGTATTATCTGACCTGATGCGTTCAGCTCAGAATGCTGCGTTTGCTGAGCACAGCTCAATGTTCGACAGTTTAAAGCTGGGCAAACTGTGTAAGACCAACATTTTTCCCCATCAGTTCAGGCCGTACCCCGCCCTGTCTGTATGATGAAATTCGCGTCCCATCGACGCTACTTTATGTGGAAAAGTGAGGCTGCACCCCTCCTTCTTCCCGGACTCTCTGTGAGTTCACTGAGTGATTGTGCACTATATGTACCCCGGGCTTTCGCCCTTGGGTCTTTGGTGTCAGATCTCAGCATGCACGGCGTTTTACATTGGGTCCCCTAGCGTAAGATATCTTACGCAGTACGAGAGACCTCTCGTAAGAGAACGTACTCGGTTACTAACGTAACCTCGGTTCTCTCTAGAAGAGGGAACGAGTACTGCGTATCTTGCCGTGCATGCACACGCTCTGGTTGCTTCGATGATGAAAAACCAGATAATAGCTGCCTGTGAGCGATATTTATAGGCCTAGACCACGCCCATTTCGGCGGGACGTGACGCAGCGGGCGCGAAGTGCCCTGATTGGGTCTGACGTCACGCCAGGCCTTGCTCGATAGGCTGCTGCAGTTGCCGCAGAGCAGCCAATAGGCGCGCGAGCTGTCTCGCCTATGTCTGCATTGCTGCTGCAACGCGTTTTGCATTATTACAAAATTAAGGATAATTTTTGGCTTCAATATCTCGCGGAAAAGGATTTTCCCCTAGCGTAAGATATCTTACGCAGTACTCGTTCCCCCTTCTAGAGAGAACCGAGGTTACGTTAGTAACCGAGTACGATATCTAAGGTTACATCAACATTTTCCACGCCATAAAGAAAATCATAAAACCCCATAAATTACTTTTTTACATTAGTTTTTACAAAAATGGACAAATCTTGAAAGTAACTATGTAAATGTATAAATTTTTTATAGAACTTAAAAAAGAAAAGTGTTTAAATTTAACATTATTGTAATGTTGCGGTAAGGACATTTTATAAAAAGAAGAGATGAAAACCATAAAAAATAAACATGTTCCAGATTAAAATCTTAACGACTACATTCAATTTTGTGTACATCTTTTTATGTATTAAAACTGTGATGGTTAAAATTGAAATTCATTGGTTTTTTTTTAACTTTTTTTTTGGGAGAGTCAAAAGTGCTGAAACACCCATATATATATATATATATATATATATATATATACATAGAGAGAGAGAGAGAGACAAAAATTATAAAATACAAATTAAGAACAATTTACCTTGATCTTTAAATTCAAAAAGTTTTCACTCCCCAGCTCTTAATGCATTGTGAAGACTTTGCAGGACCTGAAGGATTTTTCTGAAGAAAATTGGGCAGTTTAACTGCTCAAGGCAAACAAGGGACTAAAGAAGAACCATCACAAAACAACAAAACAGGATCATCCTGGTAAGGACACATTATTAAGAATCAAAGGTACATCAACTTTTGAAGGGGGTAATTTTTATAAATTCAGCTGCTTTTGTGTCTTGTGAACTGTAAACATCTTTTATTTAAAATAAAATAATTCACATTTTGCAGATTCTGCAAGGTATGTAAGTATGTAAACGTCTGAGCACGACTGATAATATTCGAATTCTAAGTACAGTAGCTATTATTTGACTTTTGTGTTATAATATATTTTTTAACTATATCTATGTGTATATATAATATTTTATTGTTTTTATTGATTTAGTTTTTATATTATTATTATCTTTAAATAGGCTACTTGCTAAATATTCAGATATTCTAAACCATTTTCTATGTTGTTTTAATGCTTTGGCAATACAAAATTATTCCAATAAAGTTATCTGAATTTAATTATTCCTATTTAATGTTCGATCTGCACCCCGTATTAATGTATTTAAATGCACAGTAGTATTTGTGAAACATTAGCACATTAATCAGTCAAATGTATGTATTTGTAGTTGAAAAACCAAGAGAAAAAGAAATGCATAAACACACTGCCATTCAAAAGGTTGAGTTGGTCTCTTATGCTCACCCAACTGCATTTATACAAAAATACAGTAAGAACAGCAAGGCAGGGCAAGATTATTTATATAGCACATTTCATACACAAAGGTAATTTAAAGTGATTTACAAAAACGGATTTAAAAAAAAAAAATGCATAAGAAATAAAAAATAACAATAAAATAAATAAAATACAAATAAATTATTACAAATGTATTTACAAAAGCAGTAATAAAACGAATAAAAAAGGATACATGATACAGTGAAATCAGTCAGACATAGCACAGTGCTCATTCATTAAATGCACAGCTAAACAGATGTGTTTGTCTGGATTTGAATGTGGCTACTGTTGGAACACATCTGCACATCTTTTCTTCTGGAAGCTGATTCCAGCTGATTGAAAACAGTTGTGCTACTTGTTACCATGTTACTTTTTGTTCAGGATTCTTTGATGAATAGAAAGTTCAAAATAATTGCATTTATTTTAAATTATAAGTGTCTTTACTGCCACTTTTGATCAATTTAATGCATTATTGATGAAGAAAAAGTATTAATTATTGACCCCAAACTTTTGAATGGCAGTACATAAAGTTTATATTGTGTCTTAACTTATTTAATCTTAACTTTCATTTTATTATTTTTAACTGTACGCTATTTCAAATAACTATTTGAACACTCAGGGTACACAACATTCAGCTGCAGATGTATGTCGCACACATTCACATACATTTCAGGCGTTCCTGGGTCATTCTATGAAAATGGTGGCTTTTTGAACAGACAACTTTTTAAAAATGTAATTCTTTTTTTTATACCAAAACCTATAGTCAGATAATAGTCAACCTCTTAACATTAAAAATCAACTTAAATGACAGCTTAATGTATTTTTATATTTTTACTACATTACATTAAAAAATGCTTGTGCTGCTTTTTTGTCACTGGTGTTACCTATATTTTAGATGACAATTCAGGCTTCCCAGAATGTAATTTGACTATTTAATTTGCATACATAATCATATAAAGAAAAAGTTAATGTAATATTAAGAAATTGTCTTAATTAGTAATAATTTACTTTAAACAGGCATGTGTAAAGTTCTATTGTGTGACATTTTTCGATTTCTACCATTGTGTTTTTTGTTGTAACATTAGAAATAATTGAGGTTGAGTGATCAAAATTGAATGATCATATCCTTAAAATGCTTACTAATGAATGCAGCAACAGTTAGGTAGATACAAAAACCATATTCTATGAAACTGGGCAACTCTGATGCCAGAAAACCAAAATGCCATGCGGTAACACCAGTGACGCAATGTAACACCAGTGACGCAAAGTGAAACCAATGACAAAACATAAGATTATTTCAAACAATTTGATACGTTTATTAGTAATATTTTACATTACAAATAATTTCGTATTCCATAAAATGTGAAAATTTAATATGAACAATAAAATAAAGGTTATTGGTCAGATTAAGACCGACATTTTCTTTGGCCTATCTGTGCTACTCTCCTACGCACTCTACGCCCTTGGATTCGTTGTCTGTAAAGCATAAAGATGTAATATAAAATTTTATTAGATTTCCAATGTGAGATGCATACAACATAATACAACCATGAAATCTTACTCCATTTCTGTCATGCCTATGCATTGTCTTAAAACCTGACCTTGCAGTACTGGGTTGACTGTCTGGAATGGATGGGGGGGATCAACACTGTTTTTCCTGCTCTCAATCTCTCTCTGTGTTTTGCCTGTCTGACCCGCCATTTCCTTTGCTCCTGTCTTTTTTCCCTTTCTGTGAGATCCTTCACTCTCTTTCTTTTTTGACCCTCCAAATCTTTTAAGTAAGTCTGGTGTTTCTGTTTAAGGTAGGCTGCTCTGCGGTCTGGGTCAGCATCCCTGCGCTGCCTGTAGAGTCTTTGCTTTTCAGCAGCACTTAATTTCGCCATATCTGTCAAAAGGAAAGCAATTTTATGTGTTTACAATATTAAAACAGTAATGAAATGCTAACAAGTCTTTATTAATATAATTGTTGAGGCTTTTATGAAACCTTATGTTGAGAAAAAAGTTAGTGGTGTTATTGATTGTCACTGGTGTTATCATCATGTCACTGGTGTTACCAGCAGCAACAGTAACACCAGTGACAAATCTGCAGACAAAATGGCATATCTAAGATGGCGGCCACAGTAGCTCAAACCACACTTCTTAAATTGTAAATTAATCACTTAATCATGCAATTTGAAAAATGATATTAATCAAATTTCCTTTCCCCTTACTATAAACTGTAGAACACCAGTGACACATCTTAAGTCCTCGCATGAAATTATCAAATTATTTATCAAATTGCTAAGAGATGAAGAGAGAGTTCACACTCACCATGTGCTTTTCAAAACAGCCACGCCTACAATGAGCCTTTGACCCAGGAAGAAGTTGGCATGGATGTTGAATTTTTTCAAAGTGGTGTTTTTTTAAATTGTAACACCAGTGACATGAAATTGAGGGACAGGTATTCCCTGTAAATTATTTATAATATTTAGTTTATATTTTAGTTTTTTAAGTAGTCCACTAAATAACTATACTACTTCCCTTTGTATTATGACATTTAAAGGGGGAGCAAAATATATTATTTAACTCAAAATATGTCACTAAACCACGACACCTGAAGCCAATTTCATGGTGCTGACCGTGTTCTACAATATATATAAAAAATAGTTTGCAATATAACTGTCTTACATATGTTTTATTAACAATAAAACACTTCAATTAAAACAAAAAACATATATTTTGTGTCATTATCTGACACTTTTAAGTGTTTTTCCTGGTGATTGAGGCCGGGACAGGAAAGCCACCATTTTCGTAGAATGACCCTCCTGCAGTCTTGAGAGGAATATTATTTTACCTTCATCACACCAGAGGAGGGCAGCACTCAGCCATCTTTATTCCTGTCACAGCATTGCCCGCAATCCTGTATGTTTTAGTGCCCTGACGCAAACACCTGACCAGTGTTCACATCCTCATCTGGAGTCATTTCAGTTTGTGCTGGTTTGAGACGTCTTTAATCATTGCACATACAAATAAAGTGTTGGTGGTCAAATACAGCATTGAACTGTATTTGCTAGAAATCATAGGCTACTGTGGGGATGTGAACATGAACAGAACAGCTCTGAAATACACATTTGTGTTTCATAAACATAATTCCACATCTAATCCTCTTTCCTTGATTTTTCCTAATCAGCGATATTTTATTCAATTTAAATTTAAAGTCACTCTCGAGCTGCACCAGTCTGTGTTTCATTTGACTGTTTCTATCAGTCTTTTACTCTTCTCTCCGTGTGCTCTGTGCCACAATCATTGTGTTCCCTCTCAGGGTTATTATTAGAAGCACTGTTCTCTCTCTCTCTCTCTCTCTCTCTCTCTCTCTCTCTCTCTCTCTCTCTCTCTCTCTCTCTCTCTCTCTCTCTCTCTCTCTCTCTCTCTCTCTCTGTTTCTCCACCCCCGCGTAACAGCGCTTTTACGCCGCTGCTGCGAGCGCGCGCTCAGTTTCTTCCCCTCAGATCCCGTGTCGATGTATTCTTTAAGTGTACACTTACACACAACCCATTATGTCACCTCATTTTCCTCCCCCTCTCTCTTTCCCTATTTCGTTTTCACTCCCACCCACTATGAGCCCAGAAAAGAACATACAGAATAGATTTCTCATTACATCATGTTGAATCAAACAGTTGCTTTAAACTTTACAGAAAACCTGCAGGTAAAAATAGGGATTCCGAACATAATACGGACAAAATGTATTCAGTTTTATTATGAAACCAAAGGCCAAAATCAGGTTCTCATAAGAAAATTTAACTATTTTAAGAGTATGACAGGTATAGGTTATAAAAAATTACACTGTTAAACATATGTATAATTAAGTAGAATTCACACAAAATTGTTCATTTACATATACCTGATGTAGCTTCCTGATTGAAATGCAAGTGCTTTCCCCATATCTATGCTTTCCCCTTTGATTATTGCCATGTCATGAGCCAACTTTCCTTCCTGTTCTGTCTCCTCATCTTCCCTTCGGCATTGTAACTGAAAGGGAGAAGTAAATTCCTTTCGACTTCTGATAATCTTATTTAATCTTTATTGTAATTATTGCTTTTATATTCACTCCGATTCAAGTGTATAATGTTATTTTACTTACCTGTGTGATTATTTTTGTTATTTTACCTTTTTTTGGGTTATATTTTTGTCTTCTGCTTAAATATTTGGTAATGAGAGCACATAGGGACATCATAGAGATGAACAGCATGTGACATCATGATAGAAACTGTTGAATCTTAAAGGAACGGTAAAGAGTTTATTTGACTTCTTAGGCAACTTTTTTTTTTCTCCGGAGTAAATGTTTTTATTTTGTTCGTTGTTGGTGCATATTAAACGAGAGAGATTTTGAGATAAGCACTTTTAAGTACCAAATTTTTTGGCATTTTTGGGAACAGGGTCACATTTACTTACTGGAGTAGGATTTTTGTCCATCTCTGGTAAGATAGCAATCATTATAAGTGTTTTTGTTAATTATAAGGGGTGCAACTGATCGCAGTTGATCCGTATAGACCAGGCTCCATGGTTTGTCTTTTTCTTGCCAATTTATAGATTCAAATGATTTTAAAAGCGGAAGAAGAGGCGAACATCGCGACTTGCGCACTGTTTTTCTGTGTGCACATCCACACACACTCAAAGCATACACTCAGAGAGAGAGAGAGGCGCATTTCAGACAGCGCTCGAACACCGAATTTATTCCTCTTTCGTGTTTACTTGCACTTGAAAAGACACATACACACAAAATGATGTCAAAATACCTGTCTCGTCGACTATTCTCACGGTTATGTCATACGTGAACAGTTGTGAAAGAAACCATATGTGTGTCAGAATATTCGGTCTGTGTATTCGGTCTTAAAGTGACAGCAGCCTAATATTCCTGCTGTTGTCTGAGTCATTTAATGTTAAGTAAATACAAAAATACAGCTTTAACAAAGATGAACCTATATTTAATTTCTACAGAGAACAAACAGAGTTTACATTTAGGTAGTTTGTAGGTTAAGTGTGCCGTGTAAAGAGTGAGTACAAAGCAGCATCTTCAGGTGCTCCCTTGAGAACCAGACCAAAAAAAAGGTTATTTGCACGCCTGCTAATAACTGGTTTTGAGTAAGAAATTATTTTATTTTTGTCAAGAAAAGTGGCAAAAAATAAATAAAAATAAAAATATTCATTCTGCTTTTAACTGTTTTGAGTTGATTTGATTTCATATATTTTCCTGCACATATGAAGTTTACCTGAACATGTGTCCACTGTATCCCCCAGAGTTAAATAAGTCCATACATACCCTTTTCATAGTCCATTTCATATTTGTGCATGCCGTAACTCTGTCTCACCGCTTGCCTAGCACAAAGACTGGAGGTAAACGGCTCCAGCTAGCATACTGCTCCCAATAAGTGACAAAATAATGCCAACATTTTCCTATTTACATGTTGTGATTTGTATAGTCACAGCGTGTACAAATAACAAGGTCACATGAGACACAGCCATCTTCTAACCATTTACATACTGGGAACTATATTCTCAGAAGGCGAAGCACTGCTACTTCTGCGGAGTGATTTACTCCAACTCTGAGCGAACTCTCTGCTCCTCACCACGGGGCTTCTCAGGTGCTGCGAGCAAATCACTCCGCCCAAGTAGCAGTGCTTCGCCTCCTGAAAATATAGTTCCCAGTATGTATATGGTTAGAAGATGGCTGTGTCTCATGTGAGTGACTTTGTTATTTGTACATGCTGTGACTACAAATCACAACATGTATATGTTGGCGTTGTTTTGTCACTTATTGGGAGCAGTATGCTAGCTGGAGCCGTTTACCTCCAGTCTTTGTGCTAAGCTAGGCTAGCGGTGGGTGCGTCAGACAGAGTTACGGCACGCACAGAGATGAAAAGGGTATGTATGGACTTATCTAACTCTGGGGAAATGGTGAATAAGCTAAAGTCCCAAAAAGTCGGCATGTTCCTTTAAAGGTGGGGTAAGCAATATTTGAAAAACGCTGTTTGGAAGTTAGTCGGACCGACACACAAGCAAACACAACAAATGTGTGTAGCCAATCAGCATTAGGGGGGCGTATGACGGTGGAGGAGAGAGAACAAGCAAGAGGGAGATTTGAAGAAAAACTGCAGAAATAGAGATTAGACACACAATACAAAAGAGAAAAGCTTATAAGAATATCACTGGAAAATAAAGGGTTATGATAAGGAAAGAGCTTTAGGACCCGCGTTAATATTAGAAAAGCTTAAAGAGAGAGCTAAGCAGGAAGGCCTGATAACAGACACGGAGGTTGCTTTAATTCCGCTCCACACGTGAATAACACTGAGTTTGAGTGTCATTGTTTGTCTGGAGCTGCTATGCTGTTGGCAACTAACAACAAAGTTTGTTTGTATATACTATTGTGTAATGTACGTACATTTTTTTGTGCTTCCTTGTCATTGGTTCATCATCTGCGCTTTATTTTTTGTGAAGCATTATTTTGTTGCGCTTCTGCTATGATAAACAGACATCCACTTTTGGATTGCGTAACAGAGTCCAGCTAGTGAGAGTCGCTATGACGACTTTTACAGAATGGGGTGTTTAGCGTCATTGTTAGTGCACTCGCCTCGCATGCCGGCAATTGGTGTTTGAAACTGACTCGGAGCAGGGCGGTTAGGATTGAGTTTTGGAGGTGGAGCAATGAAGAGAGGGGTGTGGTTGATTTCTAATATAAAAAATGTCCAACAGCATTTTTGAAACAACGCTTACCCAACCTTTAAGGTGTCCCTGCGAAGCAGCCCTGAACTGAGTGTCAGTGAACTTCCAAATGCAGTGTTTGACATACTGAAATACACCTTCATTGAGTTGGCTTACTCAAATGCAATGGTAGTGGCAATGGCACTGCCAAAATGCAATGGCAGACTTCTATATACTGTCCCAAAAGCAGATGAAAGTCCCATGGATTACTGGATACTGCTTAACAAGACCATATGTTGCTGATGAGTACTTGCGCAGACGTAATAGGAGTGCACAGGATCCTGCTGAAGTAGCTGTCAAGATGTTTATTACACATTGTCCAGACCCAAGTCTTGCTATGTCTTTTCAGTTTAAGCCAGCTGTGAAGTGGAGTGCCGCTGAGGTCCAGGAGCGTTTGGATAGTCTTCAGAGGGATCTAAAGAGAGTCTCTTTGAGGACGCAGCACACAATGTCTTTGTCAGCTTGCAACCAGTGCAATGTTATAGCATGCCCCAGTTCTGTGCCCAGTTCTCCTCAGCAGACTGCTTCCATGCCAGCCCAGTCGCTCGCTCCTGTAAGTCATATTAATCCTAATGCTGTTCCATTCTCTCCAGACACCAGTCTTCAGCACATGGATATTGGCATATTGGCATGATGGATAGAGTCCTGACATTGTGCACTGCCTCTTTAACTTCATCCAGTCAGGTTAATGCAGGCAAATGCAGCTGGCATGTAGGGTCTGTAGATCCAAGGAACACACTACGTACACACATTTTGACGTCAGAGGCTATGTCATTACTGTCTCAGTCCTGTCCACTTTAAGAGTGACTGTCCTAAAGCAGGACTGTCCTAAACCATCATCACAGAAGCAGCACATGTGAAAAATGTTTTTGTTAACAGCTGCAAGCTATTGCCAGAAGACAAAACTGTGTTATGTGTGGGGTCTCAGAGAGTTGATAGGGCAAGTGAGTTGTTTTATGCTCCTGTGACAGTTTGTGACCATTACACATTAAAGGGGTTACTGGATTCTGGTAGTATGTCCTGCACACCTAGTGGAGAGGGTGAGTCCAATGCTGCAAGCTAATGGTCTTCTTCCACATCCTTAAGCGATTCCAAGTAATGTGGTTCTGGTTGGCTGGGGTGGCCTTACAATTCAGCCAAAGTGTACATACGACTTGGAGATTTAAGTATATGGATTTAAGTTTGTCGTTCCAACTCTTGTGGTGCCTGGATTAAGAGACGAGTTCATAATTGGAAGCAATGTGATCAAATGTGTTCTGCAGAAGATGAAATCACATGGAAGGTACTTGGAGCTTGTTTCCTGCAATAGAAGCAAACTTGAGTGTGAGCAATTCCTTGAGCTTCTGATCTGCATCTCCCGATGATCTGGGCCTCAGCAGCCTGATAAACTTGGTACTGTGAAACTCTCCGACAATAACTATACTTTCCAAATGTGAGTATCTTGTTTGTGGCAAATTGCCAAGTAATGTACCTGTTTCTCCAGGAAGCACTATCATTGTTGAGCCAACCACTGCACATTCAGCACCTAGAACATCCTTGTCGGATGAGTAGTAACACCATTGTGGGGCAATTGATGGGTACCAATGAAGAAGTGTGGAAGGCATTATATTGTGTCCTACCATGTGGTTTTCTCACAGGATAAGCTGGATTGTGGAGAGGCAAAACGTTTTGTGCACAGGATCCAACTTTATGATGAGCACCCATTCCATCTGCCCTATCGCCACATCCCTCCTGCACTACAACAAATTGAGAGAAGTGTTGTAGGATATGGAAGAGAAAGGAATTATCAGTGAATCTGTCAGTGAGTATGCATCACCCTTAGTAATGGTCAGGAAAAAAGATTCTCGCTGGCTCAAAGCCAAAACCATCAAATATGCCTACCCTCTACCCCTTCAAGATGACTGTCTCGCAGTCTTTGGAAGAAATGCCCTTTTCAGAACCCTGGACTTAACTTCAGGATTTTACAACATCCCCATCCATGTGTCTGACCGACGATACACTACCTTCACAACACCAATGGGCAGTATTCTCTGCTATCTTGATGACTTATTGGTCTTTGCAACTTCTAAAGAGGAAGAATTTAAGTGCTTGGAGATCATGTTCTCTCAATTGATAAACAGCAACCTGAAGCTAGCACCTACAAAGTGTCACTTCTTGGGGACAGTTATTATTCTTAATGTTTTTTATCTGCCTGCTTTGACAACATTGTATGAAAACTGAACTGAGCTAGATGATGACATCAATGTATTCTCCAGAGCCGATGTATCAATAAATGAACTAAGGGTACTTTTACACGACAACAATGTACTAAAAATAATTTTTCCTCTGTACAGATGACAACATTATCAAAATGATTCCCATTCACACGGAGCCATGAAAACGACTAAAATGCTGTATCATGCATGCCAGACAAGTAATTGGCAATGTCGCTTTTTAAAGAAAGACTACACACCTGCGCACATACAAATTCAAACTTGCATCCCTATAGACTAAACAAGTAATACGCATGTGCATGCCATCACTGTTTTCACAGATTCAAATTTTTTAAGTTTACACAGAGATAAATAATAATAATAATAATAATATGTTTCATTTGTATAGCATCTTTCCCAAGCTCAAGGATGCTTCACAATAACAGTAAGGAACAGACAGTCATTTCAAACACAATCAGATAAATGGACAATAGACATTTGCTCAGTCCATAGTGCAAACAGTCGGTTACAAACAGAAACCATTACATTGTAATTACAGACAGCAAAGAAATGTGGGCAGTTGAAGCATAAGTCAGGTGCATATGACTAATAGTACCTAAGGAAGCGTTATGACTATACAGAGTTATGGAAAATGTTTAAGAAGAAAACACATTATGGCTGGTAATATTGGTTAAACAAATAGACTTAAATTCACGCAGTGTGGTTATTGTCCTAAGAGCCAGGTGCAGAGAGTGCCATAGCCTTAGGAGCTATAATGCTGCCTGAATCATAATCATACACTGTTCGTTCATTGGCCAGATGAGGACTGATCCCCTGACTTAGCCTGGGTTCTCCCAAGGTTCTCCATTCTGCCACCTGATGTAGTTTTGGTTCCTTGCCACTGTCGCCATTTTCCACCTTTGTTGCCATTGGCTTGCTTAGTTGGGGACATTAAATTTAGCATTTAATTTAATATTGAACAATAATATTTATCTGCCTGCATTGACACTATAATACAAGAACTGAACTGAGCTGGACGATGACATCACGGTTCAGAACAGCTATATATATAAATTAAAGAAGCATTGTGTAAGTTCTGAAATTTCTAACCGTTACTGACACCAGTGGCCGTTAGAGAAACTGCAGTCAGTCTCATGCTCGTTCTCGGAGCCTACAGGCTGATAGAGGCAACCGTGGTGGACAGTCAAGGTGTCATTCTTTCTATTACATTATGGTTGGCTCATAAATGTACAAATGAAAACTCTATCTTAAAGATTTGTTTTAAGTAAAAACCTACACATAGCCCCTTTAACTAAATGAATAACTTTTTTAAAACAAAAATGAAACATCACTGAACTTAATTAAGCTGAACTGTGATGCTATTTTCTTCTGGAAACAAACTTTTTTGCATTATTTTCCTGTTATCTCTGTAAAGCTGCTTTAAAACAATCTGTATTGTAAAAAGCGCTATATAAATAAATGTGACTTGATTTGACTATAATGGAAAAAGACATGCCATCCATAGACGATAGACGAAATCTTGGTACATAAAGAAGTTTTCAGCCAGAATATAAGGGAATATAAGGAGAAAGTAAGTCAGAGAGGTAGGAAGGAGCAAGACCATTGAGTGACTTAAAGGTAAGCAGAATAAATTTGTAAGTTAAGCCAAGCAGGTAGCCAATGGAGGTTAAATAGAATAGGAGTGATATGAGCAGAGCGTTTAGTGTAAGTTAAAGGGGTCATATAATGGTACATGCAATGGTACTGAAATGTGTGTTGGCAGTGCCTGTACACAACCATCATAAAATGATAAAAATCCATCCAGTGTTTTTTTTTTATCTCCTTATATGTTTTCCCCTCTCTTAAATCAAGCCGTTCGATTTTGTGACGTCACAAAATCGACGCCCCTCCCACGATTGTTGATTGACAGCAGCGTTTCAACACAGACCCGCCCTCGCTCATGAGCGAGCTGTCTGTCATCATAGTCCGTGCGTCATTGTTGATACGCTGGATCACTGTCTATGAGCAGAATGGCGTCTAAGCTATTGTGGTGTTCTGTTCTTGGGTTCCCCACGATCAACAGCAATGCTTTCATGTTTGCGCGAATCATTTCACCAGACTGCTTTATAAACGAGAACATTGAAAAAGGTATTTGCTCCTGTCTGAGTATGTGTTGTTTATGTGCCTAATAACTGTCATAGTCTCACAGACTGGTTATTTTTTAAACAGATCAGTAAAATTGTAGTGCTTCAGCCCTGACAGTTGTACCTAACAACACTGCATAGATAACGTTACGTATCACGGACAAGCCTACATTTACCGAAAAAAAGTTTTTCATGACCATTAGCTGTAATCAATCTGTCAATGAACTAACATATACATCAGTAAACACATAGCGTTCATATCTCACTACTCTACCCTGCCAGTACATACAAAGATAGATCAAAGTGACATTACGTTAACCAACCATTCAGAAACGTCCTGTTTTCCAACTCCGGTTCAAATTGATACGGTTGCACAGTGTCCTCAGAGACTCCCGCTGCCATTCTTCAAAATATAACGTTACCCTCAACTGTTGTCAAGGCAACACTCCATGTGGGTTGTTGTGGCAAAACGCCCACAGAACAGAGGGGCGGGGTGAGCAAAGCTCATTATCATTTAAAGACACATGCACTTAAACGGCGTGCTGAAAACAGAGCTGTTTTTGACCAGGTAAAATTTGTGTTTTCTTACAATACTAATGAGAATTTTTTATTAAAGTATATTACAAACTTTTAATTTAGACCCTAAAGCATCATAATAGCTTGTACAAAAATGGCATTATATGACCCCTTTAAAATTCTTGCGGCAGAGTTTTGAATATATTGCAAGCGGAAGATAGAGTGTGCTGGTAGTCCAGAAAAAGAGCATTACAGTAATCGAGGCGAGATGTGATAAACGCATGTACTAATGATTCAGCATCTATTGGGTTGACATAGGGACAGAGTTTGGCAATACGGCGAAGTTGAAAGAATGCAGCTTTACAGAGTTGACTAATATGAGCATCGAAGGTCAGTGAAGAGTCAAGAATGATACCCAAGTTTTTGACGGTGGCAGATGGAATAATTGATGTTGCTTCAAGGTCAAGTCTGGGAACATTAGTCTGGGAGCATTGTTAGAGTTGGGGGACCGATAATTAAAATTTCTGTTTTAGTCAGATTCAAACTGGAGTTTAGCCAGGTCTTTAACTCATTGATTCATGATGATAGTGATGCAGTCTGGTGAATAGAGTCCGGTCGGCAAGCAGTATATAAGTTTATATCTGAATATCATCGGCATAACAGTGGTATTAAAAACCATGGCGGCGAATAATTTGTCCAAGAGGCATAATGTAAATAATAAATAGTAGTGGGCTGAGAACTGGGCCCTCTGTGGAACACCCTGTTTGAGGAAGACAGTGGGAGATTTATAATTGTGTATGGTGATATAGTATTGTCTGTCTGTCAGATATTTCCAAACCAGGATAACACAGCTCATAATATACCATTGAGAGCTAGTAATGAAAGCAATTGAGTTACGACAACCTTTCCATGATTTTTTAAACAAACGGTAGATTGGAGATTGGGCGATAAATAGCGAAGTCAGTTGGGTCCAGATTAGTTCCCTTTCTTGAAGCACATGTAAAATCAGTCCAATGGTGTGGCGGAACGTCAGAGGCGGGTGACGTCACGTACCAGGAAGCTATAAAAGCCAGCCCGAAACAGAAAACGAAAGCTTTCTGAGTCTTCAGTTGCGCTCTGTGTGAAATCTGTCCTTGTTATTTGGTGTTGTCTGTCTATATTGTATTATATATATATATATATATTCAGAACTATGGCGAGTAAGCAGCAGCAGTTTAGAGTGTGTGTTCACCCCTGCCCGCGTTATTTAACGGGTGGGGACACTCACACTCTTTGTGTTGTTTGTTTGGGTGAAGAGCATGCCCAGTCAGCACTCGAGGGTGCTGGCTGTGAGCATTGCAACACGCTTCCTATGCGTACGCTCAGATCCCGCCTGGCTTTATTTTACCAGGATCGCTGCCGAGGCACGGCGTCGATCTCAGACCTGGGGTTCGCAAATGGATCTATCAGTGGATGTTGAGACGGGCTCTGCCTTATCTCAGCCTCTTTCTGATAGATCCAGTGCCTCTCATCAGGGTGTGGAAGCACGCGCTGCGGTTTCTTCCCCCCCGATAGAGGCACCAATACTGCAATTGTCCAGCTCTGAGGAGTTGGACGTTGTTAGTATTGACGCTGAGTCTGAGGATTCGCCACCTCAGTTTCATGTGTTTGAGGAATTGCTTGATGTTGTTACAAGAGCTGTCGAGCGATTATCTGTTGAGTGGCCAGAAGATAGGCAGGGCGTTCGTTCGAAAAGCAAGCTCGACGAACGTTTCCTGCCATCTCGTGCACAGCCTCAGTGCAGAAGCCTTCCGTTTTTCCCCGATCTCCACACCGAGGTCTCGAGATCGTGGGGGAAACCAGTGTCATACAGAGTATATACTGCACAAACATCCCACTACTCTTCTATACACAATTATAAAGAGCATGGTTATGGGGAGATGCCGAAGGTGGAAGAGACGCTTGCGAGCTATCTCTCTCCAGCGACGGCATCTTCTCTGAAGGCTCCTGCATTACCATCCAAACCAGTAAAATTCACTTCTTCCCTGGTTCATAAAGCTTATGCCGCCGCCGGCCAAGCTGCAGCATGTTTGCACACTATGTCATTAATGCAAGCATACCAGGCAGAATTATTGGGTGATTGTGAGGAGGGTGGGGGTATTGGTCCCGATACTGTGTCCGAACTGCGTAGAGCCACAGATTTATCTCTCAGGGCCACCAAGGAGACGGCTAAATCCATTGGCCGCTCTATGGCAGCCTTGGTGGCCACTGAGAGGCATCTGTGGCTCAATCTAAGTGATATAAAGGACAAAGAAAAACATGTTCTTTTGGATGCACCGGTTTCCACTGAAGGTTTATTTGGAGACGCAGTTAACCCTCTGAGGTCTGAGGGGTTTTTGGGGTCCTTGAGATGTTCTGACATGCCCTGACATTTGTGCTTTTTTCAGTTGCTTATAAACATATTAATGGCAAAAAAAAATTACACACTATTTAGCACAAACAGGGCTACCATAATATGTGAGCAACAAGAATGTACATGTCTGCATTTTTGAGAGAATAATGTTTATGCGTGGTTATTGAAAAAACTAAAAACTAAAGTTTCTGAAATAAGGCCATAAAACACATACTAAATATGTGCCAATAAGACTTTTGTCTAATAGATGTCATTGCCTAGTGTTTTTTCTTCAAAATGATGTGAAAATCATCCTGCCCTTATCATTCACATAACACAATACATTGATTTGAATTTTGCAAAGCACTTTCTGTTTGGAAAGGCAATATGCGGAGTGGGCGTCAACGATCATGCATATTTAGTGGTTCACACCTTAGGAGACAATGGGGCCTGCATACTTAATGACCCTTTCATTCAGGTGAGTCACTGAGCCACAAGAATGCAAGAGCAACAGTTGGAAGCATCTCAATTATTTTTTATTTTTCCACATAGTGTGCTTGCAATTTGGCCTATAATATCCAAGGAAAACATGTCTAGTAATTGTGCAGTTAATTCTCATACTGTATTTTCAGTTTTGGAATATTTATCCTCTCCCCAAATTTGTCACTAATAAAACACAATAAAAATTATTTAAAGAAAAGGCTTATTACCTTATTACCTTTTAATAGTTTGTTTACATCTACCTTGTAAATATATTTTTTTATTAAAAAGGTTACAATTACAACAACAATTCAAGTGTAATCTTTCTTTGTAAAAACTAAAGTATACATTTTATCATACATATTTCAAAGTTAAGGATTTGATTGATTATTTGATTACTTTATTTTTGACAAAACATTTAACATGAGCAAATATTGGCAAACAAATATTGGCTTATTTGAGTTGGCAGATATTTTACAGTAAAAATGTATAATCTATCCAAAACTAATCAACGAAATGTTGTCTTTCATATGTCTGTAACATAGGTCTTTCGTTTTTATTATAAGAAATATAAATGTTAATTTGCAGTTTAATACGTTGCTTATACAAATACATTTTATTTCAACATTTCAGTCGATTTTTACTCAGTATAGCAATACAGTTTGCTAAAACCGAAACATTCATTCACAAACAGAAACGCCTGACTGTAACGTTGTTTTTATGAAATATTAGGGCATATAAATGTTAATTTTCAGTTTACTCATCTCAGTATAGCAATACAGTTTGCTAAAACATCATCATTCATTCACACAGAGACGCAATTTAAATTTAAACTGTCTTTTTGCGAGCTGTGATAAACAGCGCGCATCTCTGCGGCTGCCGTTCATTCATTCACAGAAACGCGATTAACTTGAGAAGGAAAAAAAACTTACTACATATTCGGATCCTCTCTCCTGCAATACCCGCACTCTGAGGTAGATTTTCCGTTATTATTATTCCTCACAGCGCTGCCAGATGGTGTAAACACGTAGGCTACAATGATATGATTAAACTTGTGTTTTCTCGAGCTGATATGGGGGCGTTCACAGGTTTGCCTCAGTAATTTGCGTTTGAATAGCGCGCGCTCTCCGTGGGCGGAGTCACATTACCTTTGAATGAGCTCTAATGAGCTCGACTGGAATCGCTCTCTTTTAACACAGATTTCACAAGATGAGAATATTTTTTTTTTATATAAATTACCTCATTTTAAAGAAGAGAATTCAAGCTTCATGCCTGTGTGACTGTATGCCTGTTTGACTCAGTATTCGTTGAGTTATTGTTCATTTTCGGACGCGTTTCAGAATGGTCTTCACTGACAGAGAGAAGGCAGAACTCGCATCACGTTTATTTTTCTTTATTTGGCAAAAAGCACAACACTTTGTTTTTATTGTGAGTATACACAAAAATAATACACATTTAACAGAATCGATTGATGTATGAAACTTGCTTGTAATATCAAAGTCAACAGAGCAAAATTAATTTCTTTTGAACTGAACTGAAAAAAATCCAGCAAAACGCGTGGGCGCGTTTGTCGACCTCAGAGGGTTAATAGTGCTGTAGCGAAGTCACAAGAAGCTTCAAAACAGGCAGCTGCACTTCAGAAACTTCTCCCCCGCCGTTCTTTCTATGAGGCTGCTGAGCGGGAGCAGCCTCACTCCTCTAAAAAGAGCGCTGAGCATCGTGCCACTCAGAAACAGTGCGTTTCCTCCCGTGCTCCCCCACAAAAATCTCGGGGACACGGAGGGCGCTCTCAAACCCAGCAGTCTTCGAGGGGTAAAACGGATCTGCGGACCGTTATTACCGCCAAGAAGGCTGCTGGGAAAAAGTCCTGATGTCTGAGGGCTCAGGACAAATGAGGGTAGTCCCCCCCGAAGTAGAGCGGCCAACACCTCTTTTTACGGTGCCCGTCTCTCTTCGGTGACCTCAGGGGACCGGTCTGCCAACCCTGCCGCCTCCGGTGTTTCAGGGCGCAGCGGTCTCCGGCGAGCACATATCTCAAGGACCACCCAGAAACGTAGTGGCCTCGGGATGCCCGCCCCCTCTGAGGAGGGTGTTAGAGCAGTCTGTTCAGTCGTTCCCTGCCGGTACGCCGTTACAGGGCGACGAACCGACTACTCAACAGCAGGAGAAAAATACGGTGCCCGTCTCTCTTCGGTGCCCTCAGGGGACCGGTCTGCCAACCCTGCCGTCTCCGGTGTTTCAGGGCGCAGCGGTCTCCGGCGAGCACATATCTCAAGGACCACCCGGAAACGTAGTGGCCTCGGGATGCCCGCCCCCTCTGAGGAGGGTGTTAGAGCAGTCTGTTCAGTCGTTCCCTGCCGGTGCGCCGTTACAGGGCGACGAACCGACTACTCAACAGCAACTCTACTCGAGAGGCTGGTACCTCTAGTAGAATCTTTGACAGCGTGGAAGCTACTGTCAAATGTTTCTCGTTGGGTCCTGCAGACCGTGGAAAAAGGGTATCAGATACAATTCTAGAAACGCCCACCTCGGTTTATGGGGGTCCTGCCCACAGTGGTGGGCCCCGAGCAGGTTCTGGTTATGGAACAGGAAGTAAACACTCTGTTAGAGAAAGGGGCCATAGAATATGTACCTCCCTCCAACAGGGAAACCGGGTTTTACAGCCGCTACTTCATAGTTCCAAAGAAGGACGGGGGATTGCGTCCCATTTTAGATCTTCGAGTTCTGAATGAGTCAGTCATGCAGCTCAAGTTCAAAATGTTAACATTGAGACAATCGTGCCACAGATCAGGTCCGGGGACTGGTTTGTCACGATAGACCTCAAGGACGCATATTTCCATCCGTCCGTGTCATTGGAAGTTCCTGAGGTTTGCTTTCGGGGGCAAAGCATACCAATATCGAGTTCTTCCAGTCGGCCTGGCTTTATCACCCCGCACTTTCACCAAATGCGTGGATGCAGCTCTGGCGCCTCTGCGCCTCCAGGGTATTCGCATCACGAACTACATCGACGATTGGTTGATTTTAGCTCAGTCGCATCAGATGGCGGTTCAACATCAAGATGTTGTTCTCGCCCATATGAAAGAGTTGGGGTTACGGCTGAACGCCAAGAAGAGTGTGCTTTCTCCATTTTAGAAGACCACTTTTTTAGGCGTGGTTTGGGATTCAGTGTCGATGCAGGCGCGCCTGTCACCGCCACGCTTAGATTCCATCCTAGCAGCTGTGAAAAGTGTAAAGCTAGGCCAGCTACTCACTGTCAAACAGTTCCAGAGACTGTTGGGTCTCATGGCAGCAGCTTCCAACGTGATACCTTTTGGACTGCTGCACATGAGGCCCCTGCAGTGGTGGCTCAGGACCAGGGGGTTTCCCCGAGGGGCAACCCATTTCGCACAATCATGGTCACGCGGCGATGCCTACGTGCCTTGGTTATGTGGAAGAAACCTTGGTTCCTGTCCCAGGGCCCAGTGCTGGGAGCTCCTTGTCGTCGCAAACTGCTAACGACGGATGCTTCCCTCACGGGTTGGGGAGCGATCCTATAGGGTCGCTCATCTCAAGGTCTGTGGGAAGACCATCATCGTTCCTGGCATATCTATCGCCTAGAGATGTTAGCTGTCTTCCGGGCTCTGAGGAGCTTTATCACAGGTCTCAGGGGACACCATGTGTTAGTGCATACGGACAACACGTCGGTAGTCGCCTATATCAACCACCAAGGAGGTTTGCGGTCGCGCCCATTATCCAATCTGGCACGTCATATCCTCTTGTGGTCCCAGGGGAAGTTTCTGTCATTCAGGGCAGCCTACATCCCCGGGGTCCAGAATATAGGAGCAGACACTCTGTCGAGACAGGGGCCGAGGCCCGGGGAATGGAGGCTCCACCCCCGAGGTGGTGGAGCTGATATGGAGGGAGTTTGGCCAAGCATAAGTGGATCTGTTTGCGTCTCGAGAGACGTCTCACTGTCCACTTTGGTTCTCCCTCACGCATCCAGCTCCTCTGGGACTGGATGCTATGGTACAGACGTGGCCGAGGCTACGTCTGTACGCCTTTCCCCCAGTTGCTCTGCTCCCGGGAGTTCTGGAGAGAGTTCGCAGGGACCGGGTTTGCCTGCTTCTTATAGCCCCGCGCTGGCCGGGCAGAGTATGGTTTCCCGATCTTGTATCCCTCCTCGACGGGCCTCCTCTGGAGCTACCCGTCAGGAGGGACCTTCTGTCCCAAGCAGGGGGCTCGATTTTTCACCCCCGACCGGAACTGTGGAACCTGTGGGCTTGGCCTCTGAGGGGGCCCAGCTCATAGAGTCAGGTCTCTCAACTGAGGTTGTTGAGACCATTCTACAGTCCAGAGCTCCCTCCACGAGGAAACTTTATGCCCTGAACTGGAGAGTATTCACTTCTTTGTGTAGTGACCGTCGGTTGGATCCAGTCAACTGCCCAATTGGTACAGTTCTGGAGTTCCTGCAGGACCGGTTCACTGCAGGTCTGACCCCGTCCACTTTAAAGGTTTATGTGGCGGCCATAGGTGCTTACCACATTCCTTTGGGTGGAATGTCTGTGGGGAAAGACCCTTTGGTATCTCGTTTCCCTCGTGGCACTTGGAGGCCTTCTGTCCTCCTCCCTTTCGAAAAGCGGACCAGGAGGCGAATAATTTGCTTTGCCCTGTTCGGGCGTTAGACGCGTATGTCCACAGAGCTGCCCTGTGGCGTAAAAGTGATCAATTGTTTGTATGCTTTGGGTCCCCTAACAAGGGAGGTCCAGTGTCTAAGCAAAGGATGAGCAAGTGGGTGGTTGAGGCTATCTCACTTGCTTATGAGGCGGCTGGGCAGCCTTCTCCTTGGGCTGACCGGTCGCACTCTACTAGGAGTATGGCTGCCTCTAAGGCCCTTATATCAGGAGTATCTTTGCAGGACGTTTGTGATGCGGCAGGCTGGTCCTCACCGCACACCTTCGTCAGGTGCTACTCTTTAGACCTAGACTCTACTCCAGGGTCTCAGGTTTTGTCTTCCTAGTGCTGCTCACTTGATTTCACACAGGACAGACATTTGTAGCTATGGTGGCGTTGGTATAGACGTTCCCCATAGCGTCAATTTCGACGCAACGCGAGTTCCCTTGAAAGGGAACGCCTCGGTTACGACTGTAACCTCGGTTCCCTGAAGAGGGAACGAGCGTTGCGTCGCCTTGCCATATCTCCTTCATGCCTGTACGTGACGTCACCCGCCTCTGACGTTCTGCCACACCATTGGACTGATTTTACATGTGCTTCAAGACGTCATCACGCAAAGCGTTCCCCATAGCGTCAATTTCGACGCAACGCTCGTTCCCTCTTCAGGGAACCGAGGTTACAGTCGTAACCGAGGCATTTTTTTTAAAGAATAGGAGTAACAGCAGCCATCTTTAGTGAAACTGGAACTGAGCTAGAGATAAGAGACATATTTACAAGATGTATGAAAGGAGTAGAAATGACAGTTACAGTGTTTCAAAAGTAAAGTTGGTGCAGGATCTAACCTGCATGGAGAAGAATTGGATTTCTGTATCATTTCACTAATTAAGATGGGGTTGGTCAAAGTAAAGCTATTAAGCGTTCGGATAGACTGAGCTTGCTCATAAGTAGAAGTGGACGGTTCATCACCAAAAGTCCCACATAAAGCATCCAGCTTACCCTGAAAGTGGTGCAAAAAAGAACATCATAAATCATTAGATTCTTGTTGACTGGCATATGCATTGGTGCCTGGATTAGCTTGTTTTCTATGTTAGTGATTTAGGCCTGTTGTCACATTATTACTAATTTTGGAAATATAGGAAAGGTGAACTGCATTCAAGGCTGTTTTAAAATGCTTAACATGGTCCGAAAATGCTTGAAAATGTACAGTTAAACCAGTTTTCCTAAAGATGTGTAAGTTGTCTGCCTCTTGCTTTCATAGCACATAGCTCAGGAGAGGAGTAGGACAAGTGAACAAATCTAGTCCGGAGCATGCTCATCTAAAACGTCAGCAATAGCAGAGTGATACAAATCAAATATCTTAGATGGACAGGTGAAATCAAAAACATCAGAAATAGCAGACGAAGCAATAGAAGCAGCAAACTATTCAGCTTTGATAGCACTGATCTTACGACAAGAGATGGTTATATTGTCAGTGCATTTAGTTGGAAAAGTTAATGTAAAACCAGACCACTGATGGAGTAGGAGTAACCAGACCACTGATGGAGATATCATTCAAACCAGACGTACAAACTAAGTCAAGCGTATGACTGTGAGTGTGAGTTGGAAAAGTAACATTCTGAAAAGGTCAGAGCAAAACAGTCTTTAATTGAGTACTATTAGAACAGGGAGTTTCGATGTGGATGTTAAAGTCACCGAGCAAGATGTCCTGGGACGATGGAGCACAATCTAATGTTAGCAGTTCACTGAGTTCTGAGAAAAATAAGTTTTGCTGCTTGGGTGGTCTATAATCACTTAATCAAGATGGCGCCAGGTTGTGTGTTGGCTTGCCGTCGCTCCACATTTAGGATGTCTGTTTTTTGTTTATTTGTTTTACTTTTATGTTTTATCAATCATTTGGATTGCTCACAGTTGATCTATGATCGCCTTTCGTTGCTAAGTCTTCGATCTACGGCCTTGGATATGTGCAGCCGTGATTTGAACTTGAAATTGTTCGCTGAACAGCCATGCATGTTCCAGCCGCCGATGAAAGTCTGTCAGGTAACTGGATGCGCGTGCTGGAAGAGGAGCCGCCGCAGGAGACGAGGCAAACGGGCTGGAGTCTTGGTGAAACTTAAGAAATTGAGGATCCTGAATAGTGGAGTTAGACCAACGGCGGAGTCGCGGCCTTCCTATTTGATACATGTTCTGCCTGCCACATCAACATCATTGCGTTGGACTACACGGAGAGAGACGAGACGCGGAGGCGCGGTGCATTCAAGTTTGCGCTCCGTGAGACGAGCTGGGGCAATGAAGCTAAGTGCTGTTTCTTCCTCTAATCGGTCCGTTTAGTCGACCACAGTGCTTATGGCTTTGATAAACGCACGCTCAGTTGTCAACAAAACATTCATCCTAAATGACTATTATGTAACGTATGGGCTGGACTTTCTTTTTATCACTGAAACTTGGTTAAATGACGCTGATACGAGTCCTCTTGTTGAGCTTTTACCAAGGGGATGTAGCTATTTAAGTACTTCGAGAAGTAATCGTCGAGGTGGAGGCTTGGCTGTTATTTTTAATAACATGATGAAGTGCAAGTTACTGCCTGTTGAAAGTTCCAAGAGTTTTGAAGTTCAATTAATGAAGATTGACTTGCCCTCGCCAGTGATTTGTGCCTTGATATATAGGCCTCCTGGTTATAATAAGAATTTTCTTGATGAATTTTGTGAGTTTTTATCTGTGGTTGTTCCATCGGCTGATAGGATTTTGATTATGGGTGATTTTAATATTCATGTTTGTTGTCTTGGTAAACCCATGACCAAGGAATTCTTGAATTTAGTTGATTCTTTTAACTTATCTCAGTGTGTCTCCGGACCAACACACGTTCATGGCCACACACTTGATTTGATCTTTTCTTTGGGGATAACGATAGAAAATATTTGTGTTGAAGAAATGGCGATCTCAGATCATATGCCTATTAGGTTTAATTTTACCTCTACAACAAATGGACTCTGTCATCAGCCTCCATCATTCTTGTCCAGGGTTATCACTACTTCTACACCTAGTGCGTTCTCAACTGCTTTTACTGAATTAGCCCTTCATACTGAGCCTACCACATTGTCAGTTGTGGGACCTGATGAATTGGTGAACTCTTTTAATCATGTTTGCTCTGAGATCTTGGATAATGTTGCGCCTTTTAAAATGAGATATCAAAAAGTTAAAAAACGACCGTGGTTAAATGATGTAACGCGTAATTTGAGGCGGGTTTGTCGGCTTGCAGAGCGTAAGTGGCTGAAAGATAAATTGCAGAATCTTATGATATTCTTAGAGAATCTCTATCAAACTATCAAAACGCTGTTAGAGCCGCTAGATCTTCATATTTTTTCGCGAATTATATCACATAATGCAAATAATCCGAAGGTACTATTTTCAACTATAGATAAAGTACTGAGTCCGTCTATTAATTATTTTCCTTCCCCGTCTAAGGATCTGTGTGAGAGTTTTTTAAAATATTTTATTGATAAGGTTGTTCTTATTCGGTCGAATATTGCGTTTGTAGGCAATGTTGTAGCCGATATAATTAACCCTTTTCGTTGCTTAAATAAATTTGAATCTATTACATTAGCTCAGTTGGAAAAGATAATAATGCATTTAAAGCCGACTACCTCACTCTATGACGTTCTCCCGTCGCGATTGTTTAAAGAGGTTGTAGACACTATTGGTCCTAGTATACTATTGATTATCAATAGTAGTTTATATCATGGAACTGTACCATCAGGGTTTAAGCATGCTGTTATTAAGCTGGTTTTAAAAAAACATAATTTGGATTCACATGAGTTAAAAAATTTCAGACCTATTTCGAAATTGCCTTTTATGAATACGATTTTAGAGAAGGTTGTCCATAATCAACTTACAGATTTCTTGATTGTAATTAACATAATGGATATTTTTCAGTCTGGATTTAGGACCAAACATAGCACAGAGTCAGCATTATTGAAGGTTACAAATGATATTTTGTTAAGTATTGACTCCGGGAAAAGTGTTGCCTTAATGATGTTAGATTTAAGTGCAGCCTTTGATACTTTAGATCACGCAATTTTAATAGACCACCTTAGAGATTATGTAGGGATCAATGGTGTAGCCCTTAAGTGGCTTTCCTCTTATTTGCATGACAGGACGTGCTCTGTTAAAATTGGAAATCATGTCTCTGCATCCGCTGCTATTTCTTGGGGGGTTCCTCAGGGATCAATCCTTGGTCCGACTCTGTTCTCACTATATATGTTACCCCTGGCCCTGGGGTCCATTTTTAAGCAGCATAATATTAACTATCACTTGTATGCTGATGATTTACAACTGTACCTTCCTTTGGAGTGTGATGGCTGTGCATCTTTTACAAATTTTTATAAGTGCTTGACTGAGGTAAAGGGATGGCTAGCAAATAATTGTTTACAATTAAATGAGGATAAGACTGAGTTTATTATGTTTGGGAACAAGGAGCTTGGGAATGCTCTGGCTGGAAATAATAGACTACTGTCCAACAATATGCAAAGTTATGTAAAGAACTTGAGTATTTTTCGATTCTGAAATACGCTTTGATCGTCAAGTTAACAGAGTTGTGAAATCATCTTTTTTTCAGTCAAGAAAACTGTCTAAACTGAAACCAATCCTTTCGTACAAGGACTTGGAGATTGTTGTGCATGCCTTTGTTTCAACCTGGCTGGACTATTGTAATGCTCTTTATCTGGGCATAAGTGAATCACTGGTTACTCGTCTTCAGCGTGTCCAGAATGCTGCAGCGAGATTCTTAACAAATACCAGAAAACGGGATCACATAACACCTTTATTGATATCCCTTCACTGGCTACCTGTTAGATACAGAATACAATATAAGGTGTTGATGTTTGTTTTTAAAGCACTACATGATCAAGCTCCTGAGTATATAAAAGACATGTTAATTCCTTATCAGTCTCAGTGTCACCTTCGCTCCTCTCAGAACATGCTCCTAACCGTCCCACGGTCTCGCTTGAGGCGTAGTGGAGATCGCGCTTTTTCTGTTGCGGCTCCTGCACTTTGGAATGTGTTGCCATTATCCTTAAAAACCTCATCAGGCATGGATATTTTTAAAAAGGAATTGAAGACTTACTTATTTAATCAAGCCTTTGGTGTTTGATCAGGTCTGAGAACTGTGAGTGATTTGTTGTTTGATTCGCTTGTGTCCTGTTTTAATGTAACTTAATGTTTTGTATGTATTTCAGAGTTATAGATTAGCCTACTTATGGACAGCACTTTGGTCCATTCTAATGGTTTTGAAAGTGCTTTATAAATAAAAGTTGAGTTGAGTTGAGTATAAATTAGTATAATTGTGAGGGGACAGTTCAAGGCAACCTTCAAAACATGTATTCAAAAGTCTAAGTATTATGAAAATCAAGTTGAGTAAGTGTTTTGGAGTTGCGATTGATGACTGTAAGGTCACTCCCTTTATCAGATAAACGCGACTTAGACAAGCACTGATATCCATTCGGTGTAAGCAGATTAAGATGCATGAAATCATTAGGCATTTGCCAGGTCTCAGTAAAAAATATCATATCCAGGTTGGTGTTAGCAATTAGTTCATTTAGATTGGGGCCCTTGTCCAAGATCGAAGTGCAAAGGGGTTTTGCAATACACCTGTATTTCCAGTCAAGTTGACAAGTAATTGCGGCAGGGACGTGCACAGACATTTTGAGGGGCAGGGGCTCAAGTGAAATAAAGGGCACTTCTCATAATTAGGTGTTTTTTTGTGTGTTTTTTTTACAAAAAAGTATATATATTAATGCAACTCTGACTTCCTTTTAAAAAAAATAATTAAAAAAGTTAATTAATTTTATCTTCCTCAAACTCACACAATTGTTTCATTTTCAAAAGATGTCTACAAAATAATCAGTTCACACAGAAACCAGTTCCACAATGTGCATGTTTTGAAAACATTTTCTATGCTACTAGTTTCAAGTATATATTTAGAATAACCTAAATAACTGCATCAAGCAGAGGGGCGTGTTTTACTAATCATTTGTTTATTTTTGCACAAGGCACTACATCATTTAAATTATTTTGGTGTTATCAGAATACATAACACTTTAAAATCAACACAAATATTCACTCTAAACTGAAGAGGGCTGTTGCTGCTATTTTGTTAACTTTACTGAAAAAATCACTGCAAAAATGATTGACAAAATACAAAAATACAAAAATAAATTGTATTACTAACTTATTTTATTATGGCTTGGTTGAACTTGGTTGGGGGACTCCTTCAGAACTCGCTTCAGAACTCCTGACCTGATATTTAGAAATACTATTCTTCAATAAATATATTTGTTTGACAGGGATGCTGTGCGCAAACAGGAATATATATTATTTAAAAAAAGAAAAGAAAAAAAAAGCACCCCAGAAAAAAGGGCACTTTCTCTCCAGGAATAAAAAGGGCAGGTGCTCAAGCCCCCTTTGATGTCTATGTGTGCACGTGCCTGAATTGCGGTGGACGACAGTTTCTTAGTAGGCGTTTCAGTTTGACCAGAGCTCTGTTACTTGACCACACTCATGGAATAACAGTAGGTGTTGGCTGCTGAATGTTAAATGTACATTGGTGGTGGTTGAGGAGAGATCCCCTGATATGATTGTAAAGCGCTTTGGGTGTACAGTAGTACATATGAAAGCGCTATATAAATGCCAGATTCTATTCTATTCTATTCTTAAAAATCCTTCAGACCGAACAAAGCAAGTAATGCGGACGCTGGATGATCCCGAGCGAGCGGCAGTGCTTCTACGTTGCAGAGTCAAGGCGTGGGTGCCCGTTAAGCATCCTGAGTTTGCATGTCTGGAACCCAATTTCCATGTTGGAAGGTAATCCAATAATAAGGGGAACCAGAGACAACACAAGTGCTGAGGCCTTTGACGTGTTGGCAATAGCCATTAGAAAGCCAGCTATCAGCAAAGTCACGTTAGCCAGGACGACAACCATCGCAACATCTATAAAAAGCTTAATGAGATGAAAGATACCTGACCAGACAGTAAGCTAGTAGAACGACTGGTAAGAAGAGTGTTAACTCACCTCACAGTCAGTCCAACAGTCAGGAGGATAGAAGGATGAGAGGGCTTGCAGCAGGCCGACAACAGAGAGTTCCCATCGTTACAGAAGAATAGGCCAAGCCAGGAAGAAAAAGTAAAGTCCAGTTTGCCAAAGTCTATCAAGCCATGCAGAGAAAGTGAATCCAGTTTGTAGAGGAAAGCAGAGTATGATAAAAAAATAAAAAAAACACACGGGTTCATTGCAGACCAAATAACGAACATAGACGTACTCAAACAACAAACAACACAGCGTGGAGAGGGAGCCATTCGCGCACAGCGTTCCCACATCGGAAGTGAATGAAGGAGATGATAACAGTATTGTTTTCAAATCTCGTTTTCAAAAAGTTGCACTTTGAAACCTGTCTCAAAGTTTGCATTTTCAGGCAACCAAAATGCTGTTGTCGTGTAAATGAACGCCCAGACAAATTTTCTGTTTTAAGCTGAAAAACAGACGGTGTTGTGTAAACGGCCCCTACATTTTAACAACGGAAATGAATCAACTGAATCAGCACTGAACTTACTTAAACTGGACAATGACTTTCTTCTAGAGCTGCTGTAAAGCCGAAACAATCTTTGTTGCATTAATTTCCTGTTATCACTGTAAAGTTGCTTTGAAACAATCTGTATTGTAAAAAGCACTATATAAATGAAGGTGACTTGAACTCACTTAACTTTATAAGAAAATCTGTAAAGTTTCTGGGCCTTGTAATTGATGGTACTGGTGTTTTAGTTGATGAGGAGAAGGTGAAAGTCATCTCTGCTTTTCAAAAGTAGGATCTAATGAAGGAATACAGAACCACACCTTCAAAAAACAAACAAAAAAAACACCGGAGAGTTTCTTGGAATGGTTCTGTACTACCAGGCCTTTATTCCAAGTTGCACACATATTCAACTTAACAGCTGGCCAGAAACGCTCAGTGAAAGCTGCGGGAGGGCACAAGAGAGCGGGCATTTTTCAGGAGTTGACGCCCCAGGACTGGACCCCAGACTTTGATGTTGGCCTTTGAAGAGTAAAAAAGGGCCCTTGTTGACAGTGTGGTGCTGGCTCATTTAGATTTTGAGTGTCCTTTTCTTCTCTATACCGACGCGTCATTAGATGGCTTAGGTGCAGTACTCTCTCAGATACCTGCTGGTGAGGACAAGGCGAGACCAATAAGTGTTTGTTAGCAAGACTTTGAGCCGTAGCCAAACTAAATATCCTGCACACAGATTGGAATTATTGGCTCTAAGGTGGGGGGTGTGTGACAAGTTCAGTCACTGGCTTAAAGGCCATGAGTTTACAGTGTGGAGAGATAATAAACCGCTAACATACATTATGATCAAGCTGAAAATTGGATGAATGTGAGCAGTGCTGGGTCTCAATACTTGGCCCATACTCTTTTGAGATCAAATGCGTTCCTGGAAAACTGAATGTGGTGGCAGACACGCTTAATAGGGACCCGTTTGTCAGGCCAGTGAGTCAGTAGCTTTTGTCAGAGCCTTATTCTGAACTGTTGAGACAAGTACACAGTGTAGAGGATGGAAATGTATAAGAGGTGTTCCGATTTGCCTGCCAACAGCAAACATTGGGATCAGATCCACTTGATGTCGGGCTGGATACATGTTTTTATAAAAACAGCAAAACAACAGTGAATGTAATGTGAATATAGTGGTGGCATTTTCTATGCTAATTTCACCCTCATGCTCCATCATGGCGTTATCATGAGACAGCTTTGCATGGAACTGAATTAATGAACAAATGATCTTTACATTGGAACTGAATTAACACTGAACTGACAATTTTTTATTTTTTTTTATTTTTTTTTGAGCTGCTTTACAGCTGAATTAAACTGTGTTTGCATCATTGAATTATTATGTTCCTGTTGTTTAATGTAAAGCTGTTTTGAAACTATCTGTATTGTATAAAGCGCTATAAAAAAAATAAAAGTGACTTAACTTATTGCTCAAGTTCAGCTTTTAAGTTCTGCTTATTGTATTTAGGCTTCAAAATTCATAAAAGTCATGATGAACAAAACATGTAAGAATCAAACTTGTATTGGTCACATAGGCCCTGTCCCAAATGGAACTCTAAATGCTCATTCACACCAAGAACAAAAGCTATAACGATAACTATATTAGCGTCCACACCAGCGGATAACGTTACATTTATTCTAAGCGAACGCTGCAGTTATGTCGTCTGCCGCTTTAAATGCTCAAGCTCTCTAAAGTCTAGTGGATTCTGATTGGGCATGCTTCTGAAACCTAAAATGACAAATGGGACACCCACCTAAGGTCATGTGAACTTAACATAAACGCACACGTGCATATGCACATGAAGTGTTCCTCAAAACAGGGCCATTGCAATTCGTATACTTCAGGAGGTCATCCACCTGCCATTGAGATTAACAGAAATGCCAACCGATAGCTCTTTTCAGGCCTTATAATGAAAACTCAATCTGAATTGAGTTCATTAGCACATCTGTTTCCATTTTCTCTCCGTCACTGATCACAATACAGTAAACATGGGCAGTTCTCCACCAGAGCTTCATGTGCTAATCGTACCATATTTGTGACCCTGGATCACAAAACCAGTCACAAGTATATTTCACGGGTATATTTGTGGCAATAGCCAACAATACATTGTATGGGTCAAAATGATCTATTTTTCTTTTATGCCAAAAATCATTTGGATATTAAGTAAAGGTCATGGTCCATGAAGATATTTTGTAAATTTCCTACCGTAAATATATAAAACATTTATTTTTGTGAATGCAGCACGAACATAAATGGACGACTTTAAAGGCGATTTTCTCAATGTTTCGATTTTTTTTGCACCCTCAGATTCCAGATTTTCAAATAGTTGTATCTCGGCGATATCTTGCCCTATCCTATCAAACATCAATGGAAAGCTTATTTATTCAGCTTTCAGATGATGTATAAATCTCAAAAAAATAAATAAAAAAAAAATACCCATGTGACTGGTTTTGTGGTCCAGGGTCACATTTAACCTTTCAAACAGCCTGTCTCACTGCATTGACGCTGTGCTTTCTCTTCACTCCGCGAGTGCTCGTTGTACAAGAGCAGCTCCGTGAATGTTTCTGAACAGAGTGTGATATGGTGTTACGGCACGTTTAATTTCAGTGTGATAGCTTGAAGGGCCGTCTGGAGGGGTCTCAAGGCTCATTTTACTGCATCATCATTTTGATGCATGTTTTTCCCTTGTAGAGCAAGTCTTTCAAAACACTATTATATGTTAAACTGAAGCTGGAGACATGTGCACTCTACTGGCATGATCATATGTTTATGGAAGCCCAATTCTGCCACATAAAAAAGAACATGCTTTAATACAAATGAATTATGATATGATAAGTCATAATTATGACATACGAAGTCATGAGATGAAAACTAATTGAGAAAATGATTATGAGATTAAAAAGTAGTAATTTTGACTTTTGTCATAATTGTGAATTAGTGTCATAATTTCAACATTCAAGTCATAATTTTTATTTACAAAAGCATTTTTTTATTGCTGAAATGGACTTTCATATATTTTCCAGGGTTCAATTTTAGTTTTTGATTGAATTGTGTGCTTTAAAGAAAAGACAGACACCAGTTTAATTTTGTTTACAACTATCAGCTTCCAGGAAATTGTAACTGCTCTGTTTATCCCCTGCTTCATAGGTGTTGCACATCAGTTACCCTGCTCTGTCTCTTCCTGTGTGCTGCTTTTGGGAGATTACACAAAGGCCCAAGGCGGTTGCTCTTGGGCTTTTGCACTCTAGAGACAGTGGCTAATGAAGCTGAAGTCTATACTCATCAGCTGTGAAGCCAAACAGCCTGACTCAGGGGACAGAGAGACTGAAACAAGCCTCCTGTGAGAATAACTACACGAACTGGGAGGAAGTTTTCCTTCAGCGCTGATCTTGAACCAACTTGCCCTGTTCAGATCACACACAGGTAACCATGATAGGGAACAAAACACTGGCCTCAGTAGGAAAACATTACACAGAAGGGCTAACGGAGGGGAACATTTTAGCACAAGGACGTCATAACATGGATTAATGAGGTCAACGTTCTAACGTGTGAGTATCATGGGTAATAATTGTATTATCCTCTAGCCTGTAATTTTTTTACAGCCACCTTAATTATCTGTAGTTGGCATGAAATCACATGAAATCATGAAATCACATACACAAAACTAACTCACACATAACAAACTCTCTATCTCTCTCGCTCTCTTTTCATCCTCTCCTCGGCCACCGGAAATTCGTATTCTTTTAATTGTTCAAAATTGAGTGTTCACTGGAATGGTACAAGAACATTTCACTTTTGTCACACATGAAATTGGAATACACACACACACACACACACAAATTATTACTGGATTCAAGTTTTTGTGGCTATGTGGTTGACCCCTATAGGAATGAATAGAAAAAAAAAAAAAAATTGTCAAAAAAACCCCCACATAATCGAGAACACACACACACACACACACACACACACACACACACACACACACACACACACACACACACACACACATAATTAAAATTAAATAGGGGTATAAGGGGACTTTTTTTTATTATTTTTTATGTCCACCTTACTTGAATTATTGCAACATCTGACACATCAACATGTATACAAAACTACAAAAAGCTCAAAATGAAAAATGTAAATGCTCAAAAGAAAAAAAAAGAGAAGATTTTGTAATGTCTAAAAACATACCTGAATGCAAAAAGACACAATTGACTGACTTTAGGACCCAGCAGAACAGTTAATTTTCTCCATATAGAGTATGAGGGCCACCTAGTGGCCATAGTGGCAATGACACTATATATATAATTTTTTCCACAAGAGGTCGGCAGAGACACCGAATGCATTATTTTTTTTATATATTATTTTACATGTATTGCGGAGTTATTTTGTATTTAAAGCTGCAGTCCGTAGTTTTTCCTCTTTGTCGCCATCTCTGTTTGAAATCTGCAATTGCAGTTATTCGCGGAATTATCAACTTTACGTGGGTTGTGCCTCGACAGTCAGTCACCGCACCGGTGTCATTCGAAATCACAGATTCTACTTTTTGGAAGTATGACCAACATAATAATTTTCACCGGAAAATGTAATCTGAACAAGTAAGTAACATCCACTTTTGTTCTGACCAACTAAGGAAAAAAGCATTGCAGTAAATCGCACTGATTAAATCTAACGATCGCTTATCATATCACGTCAAACTGTGCAAATTATACTTTGTTCTCAAATTGTTAATGTTAACAGCATCAGCATTGCGTGACTACATTTAATGTGTATTAGGGGTACCTGTAGTTCAGTTTCCATTTCTGTGCAGTCTAAAATCTAATTGTCATACATACCAACAAATTAATGTTCCTTAGAACTGGTTCTCTTTGAAATACAAACATGCATATCTGTAATCAGATGCATATTTTGCATCTGTCTTTTGCATTTTACAACGGGTGAATCTCCAGTTGTCACAGGTGATTGCCGTTTGAACCTTTCTGGATCCGCCATCAAATTGATAAGTTTAATTATATCAAGTGCTGTGAGAAAAGGCTATAAATCTCCACCTCCAACATCTTCACACGCAATATAGCCTACTAGCCGGGAGACATTCTTTATGTGTACAGATGTGATGTAATGACGCAAAGACATGCTCGAATTTCCCGCGGAAATCTACCAGTACCACTGGAATTAAAAACATTATTACAAGCTTACCGTTTTGAATCGAGCTAAGGCAAGCAAATAGTTTTGAAAACTGGCTGGTTATGTTCTTGCTCAAAAATGTATTTTGGATAATTTTTAACCCCAAAAAGTTACGGACTGCGGCTTTAAGTGAAAGAATGTGAATAATGTGCTTATTTTTATTGTCATAAATTCATTATTGTTGAAATCTAGTAATTTAGTTTTTTTTTTTTTTTTTTTTTTGAGCAGTAACCATTCTGCTCAAAAGGAGTGGGCCGAAGAAAAAGAGCTTATAAGCGCCCACCCCCAAAATTAATACAATAAAAATTCTCATTTCACAATAGTACAAAGGAACATAGTGCAAAAGCAACAAAACAACAACAAGGAAACAACAGCAAAAAATCAAATAAAATAAAAAAAATAAAAAAAATTGATTATATACACTTGCAGTATCTGATCATGGTAGAAATTAGCCTGGCTGCGCCCTCCTACGCACTTCCGCTCAATTTCATTTTCCTTCAGTACTACGTCTGGGACTGCTGTATATTCTTAGGTTTCCAGAAACCAATTTTTTGTAGGACCAATCAGCGAACAGACGGAGTGGCTGAGAACGATGACGTTGATGTAGTGCGTCAGTTTGCGTTGGAGTTCAGTAATGGCAGCGGAGAAAGACGTGAGAAAAGCTATTCGGTCCGTTGTTGCAAAACTGATAGGGATGCAAAGCCGATAGTTGTTGTCGTCTCCCCTCTTGTTGCACTAATGGAGGACCAAGTGAAGTAGGCAGAAAAGTTAGGAGTTCGTGCTGGGCAGCTCGGCGTGCACGATGACCGTGACATTTTGGACGGTGATCACTGTACAGCATATGCGGCAGATCCGAAACGACCGCAGCGGCATAGATATGTAAACTAGATGTCGCCTTAAAGACATTCGTTCCAATGAACTGCCGTAGACAAGTCGACTTCTAGTGTATATATCTATGCACCAGTCTGCGTACACGTCACACACCAGGATGCGCGCGCGCCCTCAGAGAGGTAAAAACTATATAAATAGGCTACTGTTCGTTTTCTCACACAAACCGCTCGTTTCGTGTCTTAGGCCATCAATGTGTACTAACGATGGGGAATTGTTTAATTTGGACGATGGGGAATTGTTTTCATTTGGACTCTGTGCACATACATGCCAACCCTCCCGATTTTTCCGGGAGACTCCCGAATTTCAAAGCCCCTCCCGAAAATCTCCCGGACCGACCTTTCTCCCGAATTTATCCCGATTTCCACCTGGACAACAATATTGCTACACCATCCGTTAAAATGAAGTTAATTCGGCCAGCGCTCATACCTGTATTTACATCCTGTTTTCGGTTGAAGTCCAAAGTAGTCGATTGTCGAGTTCACGCGCGTGATCATAGGTAACTAAACATATGCGCGTGAACTCGACAATCGACTACTTTGGACTTCAACCGAAAACAGGATGTAAACACAGGTATAAGCGCTGGCCGAATTAACTTTATTTATATCTTTCACATCTACTGCAGTCAGATTCACCCCTGTTAACTCTAAAGGAATCACTCACATGACCTGTGCACTTGTAATGTAAACTTGCACTTGTAAAAGCAGGTTTAAAATATGCCCCATTGAAGTCAACAGGGTGCAAATTTTAAAAAGAGGATAACACGGTGTAGGCAACACCGATTTTTGTCATTGTTCTCTGTATTGACAGCACTCCAAATTCACAACAAAATGAGCTCAATGTTAAAATTGACCGGAGTTCTCCTTTAAGGAAATTAATTTGTCAAATAAATCTCCACAACTTTTCAAAGTTGTACTATATTTCTGCGTCCTAAAGTTTAATTCATCACGTAATTCATAACAACCAGTACGTTCTTGGAACCTTCTTTGTATTTTGCTTGGTAACAATTTGTGCCTTGCTTTGTATAGCATCTGTACTGATTGGAACTCAACAATGTCATAAAACTTCATGATCTTTGATTTTAAAAATAATGAGTTTGTGTGGTCCAAAAACCCAACTTTATGAATTAATCGAATAACTCTTTTTTGCAGCATTACTATTGGTTTTAATGTGCTTTTATAAGTACTACCCCATACCACAGAACAATAATGTAAATAGGGCAAGATCAAAGAACAGTATAAAGTATGCAGAGCTTTGATGTTTAAAATATGCTTTACTTTTGCAATTACTGAAATGCTTCTTGATATTTTAGTGATTATATATTTAATATAAGAGTTCCAAGTAATTCTATCATCTATAATAACTCCAAGGAATTTGATTTCATGCACCCGCTCTATAACAACACCCTCTATTTGAATTGCTTCCTGAGCATTGGAATTACCGTTACCAAATATCATAATTTTACTTTGCAATTTTTGCAGCAAGGTTCGGGCCAACATCTACAAAGAATTTATTAAATGTGTTGACTACTACATTCCTGTTATTTATAGTTTTAATCCTCATCTCTGAAATATTGTGGGTAATTGATCATTCTAGGTTTATTTATGATTAAACTATTTAAGATATTCCATAAGCCTTTAATATTATTCTTATTGCTATCAAACAATTTATTATAATAATCCTGTTTACATTTTCTAATGATACCTGTCAATTTATTTTTATATTTCTTTTATTTATCCTCTGCTTCTTTTGTTCTATCATTTATAATTTTTTTGTAAAGTGAATTTTTTTTCTTGCATGCATTCAGCAATCCCTTAGACATCCATGTGTTTTCTTTGCACTTTCTTTTTTTTACAGTATTTTTTTATTGGGCAATTTTTATCATATACTTTTTGAAATACTCGCACAAACTCATCATATGCCTTGTTAGTGTTATTCTCTCTGTATATCGTCGCTGTCGGGCGGAAACCTCGTATGTCCAAATTTGGTCAATTTCATATTTTTTCACAAATCGATGCTATTGGTCAGTCCCCACGTGGTTCTGTTATTTTTACAAATTATTAACCAATCTAAAGTGTTGAAAATAGCTTGAGAGCAAATCTCGAAACTCCATTGGACACTTCAACTGTCTGAGAATCCTCGTAACTCCACCTCTTCTTCACTCCACGGCGGGCGGGAGCCTCGCGGCATTTTGTCTCCTCAGGATTGAAACTCGCAACGATTAAGAAACCCTCGTCGAGCAACACGTAAAGCAAGCTTTAACTCTGATTTTATCTGTGTTAAACTATGATATCAGTTATTGATGCACTTTAAATGTCTACGTATTACTAGGCTTATTATTAGGCTTATTATACTTGTGCATTGGAGTTTTAAAATGTATCTAATATTATACTTGAATTGAATTAAATGTTTTGGATACCAGCTTTAAATGATTGTTTTTATTATTATTTTACTGACTCGAAGTTGGCACTGTGCATGTAAAATACCCCAAGTAGCAGGTTTTATTTATGGGAGAAAAAGGGTCTGTCTACTGGCGCCAGTAAGTGAAGCCTATTTTTGCAACTCTGTCTGTTTTTTAGACAATAACGAGTGAAAATAGTTAGGTTAGATACATTTGAGTTGGCTTGTTTTGTTAAAAATCGATAGCTTCGGTGCAGAAGGAAGCCCGTGAGCCACGGAGGTAAGTTTGCGTGCAGATTAGGCAAATTTCCACCTATTAGACAACGTTAGTCAGCTCATCATTTTTTGTTCTGCTTCACTTATAGCTCTTAAACCTTTAAAATGGAGTTTAGGAAGATGTATGTAACCACGGTCGTTAGCTTTGATTAACTATTGAAGCCTTTTCTCTTGTCAAAAGGCTCAACGCGACCGCCGATTTTGTTTGCGTGCAGATTAATTTCCGCCTATTTTAGACAGCCTAATATTTTGGTATTGCATCACTCATATCTCTTAAACGTTTAAAATGGAGTTTAGGAAGATGTATGTAACCACAATCATTAGATTTGAATAGCTCTTAAAGCCTTATCTCTTATCAAAAGGCTGAACGCGACCACAGACTGTGATAAACACTGCTGGCAGCAGCGCCGTCTGTGTCTGTTCCATTCTAATCAATGACAGCGTAACCTCGTATCTCCCCGCTCCCAAGTCATAAATCTCGTATCTCCGATTAAACATGATTTTAGGGAAATGTTGTGTTAATGTTGGTATACAACAGTATATGATAGCAATATAAGGTATAATATCAACTTTAACGATACAATGTTTAATAACTAAAAAAATATGCAGTTTTTTTAATTTCCTGAAAAATAATGGTTTTGGAGATACGAGGATTCCGCCCGACAGCGACGATATAATACTCCAATCTTGCATTAATAGTTCCTTTTTAAATGCTTCAATAGTTCCCTTTCAAGGGAACTCGCGCTGCGTCGAATTGACGCTAGGGGAACGCTTTGCGTGATGATGTATTGAAGCACATGTAAAATCAGTCCAATGGTGTGAGGGGACGTCAGAGGCGGGTGACGTCATGAACCAGGAAACTATAAAAAAAACCTGCCCAAACAAAAGAGCGACAGCTTCTGTGTCTTCACAAGCGCTCTGTGTGAAAACTGTATCTGTCTATTTGGTGTTGTCTGTCACATATATATAAAGTATGGCGAGTCAAAATAAGCAGCAGTTCAGATTGTGTGTGCAACCCTGCCCGCGCTATTTAACGGGTGGGGACACACACTGTGTGTTGCATGTTTGGGAGAGGAGCATGCACAGTCAGCGCTCGAGGGCGCTGGCTGTGAGCACTGTGATGTGCTTACCTTGCGGACGCTCCGATCCCGCCTGGCGTTCCCCAGGGCTCTGGTCCCGCTGCTGCCGAGGCACAGCGGCGATCACAGACTTGGGGTTCGCAAATGGATCTGTCAGCGGGGTTTGAGAAGGGCCCAGCCTTATCTCAACCCTCACCTGACAGATCCAGTGCCTTCTCTCAGGGTGTGGAAGCACGCGCTGCGGTTCCTTCCGCCCTGATTGAAGGACCAACACTACAGCTATCCAGTTCCGAGGAACTGGATGTTGTTAGTGTTGAGGCACGTGATACTGAGGACTCGCCACCTCAGTCTCATTCGTTTGAGGAGCTTGTTGAGGTGGTGACGAGAGCGGTCGAGAAATTAAATATTGATTGGCCGGCAGATAAGCAGGACGTTCGTTCTAAAAGCAAGTTAGACGAACGCTTCCTGCCCTCTCGCGCACAAACTCAAAGCCGGGGGCTTCCGTTTTTCCCCGATCTCCACACCGAGGTGTGGAGATCGTGGGGAAAACCAGTGTCATATAGAGTATATAACACACAAACATCACATTATTCCTCTATTATGAACTACAAAGACCATGGTTATGGGGAAATGCCGAAGGTGGAAGAGACGCTCGCGAGCTATCTCTCCCCTGAGTCAGCTTCCTCCATGAAGTCCCCATTATTACCCACTAAACCTGTGAGAACTACATCAGCTTTAGTGGGAAAAGCTTATTCAGCGGCTGGTCAGGCTGCAGCCTGTCTCCACACAATGTCTCTTATGCAGGCGTACCAGGCTGAATTGTTAGGAGAGCTCGATGAGGGCGGGGGTATTGGCCCGAACGCAGTTTGCAAACTGCGTCGGCTACAGATTTGTCTCTCAGGGCCGCCAAGGAGACGGCTAAATCCATCGGCCGTTCTATGGCAGCCCTGGTGGCCACTGAGAGACATCTCTGGCTTAATTTAAGCAATATAAAAGAAAAGGATAAAAACTTTTTAATGGATTCGCCTCTGTCTACTTTTGGCCTCTTCGGCGACGCTATTAATTCAGTTGTGGAGAGGTTTCAGGAGTCTTCCAAACAGGCAGCTGCCTTCCAAAAACTCCTTCCCCGCCGTACTCATGCCTCCGGGCCTGCTGAGCGGGAGCAGCCCCAATCATCAAAAGCCAGCTCCTCACACCGTGCCTCACAGAAACAGAACGTGGCTTCCCGCGCTCCCCCCCAAAAAGACTGGGGACACGGGAAGCGTGCTCAACCGCAGCCTTCAAGGGTTAAGACGGATCTGAGGACCGTCATTATCTCCAAGAAGGCTGCGGGAAAAAGGTCCTGACGTTCGAGGGCGCAGGCCATCGAGGGCAGTTCCCCCCCCCGAAGCAGAGCGGTTAACACCTCATTACATGGTGCCCGTCTCCCTTCGGTGCCCTCAGGGGACCGTTATGCTAACCCTTCCACCTCGTGTGCTTCAGGGCACAGCGGTGTCCGGCGAGCACATATCTCAGGGTCCACCCGGAAACGTAGTGGTCCTGGGATGCCCGCCCCCTCCCAGGAGGGTCCCAGAGCAGTCAGTTCAGTCGCTCCCTGCCGGTGCGCCGTTACAGGGCGAGGGGCTGATTGCTCAACAACAACTAAATCCAGAAGCCAGTCTCGAGAGGCTGGTACCTCTAGTAGAATTTTTGCCAGTTCTGGTAATGGAACAAGAAGTGAAAACCCTGTTGGAGAAAGGGGCCATAGAACATGTACCTCCCTCCAGCAGGGACACCGGGTTTTACAGTCGGTATTTCATCATTCCAAAGAAGGATGGTGGGCTGCGTCCCATTTTGGATCTGAGAGTTCTGAACAAAACTGTCATGCAACTAAAGTTCAAAATGTTGACACTGAGACAAATTGTGCCACAGATCAGGTCCGAGGACTGGTTTGTCACGATAGATCTCAAGGACGCATACTTCCACATTTCCATCCTTCCATATCACAGGAAGTTCCTGAGGTTTGCTTTCGGGGGCAAAGCATATCAGTATCGGGTTCTACCATTCGGCCTAGCATTATCACCCCGCACTTTCACGAAATGCGTAGATGCAGCCCTGGCACCTCTGCGTCTCCAGGGTATACGCATCCTGAATTACATCGACGATTGGTTGATTCTAGCCCAGTCGCATCAGTTGGCGGTTCGGCATCGAGATGTCGTCCTTGCCCACATGAGAGAGTTGGGGTTAAGGCTAAACGCCAAGAAGAGTATGCTTTCTCCACTACAGAGGACCACTTACTTAGGCGTGGTGTGGGACTCATTGTTGATGCAGGCACGTCTGTCACCTGCACGCATAGAGTCTATCCTGTCAGCTGTGAAAAAGAGTAAAGCTAGGCCAGTCACTCACTGTCAAACAGTTCCAGAGGCTGTTAGGTCTGATGGCAGCAGTGTCCAACGTTATACCTTTTGGCCTGCTGCACATGAGACGTTTGCAGTGGTGGCTCAGGACCACAGGGTTTTCCCCGAGGGGCAACCCCTTCCACTTGATCAGGGTTACGCGGGGATGCCTACGTACCCTGGATATGTGGAAGAAACCGTGGTTCCTGTCCCAGGGCCCCGTGCTGGGAGCTTCTTGTCGTCGCAGGATGCTAACGACAGATGCCTCCCTCACGGGCTGGGGAGCGATCCTGGAAGGACGCTCAACTCGAGGTCTATGGGGGGACCAGCACCTCTCCTGGCACATCAATCGCCTAGAGATGCTGGCCGTTTTTCTTGCTCTCAAGTATTTGCTCCCAGACCTCAGGGGCCACCATGTGTTGGTCCGTTCAGACAATACATCGGTGGTCGCCTATATAAATCATCAGGGGGGCTTGCGTTCGCGCCCGTTATGCAAACTGGCGCACCGAATCCTCCTGTGGGCCCAGGGGAAGCTGTTGTCACTCAGGGCAGCTTACATCCCGGGGGCCCAAAATGTAAGAGCAGACATCCTGTCGAGACAGGGGCCGAGGCCCGGAGTGGAGGCTCCACCCTGAGGTGGTGGAGCAGTTATGGAGGACGTTCGGCCAGGCTCAAGTGGATCTGTTTGCGTCTCGAGAGAAGTCTCACTGTCCACTCTGGTTCTCCCTCACGTATCCAGCTCCTCTCGGACTGGATGCCATGGTACAAACGTGGCCGAGGCTTCGCTTGTATGCTTTTCCCCCGATCGCTCTGCTCCCGGGAGTTCTGGAGAGAGTTCGCAGGGACCATGTACGCCTACTTCTTATAGCCCCGCGGTGGCCGGGCAGAGTTTGGTTCCCCGATCTAGTGTCTCTCCTCGACAGGCCTCCTCTGGAGTTACCCGTCAGGAGGGACCTTTTGTCCCAGGCAGGGGGATCTATATTTCACCCCCGACCAGAACTCTGGAACCTGTGGGCTTGGCCTCTGAGGGGGCCCAGCTCATAGGGTCAGGTCTCTCAACCGAGGTTGTGGAGACCATTCTTCATTCCAGAGCTCCCTCCACGAGGAAACTTTATGCCTTGAAGTGGAGAGTTTTCACTTCATGGTGTAGTGACCGTCATCTGGACCCAGTTAACTGCCCAGTTGGTACAGTGCTGGAGTTCCTGCAGGAGCGGTTCACTGCAGGTCTAACCCCGTCCACTTTAAAGGTTTATGTGGCGGCCATAGGTGCTTACCACATTCCTTTGGGTGGAATGTCTGTGGGGAAGGACCCTTTGGTATCTCGTTTTCTCCGTGGAACTTTGAGGCTGAGGCCTGCTACTCGCACTTAGGGTTCCGACATGGGATCTGGCAATTGTCCTTCAAGGTCTTTCCCAGGCGCCCTTCGAGCCTTTGGAGGAGGTGCCAGCTATGTTTCTTACTCTAAAAACTCTGTTCCTCCTCGCTATCTCATCACTGAAAAGGATAGGAGATCTTCAGGCTCTGTCGGTTGCTCCCTCGTGCTTGGATTTTGCACCTGGCATGGTTAAAGCTTTTCTTCATCCAAGACCAGGTTATGTTCCTAAAGTCCCCACTCAGGTGGCCAGATCTATAGTTCTCCAGGCCTTCTGTCCTCCTCCGTTTCGAGATCCGGACCAGGAAAGGTACAATCTGCTTTTCCCTGTCAGGGCATTGGATGCTTACGTCCACAGAGCTGCCCTGTGGCGCAAAACTGATCGATTATTTGTATGTTTTGGACCCCCTAACAAAGGGTCCCCAGCATCTAAGCAGAGAATGAGCAAGTGGGTGGTCGAGGCTATCTCACTTGCTTATGAGTCGACTGGACAGCCTTCTCCTTTGACTGTCCGGTCCCACTCTACTAGGAGTATGGCTGCCTCTAAGGCTCTAATTGCAGGAGTGCCCCTTCAGGACATTTGTGATGCGGCAGGTTGGTCCTCACCGCATACTTTTGTCAGGTTTTACTCCCTGGACCTGGACTCCACCCCGGGGTATCGGGTACTTTCGTCCTAGTGCTGCTTTTAGGATTTCACACAGGACAGTCACTTTTCGCTATGGTGGTGTTGGTATAGACGTTCCCCTAGCGTCAATTCGATGCAGCGCGAGTTCCCTTGAAAGGGAACGCCTCGGTTACGACTGTAACCTCGGTTCCCTGAAGAGGGAACGAGCGCTGCGTCACCTGCCATATCTCCTACGTGCCTGTAAGCTCTTGCTCAGACCTTATGAAGCCGTCGCTCTTTTGTTTGGGCAGGGTTTTTATAGTTTCCTGGTTCATGACGTCACCCGCCTCTGACGTCCCCTCACACCATTGGACTGATTTTACATGTGCTTCAATACATCATCACGCAAAGCGTTCCCCTAGCGTCAATTCGACGCAGCGCTCGTTCCCTCTTCAGGGAACCGAGGTTACAGTCGTAACTGAGGCGTTTTCTCTGTTTTTACCCTTCTAAACCAATACATGGTTTCCTCTCCATTTTTTTTATATACATTTTTATGTACAGTGGGTACGGAAAGTATTCAGACCCCCTTACATTTTTCACTCTTATAAACAATATTGCAGCCATTTGCTAAAATCATTTAAGGGACTGTTCGTTTTTTATTTAAGGGGCCACCGGAGGAGTTTTGAGATCTGTTGTCAAAAAATGCATGACCCTCCCTTCGCCAGCAATACATTTTTCTATGACCCTCCAAAATGATTGTGAAAAAAGGCATGACCCTCCCCGATAATTTATTGATTATCCTACTTCTGTACTAGTTTGCGCTTGGCAAAGATGTTCATATAGCCATTGATGCGGTGTGACTCGTTCAACATGTGAGTGGGTGGCGCTGCCAACAAGCATCTAAAGCTGTCACAAAGAACCGGCAAAAGTAATGATGATTGATATGTCAAATATGGAGACATTTTAATTGTTTATTAATAAACAAGTGTTTTCTGTGTCGACTGCAAAGACGAAGTTGACGATGCGTCGCGATCTTCTCAGAACGCGCCAGAGAGAAATGCACATTTCATAAGCAGAAATCAGTCTGTTTTCCTTCGTTTTTAATTGTTCTGTTTAAAAGTAGACATTTCAAGCTTTCTATATATTTCTCAGGTCTGTGAGGCAAGTAGCATATAGGCTACCCTACGCTGAGTTTCGGTTCATTTATGAGACAAGAGTCCAGTTCACTCGCCCGCGCCTCCGTGTCATGATTATCTATTTTCTACTATATTTACTTCTTATTTATTAAATCCAGATGAAACATTGATTAAAATTAAGATACAATTAATTAAAAAACGAAATTCACTTTAAAGAAAGGCTTTGTGCTTTCTGTTTGAGGTCTCTGTGAAAGTCGCTTTCAGAGCAGTCATGTCCATAATGGAGAACTGAGCCCGTAACATTTTTTATTTATTTTTTACTCACATAAATGCGAACACGAAAAATAAAATAAAAATAATATTTTATGTTATGTGGAGGCCGATCTTTATTCATCCGGTGGGTATATATCTTTTGGTTTGCACAGTGTAATTTATAGCCTAGAATTACAAAAAAATATTTTGCCATTTAAAAGTTAAAGATTTTTTGTGTCACGTCACATGTGTATTTCCCTCATATTAAATATAAAACGCATGTGTAGGCTGATATTTTTCTAATGTCTTGACTCCTTTCAGACGTTTCAAAATATTGGTATTAAATGCATTTTCTGAGAATTTATATTTCAAGTTTTGACTTGCAAATGTCACGTCCATAACACTGGAATCGCCCAATTTTAACGAATTTACTAGTTTAACTAGTTTTTATGGTGTAGGTCTACGTATTTTATTATGTTAACTTAAATTGCTTTAAACAGGGATGCAAACACAGGCTATGGTCAAAAAAGAGAGAGGTTATCGAAGCCCTCGCCCCGCGGCAAATATCCAGATTAATTGTGATGAATTTAATCCTTTGCAAGTTATCATTTTGCAGTGTAAGATTACCGTTAATACCTTTAAATATTACATAAATGTATTATGTATTTTTATTAAACTTAGTGAGTATATAAATCAGCATCAAAGAGTAATTCTTGAAAAAATCTGCACAGTAATTTGATAAAATCTAAACATGTTAATAAAAACAAATTACTATTAGTAGGCTACTCTTATAAAATTCAATCAGGCAACCATACATTTCACAATTTTATATTTACATATGAATGTCAATAATTCAGAAGTGTAGGCTATATATTAATATAGGCTACAATTAAATTATTGTGCAGGCTAGGTATAAAAAATATATGCCTTTAAAAATCTTTCAGTGCGCAAAACCATGATAATATGAAACGCTTCAAAACAGAGCGCACAAAGCGCGTATATGTGCATCGCGGGTGCAGAATGATGTGCTCAAAGCAACATGGAGTCACAGTGTGCAGCGCTGCACAGCAGCACAAGTGCGCTTTTAAAAGTTCACTGCACAAAGCGAAGAATGTCGAGCGCGGAAATCCTAGAGTACGTTATATCTGTCCAACAGTTTATTGATCATTTGTTTCTTCACAGTTTTAAATTAGTTATTGTGAGTTTGATGCCGATTTATAGTCCCTGTGATGTGTGTGATCTAACAGGCACACGCGAGTCGTTTAACAACAGCAACAAACGTAAAATACAAATACACAAAATAAAGTTATTTTATGCAAATCCAAATTGGAGAGAGTTTTACCGTGCATCCTGCTGTAACCGGACGAGGCGCGCGCGCTGTTTGAATACTGAATGGAGAATGATTGACAGCGCAGAGGGAAAACGAGTTTCCGTAAACTTTAATTTAATGATGTAAATAGACTTCTGTACCTCACATTAAGCTATGGAATGGCTTCAGATGACTTTGTGAAATTATAATCAGACCCTCTCTGACCCAAGTCACCCAAACTGACGTGAAAAAAGCGCGAGGCGCCGAAAAGCGCGCTGTTTGCATCCCTGTTTAAAGCTTTGCCGGGTAAACATTTCATTGGCATTCTGTTCTGACATGATGCACTTTTTCTAAGCGTGAACTGAAGTGCGCGCGCACTGTCAAACAGCGCCAAACTGGATTTTTGTTGGGTCAGACCCATCTGATATTGAAGGGGGGCTGATAACGCGAGATCAACATGGAGCTAAATGAAAAAAAAAAATAGCACCAAACAAGCCACTTTGAAATGTTGCTGTTTTCATGAATATAAAAGTTGGGTGACCCTCCCCCTAGACTAAAAAAATTGGATGACCCTCCCCTCAACAAAAAATAAAAAGACATGCACATTTTCCTCCGGTGGCCCCTTCCATAAATACCGAACGGTCCCTAAGTTCTTTTTTTTTTCCTCATTATTGTACACACAGAACCCCATATTGACAGAAAAACACAGAATTGGTGACATTTTTGCACATTTATTAAAAAAGAAAAACTGAAATATCACATGGTCTTAAGTATTCAGACCCTTTGCTGTGACACTCATATATTTAACTCAGGTGCTGTCCATTTCTTCTGATCATCCTTGAGATGGTTCTACACCTTCATTTGAGTCCAGCTGTGTTTGATTATACTGATTTGACTTGATTAGGAAAGCCACACACCTGTCTATATAAGACCTTACAGCTCACAGTGCATGTCAGAGCAAATGAGAATCATGAGGTCAAAGGAACTGCCTGAAGAGCTCAGAGACAGAATTGTGGCAAGGCACAGATCTGGCCAAGGTTACAAAAAAAAATTCTGCTGCACTTAAGGTTCCTAAGAGCACAGTGGCCTCCATAATCCTTAAATGGAAGACGTTTGGGACGACCAGAACCCTTCCTAGAGCTGGCCGTCCGGCCAAACTGAGCTATCGGGGGAGTAGAGCCTTGGTGAGAGAGGTAAAGAAGAACCCAAAGATCACTGTGGCTGAGCTCCAGAGATGCAGTCGGGAGATGGGAGAAAGTTGTAGGAAGTCAACCATCACTGCAGCCATCCACCAGTGGCCCGACGGAAGCCTCTCCTCAGTGCAAGACACATGAAAGCACACCTGAAGGACTCCAAGATGGTGATAAATAAGATTCTCTGGTCTGATGAGACCAAGATATAACTTTTTGGCCTTAATTCTTATGCTGCGTTCACACCGGACGCGAATAGCGCGTCAAATTCGCGCCTGCCGCGTCTAGTTTGACGCTTGACCACTTTGTGTTAATTCGCGTGTCAAGAGCGAAATTGACTCTCGTAAAAACAAAAGATTGAAGCAAAATTTACGCGCGTCAGAGGCGAAAGTTTCGAAACCCGTTGGCGGCCATCTTTTTTAGATGTTTATCGAGCATTAGCATTAGCATTAATCGAGAGAGTCACCGCTCGTATATGCTCTGGAGAGCAGAAACAGCTGCGTAGGGGACATCGTCGCTGTACTCGGGTCCACCAGACCCTCCAGAGGGTTTCAGGAGTTTCATAATTTGCTCCAGGAGCTAGGTTTGGTTGACCTAACTGTGAGGACGCTGACGAGGACAGCGTAGGCCGTAAGGCCTCGGCCTCGAGTGGTCAAACGCGTGAATGCACAAATAGCACTAATAAATCATTCGCGCGTAACGCGCTTAACGCGCCAGACGCTCAATTTGCGTTATTCGCGCGAACTTGATGCGCGAATGAGGCGTATTCGCGTCTACCGCGCCGCGCTCTACGCCTCATTCGCGCCGCAGGATTTTTTTACGCGCGTAACGCGTCTTTGCATTGACTTAACATTGAAATCACTCGCGCCTGACGCGCTATTCGCGTCCGGTGTGAACGCACCATAAGCGGTATGTGTGGAGAAAACCAGGCACTGCTCATCACCTGTCCAATACAGTCTCAACAGTGAAGCACGGTGGTGGCAGCATCATGCTGTGGGGACAGGACGACTGGTTGCAATCGAGGGAAAGATGAATGCGGCCAAATACAGGGATATCCTGGACGAAAACCTTCTCCAGAGTGCTCTGGACCTCAGACTGGGCCGAAGGTTCACCTTCCAACAAGACAATGATCCTAAGCACACAGCTAAAATAACGAAGGAGTGGCTTCACAACAACTCCGTGACTGTTCTTGAATGGCCCAGCCAGAGCCCTGACTTAAACCCAATTTAGCATCTCTGGAGAGACCTGAAAATGGCTGTCCACCAATGTTTACCATCCAACCTTACTTACTTACTTACTTACTTACTTAACTTTATTTATAAAGCACTTTACAACTGCACCTGCAGACCAAAGTGCTGAACAATCAGCAGCTTAAAAACAAACACCACATATAAACAACATGCAACTTGAGAATACAGATACTAGCCCAACCTCTCAAAAGCTAAAGACAAGAAATAATTTTGAACACTAACTTTAAATACATTCAAAGAAGTGATCCCTCTTAGTTCAAGAGGCAGACTATTCCAGAGCCTTGGACCCGCAACAGTACGTACTAGTAATACTAGTAATTTACTATGGTTTGGCTAGAAATTTGGAATATTTATACTGAATACTATCTTATAGTTATTTATATTGCAGTAGATTAATTAGGTAGGTAGAGGAATATACAATTAATTTTGTGTATAGTTTTTACCTGTGTTAAGGCATTTTGTTATACAGTGGTAGTGAGTGAGTAGCCATGCATGGTTTTACCTGTGGTTATCAAGTCTCACTGTCAAAATATTTTCATTTAAGCCTATAATAATTATAAATAAAATAATTCTTACCAATAGCTATGATCTTGTATAATTAATATTTTTGTACATAGCTGTAAATAAGTCATTTATTAAAGACTCATAAATCTGCATACTGTTGGGTACCACATTTCCAAGTAAATACAATACTTTTTTAGGTTTACTTTAGCTTATTTATTGATACTGTTATGTTTCAATAAGTAATAAATATTGTTTCAATAAATAAGCTAAACCCACCGGCCCTCCTCAACATTCCGATTTAATAATCCGGCCCTCGAATTAAGCTAATTGAATAGCCCTGACCTAGGGGCATAACATTACTCACTTTTCATGCAATTCACTTCATATAGTATAGCAGTACATAAGTCAAGTCTCAACTCTTGTTTAAGACGTTGTTCATATGCAAAAAAATATGCTTAATCCAATATGGAATGGTAATGCTTGAAAGTTCTGTTTTCTCTGATTTGAGGTACAGTGGAGAACTTTGGTTATACCAGTGTAGCAACAATGACAATGAAATCCGGCCAGATGTTCTGAATTAGCGAATCCTGAGTTGCAAACATAGCTCCTTTCTTCTGAGTAAACAAAGGAACATCCTGTTTCACTCCACGGCTAAGACATGTGACCACGAAGGCGCCGATCTGGCTGGCTCTTCCGGGGAACATGACACATTTATAACAAGCTAACCTTGTTTAACCAAATGTTCGACCTAGACCCCCTCCTCAAAATCAACAAACCGCACCACGCGGTGAGCTTCAAACAAATACAAACCACACATCGGCTCCAGCTAGTCGGCAACTTTTACGGCTCCTCCAAAACTTTATAGCACCCTAGACAGAACGTTCTGCATTCCAAACCCCCTTTCTCTCTGCACCAAAGAGATAACGAAACTCTATGTGACTTTTACGCCACACACACACACACACACACACACACACACACACACACACACACACACACACACACACACAAAAAGACTTTCCTATCAGACACAGACTCTGAGATTAAAGTCCTACAAAGAACCCAAATCTAATAGCCATTACGAATGTTTTTGATATGTATTTTTATGTGTGTATAATTGGCCAGATAATGTCTGAGGTATCTATGCAACTTTATTATGTTAATCAAAATCACTATGCTAGTGATTATGAGAAAATTATGTAACCCTGTATTTCTGTCATGAAAAAACGTCATTCGAGGTGTCAATGTAATGGGAAAAACATGTCGGAGTCGAATCCTGACTGCAAAGTACAATAATATGCATTTATTCTAGGAAATACCATATTTTCTAGATATGAATGTTAAATTCGATCTCTCACATGTTTGAGTCAAAGTAGGCGTTTCCACACAAACAAAGAAACTTCTTTCCCGCTTCAGATCAGCAGATCCGATTTGCTGTTGTCCCAAAAAGAGGGCGTAAGCAGATATCTTTTAAAAGTAGAGACCCTCTTCTCTCTCAACTCTCTCAACTCTCTCTCTGGGACGCATACCTCCGCGTCATGTAGGAGCTGCCCTGCCGCCCTTTGTAACTAAGTTCATACGCGCCTTTCCCCTCCACAAGGGAAATGATCTGACTTTTCTCGGCAACGTTACATTCAGTGAGCCTTTTAAGCTTCCCGCGACACCAGAAGACGCAGCACCGACAGGACACCGCCCGCGCTTCCTGCCTCTCAGCAATCACTTGAACAGAGAACCAACTTGCAAGTAGGCTATTGATCATTCTAAAGCTGACTCCAGGTGTCTTTTGAAATTAGGTTTCTGTATGTAATAATTACCAGCTACTTTTTCTGACAATTTGTCAGGCGGACAGACATTTTTTTGTATTTTGGGGTATGTTGAGGGTGATATTTGACAGCAAAAAGGCAGCAATCCCCAGAATCTTTTTCTGCTAGTTTCCCCTATGTGTCAGGATACACCATGCAACATTTTAGGGTTATATGGCCATTTATGTAGCTGCAGTACCTTAATATTCACAATTACATCATTCCGCCAAAAGCTTTTCCCAAAAAGGGTGTTTTTTGGCCCCTGAGACCAAACGGGGCCGAGTTGGGGGTGGTCATTATCAACTTGTGATGGCCCAAAGTATAAGATAATAGGAAATAATAGTGAGAAAAAGGTAAAAAAAAACATCCTGAGGAGTAGACCTGGCTCCCGGCCTACATAGGGTGCTTCTTGGGCTTGTATCCTGTAATAGATTGGACTCCCTGCCAAGCTCTCCTAACATCTTTTTTTTCTTTTCTTTTTTTAAAAATCTAACATATGTTTGTATGCTGCTTTACAATCATTGATCTTACTTTTAATCTTTTTCTGCACTGTCTTTTTCTCTTCTCTACTTTACTCCTGATTTAAACAGATGCTTTTTCTCATTAAGGAGTTGCTTTAACTCTGGAGTGACCAAGGGCTTGTTATTAGGGAACATCTTAATAGTCTTTTTGGGGATGATTGTGTCCTCACAGAATTGTACGTATCCCGAGATAGCAAACGCTGCGTCATTGTAGTTGTCAGTCCCGTCAGTCACTACATTCCAGTCTGTGCACTCCAGGCAATCCTGAAGTGCCTCAGTCGCAGCAGCAGTCCAGTACTTAACCTCCACCTTTTTTGCTTTCTCGCACCGTAGTCGGGACACATTGGTAGGCATCAGTTTAATCATATTATGGTCCGAGTTCCCTAGACCGGACAGGGCCTTCGAATAAAAGGCGTCCTGGATGTTTCCATAGCAATGGTCGAGGCAAGCTTTATTGCGCGTAGAACAGGTGACATATTGTTGGTACGTAGGTAAATGTTCCTTTAGACTGTATAAATTTAAGTCACCCAACACGAAATTGGCTGCGTCGGGGGCCTCTTCCTCTGCTTTAGTTACAAGTTCATGAATCGTAGTGGCAGTGGCCAATGTGTCGGCAGAGGGCGCAATATACACAACAAACAGTCTGATTTGGTGTATTTCCCTAGGCAAATGGTAAGGCCTTAGGCAGAGCGCTAATAGTTCAATGTCCTTCGTTCAGATCTGATGCTTCGTCGTAATATGACCAGGGTTACAGTACTTATTGTTGATAAACACGCACACACCTCCACTTTTCCTTTTCCCGTAGTTCAGGTCGAGGTCCATCCTGACCAGTGTTTAGCCCTCTAGGTCGACCAAGGTCCGCCTCAGTGAGCCAGCTTTCTGTCAAGCAGATAAGGCAGGATTGCTGGTAGTCGGTGAGATACTGAGTGCAGGCCCGCAATTCATCTGCCTTATTCCTTAGGCTTTGGACATTGCCAAGCATAACAGATGGAAGTGATTGTCTGTAGGGCTGTCTTTTCACTTGTTCCCGGATTCCTCCTTTCCTGCCACGCTTCCTTGCTTTGTTGCCCCTGACACATTAGGTAGTGGCGATGTGTCGTTGGGATAAAGACGCATTGCAGGGGATTTAAGGTTTAGCAGAAAGTCTTGTGTGTAGGTGATTCAGACTTCCTGGCCACTATACATGTAGTGGTTGTAGCCGGTGGCATGTTTGGCATGATTGGTTAAGAAAGTGATCAAAATCACCAGCAAAATAACTGGGTTCGGCTTCATTCTGAGCCCTAAATGTTCATGTGTCTAAAAAACGTAATTTAGTCGTCAATTTTCTGATGGATTGTAAACCAATTACTAAAACAAACAACAAAAAAACACAGCTGACAGATACGCAAAGAGAATTGTTGCTCAAGTAAGGGAGATTGCCCCATTAGTTACTTTTACCCACTGTTTTTTACATCGAGAAACCACTGCACCCGGAGTTAAAAATAGTAAATGCTATCAAGGCCGGGGCACTCTCCTCCCGACTTTTCACATCGCTATGCACTGAAATGGGCTCAGAACATCAGCACCTGCTTCTTCAAGCCGAGGTCAGGTGGCTATAACAGGGTAAGGTGTTAACTTGTCTGCATGAGCTGCGAGAAGAGGTCTTGCAGTTTTTATCAAATGTTGATTCTCCTCTTTCTGTACACCTGTCAGATGGAGAATGCTGCACGAAGCTTGCCTACAGTATCTGTCGGACATATTCACTCATATAAATGTACTGAATGAAAGCATGCAAGGTCCATCATCATCCATCCTGACCTATATGGACAAGATCATAGCTTTCGCCAGCAAGCTGAAATTGTGGAGATCCTGAGTGGAACAAGGAGTGTGGGACATGTTTCCATCACTGTGCGCCACTGATGGTGAACGCATCCCAGAGACACTGTACATACTCACCTCGGCGCGCTCATTCAGAAATTCCACAAGTATTTTCCTGATATTGGAGGTAAGATATCTTTTTTTTGTTCTATTATTATTATTATTATTATTTTATACATGTTAAACACTCTTATCAGTTGACTTCTTTGTAATAGTAATTTTATCTCTTTCTATCAAATCAATCATCTGTAGGTATGACAGAATGGGACTGGATACGGGATTTTTAGTAGTGAGGCAAGAGAGCACTGTGTCCTAACTGGAAGAGCAGAGGAGGAGCTGATAGATGTGGCTTCAGACAGGAGTCTTCAACTGCTTTTCAGAGAGTCAAAGAGTCTTGGACAGTTCTGAGTGTTTGTTGCCAAGGAATACCCCACCTTAGGAGCTGCTGCACTCAAAGTTTTGGTACCCTTTTCTACCACTTACCTATGTGAGAGTGGATTTTCTGCTCTGACTGCAATGAAAACAAAATACAGATCACACCTACAGCCATCACAAGACATGCGTGTCAGATTGTCGAAATTAATTCCTAGATTAGATGTGTTGTGTTCAAAGAAGCAGGCACACCCTTCACACTAATACATTTCCCTTTCTTACTCTTAAAGGGATGGTTCGGAGTAAAATAAACCTATGGTCCTTTGCACCATGACCTCGAGCCAAACACCCCCCTGCCCCCTCACGGCGACGTCACTTCAGTGGTTTGGGAAAAGCACGTAAAAGTCCTGGAAGAAAGCGATGCATAAGGATGTAGTGTAACAACGAATTATAATTTTTTCCTAAGTGTTAACAACTTAGTGTTTACTAATAATTGTTGCAAACTGGTACTATCAACAAAATATTAGTGCATTCCTGGAACTGGGCGTCATTACACTACATCCTTATGCATCGCTTTCTGCAGGGGGGCAGGGTTTTATATTATTTTGAAGTTTCCCCGGGCGCCACCATTGGCTAGCGGACCATCACCTGCTGTTAGCATCCCATTGACTCCCATTCATTTTGGCGTCACTTTGACAGCGAATAACTTTACATCTGAGGCGTTTAAAGACTCCATTTGTCCATTATTTATTTCTAAAGAAACACGAAAATGTATAAAAGGCTCCATTACCTTGTATCTTACGTTACGGCCCCGTAGAAGCAGTTTTTGTAAAAATAGGCTAACGATTGCAACATAACCACGCGACTCTCTGTCGCACAGTAGAGAGATTACCGCATGGACAGGAGGAGAAGCTCGCGTGCAATCGGGGGGATGTGGAGGCAAAGTGACAAAATAATTAATCAGAATACTTAGCAAAAGTTTCTCCTGCTCCTAGCTCATGGACACCTCCTACTCACACTCTCCGTCTCAGCAAGTTTCGGAAGGGAATGATTCAGATTTCTCTTGGCACAGCTACTAGTAGATAGACGGGTTGCTCACGTCACATCTACGTCGTCAAGCTCAGTTTGAGTCTGCGCAGTACGCTCGACCATCAGGAAGTTAGAGCTTCTAATTGACTTCACTTGTCTCCGTTGAATCCAATGGGGTCGCTGTGTCCAGTTTATATACTGTCTATGGCTTTCTGCCAGGACTTTTACGTGCTTTTCCCAAATCACTGTAGTGACGTCGATGACCGGGTTAGCAGTGTTATTTAAATAAACTCCTGATGTACTTACAAACTTTTCAATTCCATAATGCCACTGACTTGGCTACAAAAAATAATAGACTAACTAAATAGTATTGATTTCAATATAAAAACCAATGAAAATGTGAAAGAACACTAAAATGATAACCCCATCATACATTTCCAGGATTAAAAAACAGTCAGGACAGTTTATTTATTTAAAACTTGCATCAAGTTTAGCATTTATTCCCTTTGCGAGGCAAAATGAGAAATACATAATATTTTTCTTGCAACATTTTAAATTTGTATTGCCAAAGAAATTTCAGCTTTGCTGTGTACAATTAAATCAGTACAAAATGAAAATAGTACAAAGCAACATACAAAGTGTTTTTCTTTGCCTCTCTCTCGCAGACGCACTGGATCTCTTTTTAGCAAGTTTCTTTTGTCTCCCTCACTGTGCGCACCGGGTCTCTCTCAATATCAAATGTGTCAGGATAGAATTGCATCATACAGCTAATAAAACGTCTCAGGTTGCGACTTTAACCCTAGTTCCCTGAGAAGGGAACTCACACTGTGTCGATGATGCCTTGGGAACACCCCTGCGTGATTGCTTCTGAAGCACGTATGTCAACTAGTGCAATGGCGAGAGTGAGCGTCATGGGCGGATGACGTCACGACCAGGAAAGGATAAAAGCACATCCGGTCTGACCGGCATTAGCTTCGAAGTAGCCGAACCAAGTCGATCACAGGCATGCAGGAAGTATGGCAGGGTGACGCAGCGTCTCGTTCCCTTCTCAGGGAACTAGGGTTACAGTCGTAACCTGAGACGTTCCCTTTCGAGGGAACTCGCGCTGCGCCGATGATGCCTTGGGAACGAGAATACCCAAAATGCCATACTTACAATTGCATGATGTAAAACTGTCGGCAATCTAAATATGAAGCACCTGCGACCCTGAGGAGCATCCAGGTCCAGGCTATAAAACCTCACAAATGTGAGCGGTGAGCACAATCCTGCCGCATCACAAACCTTGGCAAATAAGGCTTTAGAGGCCGCCATATTCCTAGTAGAATGAGCTCTGACCACCAAAGGGCACAGCTGGCCAGAGGACTCATAGGCAAGAGAGATAGCCTCAACTATCCACTTGCTGATTGTCTGCTTAGAGGCTGGAAGACCCTTCTTAGGTGATCCAAAGCAGACAAACAACTGATCTGATTTTCTCCATGGGGCAGCCCTGTGGACATAAGTATCCAGTGCTCGCACTGGACACGAGAGATTCAGTTTTTCCTGGTCAGAAGAAGCAAACGGAGGAGGACAGAAAGCCTGCAGCACAATAGGTCTTGGAATATTGATCGGCACCTTAGGGACGTATCTCTGTTTAGGGTATAAGAATGCCTTGACCATCCTGGGTGCAAACTCAGGGCAGGTGGGAGAAACCGAAAGGGCCTGAAGGTCTCCGACTCTTTTGAGGGACGAAATAGCTAGAGGAAAGATAGTCTTGAATGTCAGAAATTTCTCTTAAACCGACTCTCCCAGCCGGCGCCCTAGTGCGAGTTGTAAGCCTCAGCCTCAAGGTGCCACGAAGGAAACGTATGATCAGGGGGTCTCGACCCAATGATGTACTACCCACCTTTAACCCTCTGAGGTCGGCAAACGCGCCCCCGCGTTTTGCTGGATTTTCTTCACATTGTAGCACAATAAACTTAAATTACTCCGTCATTTATGGTCATACAGAAAAAAGAAATATAAAAAAAGAATCTGTGATATTTCTACTTTTGTATGTGTCCACTTACAATCAAATCAAAACATTGTGCTTTTGTAAAATAAAGAAAATAAACAGGCTGTGCGTTCTGCCTCTCCGTCGCGGTGAACTTTTTTTTCTTGAGCACGTCTATAAACTGAAACAAAACTCAGCGAATACTTCTCACACATTTATGAGCCATATACCTTTATAAACATTTAAGTGTGTACTTTTAAATGATCGGATTCAAACTGAAAACAAATATTCTCTGTTTATGTAATTTGTATAAAACCAACAGGATGTTCAGTATCTCAAACGCTTGCTAATTATTTTTTAATTCGACCACGCCCACTCGCGCAAAAGAGATTCACATGCAAATCTCCACATGGAACGCGAACGCCCTCGTTACCTCAAACACAAAACACCAAAACACTTCACAAGTCTCTGCTTTTCGTCGAGTTTGGAAGACACGCTGTGAGCTTACATTGGATTTACCTCAGAAGAAGAAGAACGCAATTTGAAGACAAGAAAGATGTAAGGTAAGAAATTCTTACTTATTAGTTTATGGTATTGTTGCATAAACTTCACATTGCAGTTGAACTGTTGCTAGATATATGGTGAATATTATAATATTTAGACCCGTGTTTACTGTTAAATACTGTTTGTGGATATCTGCTCAAACGTAAATGTAAAATATGGTAACCATAATGTTTCATATATTGGAGCGCGATCGCGTTTGAATGTATCATATATTGGAGCGCGATCGCGTTTGAATGTATCATATTTTGGAGCGCGATCGCGTTTGAATGTATCATAATTTGGAGCGCGATCGCGTTTGAATGTATCATATTTTGGAGCATGATCGTGTTTGAAAAGCAAAATGCACCAAACAATAGGCTTTATATTTTTACTATTATCTCATTTCATATCATCATAACGAATGGAAACATTTGAAGTAACATATGATAATCAATATATTTTTCTCTAGCATAGTTGTTACTGAAACCTGGTGTTCATTATATTATATATTGTTGGAAACATTTGTGTGTGTGTGTGTATTCTGTGAATTTTAAAAAGCAATTTTAACCAGAAAAATCTAACATTTATTCCCAAAATCGTGCAGGCCTAGTTTCTCTTGATACCAGTATGTTCACTTTTTTTCTTTTCTTTCAGGGACCAGATGCCACTGAGTCCTGCTCTGAGTCTCTGTACATGAACATGGTAAAGTGAAAATCAAACACCTTGGAAATGAAAGGTATGTACAATGTTTTTAGGAATGGCACAAAGGTCTCTGTCTTTGGATCATTGTTTTCAATGTGCTCTTTTGTCATTTGTTGTGTATTTTTGGATTGTGTTGTGTTGTAAATAAATCCAAACAATCTAAAAGCCATTCTTTTTTAAATCTCCTCATTCTTTGTGCAAGGTTGCTCTGAATGACAGGGCCTGATCGCTCCTAATAGGGCAGTTAGGGGAGTGTCTTTGTCTTTCTCAGGTGTTGAAGGCTTACATATTCATGAGATGATCACGCCTCTTCGCATATGGCTTTCTCACACAAAACACGTCTTAGAAATTTTAAATCAATATATTGTCTTATCTGAATGAGCAGTCAGGGTGATTTTCACATAGTTTTGGAGCAAATATTCTAGGCTACGTGATACAATTTTCAAAAGTCTTGTGAAGAAATAATCAGTATGGGTTTCATGGCTTTATTTCAGTGACAATTTTTTTTGGTATTTTCACAAACCACGCATAAATGTCATTATCTCAAAACTACAAACTTTTACATACATGCTGCTGATATATTATTGTAGCAGAGTTTGTGCTAAATACAGTGTAATAAGACTTTAGCCATGACAATGTCACAAGTAACAGAAATAAGCACAAATGTCAGAGCATGTCAGAACACCTCCAGGGCCAGAAAACAGCCCAGACCTCAGAGGGTTAAGGTGGATGGACATAAACCTGATGCAAAGCGATCTTGTGAGGAATAATACTATCTTAATAATAATCCTGGAAAATTTACCTCAGAAGTGCTGGAAGTTTCATTTCGAGGATCAACGGATCCGGCTGAGGAATAGGTCAGTTAAATATTTGCTTTGTTCTAATCGCAAGTGTCTGTACACGCAAAAAGACTGTTTAAATATGAATCGTGTTTTTGTGTGTGAATGAATGAACGCACAGATGCGCGCTGTTGTGTAGCTACAGCTGGCAAAAATACTGTTTAAATATGAATCGCGTTTTTGTGTGTGAATGAATTACAGCTTTTACCAAACTCTAATGCTATATACAGAGATGAGTAAAAATCGGATAGATTATAACGTTTTACTGTAAAATACTGCCACATCAAATAAGCTTATAATGTTGCCAATTTCTGCTCATGTTAAATATATATATATTATGTTTTGTCAAAAATAAAGTAATCAACTAAGATGTTATTATAGGCCTAGTGTTTGTTCCAATGTAGGCTATATTCAAACTAATGAATCCTTAACTTTGAAATACGTATGATAAAATGTATACTTTAGTTTTTACAAAGAAAGATTACACTGGAAATATTGTTAACATTTTAATTGTTGTTGTAATTGTATAACCTTTTTAATAAAATAGCAAAAATATATATATATACAAGGATAGATGTAAACAAAATCTTAAAAGGTCAATATAAGCCTTCTCTTTAAATTATTTTTATTGTGCTTTATTAGTGACACATTTGGGTAGATAATATATTCCAAAACATTCTGAAAATACAGTGAGAACAATTAACTGCACTATTACTAGAAATGTTTACCTTGGATATTATACAATTTGCAAGCACAATTTGTTAAAAACAACAACAACAACAACAACTGTTTCCAACTGTGAACCAATTATTTATTTATTTATTTATTTAGTCCTTGCATTCTTTCTTGTGGCTCAGTGACACACCTGAATGAAAGGCTAATTATGGGTGTGAACTTCTCAGGTGTGAACCACTCAATATTCATGATGGTGTTGGATCGTTTACGCCCACCCGCATATTGCCTTTCCAAACAAAAAAGTGTCTTACAAAATTTAAATCAATGTATTGTTTTATGTGAATGATTAGGCAGGATGATTTTCACATCATTTTGAAGAAAAAACTCTAGGCGACAAAATGCATTATTCAGAAGTCTTGTGGACACATATTTAGTATGTGTTTTGTGGCCTTATTTCAGAAACTTTCATTTTTAGTTTTTTCAATAACCATGCATAAACATTGTTCTCTCAAAAATACAAACATGTACATACATGTTGCTCACATATTATGGTAGCCATGTTTGTGCTAAATAGAGTGTAATTACACCTTTGCCATTAATATGTTTATAAGTAACTGAAAAAAGCACAAATGTAAGGGCATGTCAGAACATCTCAAGGACCCCAAAAACACCTTAGACCCCAGAGAGTTAACTGGATCCCACTGATGCTGGTGACACCAAGAAGTGAAAACTGTCCACTTCAGTGCATATAATGTCCTCGTAGCTGGAGCTCTGGAGCGTAGGATGGTCTCAACAACCTCAGTTGAGAGACCACTCTCTATGAGTCGGGCCCCCTCGGAGGCCAAACCTATAGTTTCCAAATCTCTGGCCGGGGGTGAAGTATTGTTCCCCCTGCCTGAGACAGAAGGTCTCTCCTGATCGGGATCTCCAAGGGAGGGCCGTCGAGGAGATGAATTAGGTCCGCAAACCAAATTCAACTCAGCCAGCTTGGTGCTACTAGCAGTAGACTTATTCCGTCCTGGCAGACACAGCAACAGGGGGAAATGCGTAAAGATGTAGCCTCGGCCATGTCTGCACCATAGCGTCCAGCCCCAGGGGGGCTGGGTGAGTGAGGGAGAACCATAGTGGACAGTGCGTCGTGTACTGAGACGCGAACAGATCCACTTCTGCTTGGCCGTAAAATTCCCATATTTGCTCCACCGCCTCGGGGTGAAGTATCCAATCCCCTGGCCTCAGCCCCTGCCTCGACAGGGTGTCTGCTCCTTTATTCTGGCACCCTGGGATATACACTGCCCTCAGAGAGAGTATTTTCCCTAGGGACCACAGGAGGATCTGGTGCGCCAGTTTGCAGAGTGGACGTGAACGCAGACCCCCCTTACAATTTATGTAAGAGACCACCGATGTGTTGTCTGTACGGACAAGCACATGATGGCCCCTCAGGTCTGGGAGGAAATCATCATCTCCAGGCAGTTTATGTGCCAAGAAAGATGATGACTCCTCCACAGACCCTGAGCTGAGCCTTCCAATTACCACTCCCCAGCCGGTGAGGGAAGCATCTGTCGAGATAGCAACTCGATGGCAAAGAGCTCCCAACACCGGACCCTGGGTTAGGAACCAAAGTTTCCTCCATTATTCAAGGCGCAGAGACACCGCCACGTGATCTTGATCATATGAAGTGGGTTTCCCCTCGGGGAGAACCCTCTGGTCCTGAGCCACCACTGCAAAGGTCCCATGTACAGCAGGCCAAAGGGTTTCACATTGGACGCCGCTGCCATGAGGCCTAACAGTCTCTCGAACTGTTTCACAGTGCGTGACTGGCCTAGCTTTAGCTCTTTCATGGCTGTGAGGATAGCGATAGGACAGCTCGCATTGTGACTGAATCCCATATCACACCAAGGAAAGTGGTTATCTGTAGTGGAGAAAGCACACTCTTCTTGGCATTGAGTCTCAACCCCAATTTCTTCATGTGAGCGAGGACGACATCTCGAACAATGAAGTAGCGGCGGTTAAAACCCGATTCTCTGTCGGGTGAGTACACCTGCTCTATAGCCTCCTTCACTAACAGAGCTTTCACCTCTTGCTCCATTACCAGAGCGTGCTCGGGATGCACTAACGTGAGCAACACCCCGTTGTAGCGTGGTGGACGGGAACCAAACTGAATTCTGTATCCTCTCTCTACTATCTGCAGGACCCATTGAGATATATTTGGCAGATTCTTCCATTCTCGAGACTGGCTTCTGGTATAACTGGAACAGTCACTTCGGTGGCCTGAAGCATACTGGCAGGAACCAACCGAACTGACTGTTTTTGAATCCCCCTCAGAGGGTGCGAGTTTGACGTAGCGTCGAGTTGACACTGAGCCATGTGCTCGCTGGAGACTGCTGAGAGACAGATCTGTAGAACTTCGTCGGGTCCCACTCCCTCGCTCTTATCCAAATCCCCCAGCAGATCAGCCTGATATGCCTGTAGCAATGCCATTGTGAGAAGGCATACTCCGGCCTGACCTGCTGCCATATATGCTTTACCCACTAAATTAGATGTTGTTTTGAGTGGCTTAGTGGGTAGCACTGGGGCCTTCAGGGACGATGCTGAACCGGGAGACAGATAGCTCGCAAGCACCTGTTCAGCCGGGGGCATCGTCCCATAGCCATATTCTTTCAGCCCCCTTATATCAGAATATACATGGACTTGGGGGCTAGAAAGACGGGATGAATATGGCTTATTCCACGATCTAGACAGCTCGCTGTGCAGATCGGGAAAAATGGAAGGCCCCTTGATGGAGGTGATACATTAGAAGATAGGAAGCACTCGTCTAGTTTGCTTTTAGGACGAGCGCCCCTTTTCTCGGCTGGCCACTCAATATTTAATTTTGCCACAGCACGAGTTACCCCCTCCACCAGCTCCTCATATGCTGGGGAAAGAGGTGGCGAATCCTCTTCCCCCTTATGTTGTTCATCACCAATTCTCAGTACATCTAGTTCCTCGGAACTAGAGCACTGGAGCATTGGGCTCTATAGCCGGGCGGGACACCGGCAAGAAAGCGCTGGATCCCTCGAGTAAAGGAAGAGAAAAGGCAGAGCCCGTCTCTAACCCCGCTGAGAGATCCATTTGCGATCCCCAGGAATGCCTTCTCTGTGCTGCCTCAGCAGCAGCAGGTCCAGATCCCTGAGGATCGTGAGCCTGGCCACTTTCCTCAAAAAGTGACAGGCTAGAGTGGAGCGTGTGAAGCGGAAGCCTCTCGCAATGTTGACAGTCAGCTCCCTCACATAGCATGCTCCGCTCCCAAACATAAGACACATAAATCATGTGTATCCCCACCCATTAAATAGCGCGGGCAGGGAGAAGCACACAATTTAAAGTCGCCATGAAATCAAATAAAAAAATTCAGGTGCCCTTATATTCTTTAATTAAATATGTTATCCTTCCCTCCCCCCTCGAAACGACTTCTCTTCTGTCATGTGCTATGGCGCGAGGGCGTGGCAACTCCCCTCAAACCGTTAGTCTGCTATGAGTGAGAGATGGAGAGGAGGAGCGCTAAAGTAAAACCCTGCCCTCTATTCAGTATTTCGTTTCACTTGGAAATACGTCACAACACTGGAGAAAAGTCGTTTGTAACTTCCGGTTCATGGCGACTTTAAACATCTCTTTCGCCATAATATACTTGAAAATGCTTGTGAACAGAAAATAGAGACAATAGAATAGAGCGCTTGCTGAGGCACAGAAGCCAATGTCGGTCAGACCGGATGTGCTTTTATCCTTTCCTGGTCGTGACGTCATCCGCCCATGACACTCACTCTCGCCATTGGACTAGTTGACATACGTGGCAATCACGCAGCGGCGTTCCCAAGGCGTCATCGACACAGCGCGAGTTCCCTCGAAAGAGAACTGTATGTCGCTGCGTGTCATCCACACCAATTACAAAAAAACAACTATCACAAATTATTTAGCCTTTGTTGCTTAAAAGAAACATATTGCCTTGTTGAATTTACCTTACAATAAAACGAGGTTGATCGCGAAGTAAAGAGCTGTGTACCTGCTGCTAACTCACATTTGTTTAGTTCGCATGAATGCGTTTCGTCAACAGTTCATATTTATATAATGACATATTGTTGACAATCATACACACTGCTCAAACGTGCCCTCCAAACCCCCCATAGGCTATCTGAGAGGAGAGGAGTGTCTGAGACTGACTTAAAACAATTCACACTGAAATCGCTATAGACATTAGCATTATTAAAGTGTTGATAATGAAGGAATTAAATAATTTAGGCTACATGTAGTAATATATCTGTCATAAAAGTTTATCAACTAAATATTTCATTATTTCAATGATTGATTGAGTGGGGGATATATTTTTTGTACGTTTTTTAATTTTTTTTATAAATCTCGAACCACAGTGGGTATTTCATGCTGCTGTTAAACTAAATAATATTTACAGAATAATTATTAACTTAAATGAAACAATATCGCAACATTTCGGCAAATCAATTATTTGATCTGTTTTTACATTTCAGGGAAATTTACATTTAATTAGAGCGAGATTCTCACTTTTGCCTTGTCCTTTCTTCATTGGGAAGCGCTCAAACACATTATCAACATGTTTGAGTAGATCCTCTGTGCCTCTTGTTGGTTTCATACATAATCAGATAATATTTGTTCACATTTGACTTTCTTTACAGGGACCCCATAAAGTTTTTATTTTATTTTTTTAACAGAACTGCTTTTGAAATTACAATTGGAATTATTAAACAGATGTAAATTCAGTCATTCTGTTGGATAATATTTGTTCCTATTATAAAATGGAAATGCATGGTCATTTTATTTTATAAATATAAGCACAAAAAAAACCCCAATATGGTGTAACAAAGTTTTAGAAACAAATTTTTCTGCATTAATAATAAAAAAAATTACAGTAGCTCATGTTTGATTAATGTTTGATCTAAATGATTGAAATCTAAGTTCTACCACTCAACCACGAATTTACTCTCTGAGAAATGCCCAGAAGTTCGGTTGTCCAGCAGTCAGTGTGTCCGCGCACACGAGAGAGAGGCGCTCTTCATTCGTCTCATTCCTCAATAGAACAGTAAAAATAATCAGCGTCATTGCACCTCATTTATTTTCACTGACTGCGAGATATGTCTTTTAGTGTATTTTTTATTTTTTTGTTTATCGCGCTGCTCTCTCGAGGAATAGGCGATGTCTACAATATGACATTTTTAATTTTTGATTCTATTTGTCTGTTCTAAAAGTTTGTTCTGTTCTGTTTAAAACTTACTTTTACATATTTTATTTCTGCTTTCTTTAAATTTAACCAATTATGTTGTAGCCTAATAGGCCTATTTAAAAAAAAGTAGTTTTTTTTTTTTGTTCTAAAAGTTTGATATATTCTGTTTTGTTTATTTTTTTACATATTCAATCAGTCGCATTCTTGTTGAAATAATGAAAACAAGTTTTTACAAGACCTTGTGCTGTGTGTTTTTAAAAATAAAAAACAGATAGTCTACAAACAGAGATATAATAGTTCACTGTTCGTACAAATGATAGTCTAAATGTATACTATATGTATACTATGTATATATAATTGAAGCTATTCAATTAGCTTCATTCGAGGGCCGGATTATTTATTCCAAAAGTTGAGGAGTGCGTTTAGCTTATTTATTGAAATAAATATTTATTAAAGTAAATAATATTTACTTGGAAATATGGTACCCAACAGTACGCAGATTTATAAGACCATAATCAATAAAATAAAAATTATAATTTTTTTGTACACAGCTAGCTATTGGTAAGAATTATTTTATTTATAATTATTATAGGCTTAAGTGAAATTATTCTGACAGTGAGACTTGGTAACCACAGGTAAAACCATGCATGGCTACTTACTCATTACCCATTGTATAAAAATGCCTAAACACAGGTAAAAACTATACACACCTTCACAAAGAAACTGCCATCATTTCATAACAAAAATGAATTATATATTCCTCTACCCACCTAATAAATCTAATGCAGTATAAATGACTATAATCGTAAATGTTTTTAAGGGTGGTGATTAGGGGATTTAAAGTCTTCTAACTTCGTTCATGGCACAATGTTCCTGCTGTTTTCCTCATCAGTTGTGTTGGGAATTTTGAGTCTGTTTCATCCGATTTAAAACTAGTTTAATCATCAAGTGATTTGTGGTTTGTAACAGAGAGGTGTGTCGGATTGAAACGCTTCTCTGGATGTCGCAGCGCTGTTTAATAATGGTGTCTGCGACCGGGAGTAAACGCAGCTCCTTTAAGCTTGCGTTCCGTTATCCACTGGGCCCGGTATTTCAAAGTAAACTCGTGAAACAACTGAAAACAGCGCAATTTGTTCTCTATGTATTGTTACTGACCAAGAAACCGCTTCAGGTGATTCATTGACAGAGCGGTCCGAACGAATCCGAATTGTTTCAGACCGTTATGCAAGCGTGTTTGGCCAATTCATGGAAAGGAAAGAATCGAACCAAAAGAATGATTAATTCACGAATGATTGGTATCGCAGAAATACGGGACAGACACACATAATAACTGCTGAAATATTCGCACGGAAAACGTTTCTCAGTTCAGTCGGAGGCAGAGCGCTCATGGCACAGTGCGTAGGCCTAGGCTATAGCAGTACAGCTGCCGGCGCCACGCATCTAAACAAATTTAGCCGCATCGCCAGGAAAAGAGGAGGAGGGAGGTTGGGGTGCCCTTGGGCCGGATGGAGATGATTGGCGGGCCGCCAATTGAATAGCCCGGATGTAGACTATAAATGAAAGCTTTAACGTAAGTTCTGCCGGGAAGACTCAATTGTTACGTCACTTATTACCTTCTCATCTATCCAATCGTGTTCTAACATGTCTGAGTTCGCAGATGCTGACACCTACATTCAGTTCGAAGAAACCGACGCCGGCGTTCACTCACCCAAGTCTCGATTGCAATCATAACAACACAAAATCATATAGTGGATTTTGATCTCACCAACTCTGGCAGCGCGCAAGAGCGAGACCCTGTGTAGGAAACCAGTGCGTGGGGGCTTTAAAAAACGATCTCCTCACACGGTTTTCAAATTTAAGTTCAAGTTCCACTAAGGCTTTCAAGGTAGGTGCTTCCAGCAGCCACTGTTAATGCTGGGTAGGCTACACACCAAAAGATTATCGGGCTGATTTTGGACCAATTTCCCCCCTTCCGACAATCCTAGCTATGTCCCGATTATCTTGATGGTTCTACAGATAATCTTATCAGATTTTCCCTTGGTGTGAGGTGTGTTAAGAGTGTCCAAACCTGATCGGAAGAACGTCGGAGCCGCCCTGATCGCGAATCGTAAATATTCAACATGTTTAATATTTACGATCAGAAATCCTGATGTGTGGGGGGAACCCCGAGGACAAACGTGCGCACGCTCTGGAGATTATCACGTGAAACGAAACAATATCCAATCAGAAAGCGAGATGATGGAAGACGGAAGCATAACAAACGCAGTCATGGCGCAGCACAAAGTGAAATTGATGTGGACAGCAGAGATGGAGGATCAGCTTGTTGATTTGTGGCAACAGCACAAATGTTTATACAACGTGTTGTGTAAAACCTTTCCAAACACTATCATCGCAATTTCTTCCTGCATATCATCCGCAATGCTTATTCTGAGGTCTCGCGAGATTTTGTGAGATTTCCTGTGTTCACAGTCGAGACTCTGGTTGAAAATCTGTTCACACACTATAGGAGAAACGGTTAAATCTAGGATTTTTGGTCCTCATGTTTGTGGTCTATCACATTTTGAAAATCTTATAAGATGTAAAAAATATTTTGGTGTGTACCGGTACCCAGCATAACATGTCCCCTCTACTATGATCAAACTTCATTCAGGTAAGTATATTAACGTGGCTACTCTGCTGCTACCTTCACCACTGGTAGAGTTCAAATTGGTGACTGTGGTGACGTTGATGTTTTCTTAAAAACTGCTGATACAGACTCCAACGTAACATACTGTAACACTTTAAACAGTAGGACCGGATAGCTTGCCTGAATGGTTGTAGCAAAGTGTAAGCAAAGATTCACGTAACTGATATTCCACAGTGCAGTGGTAATTTATTTTCAGCGTCGTCGATCTCACGCATACATGGGCAGTTTGCAAATACTTTACTAACAACTGCGTTACTGTATAGAAATAAAACAAGAATAAGAGCAACAGAAATATTAAACTGGCTTTACATATATATGCTATATTCACAGCTCGCGCTCCTCATACCGTCTGCCCACTCACCAGAGAGGGCATTCCACTTAAAGGAGCAGTACCTAATTCAACTTGTTACATGCCCTTCTCTGAAATCGTCATTGCTTCGGCATTTACAGAGATGTTAATAAATACCGTTAAATATATAAAAGTTTACAAAATAAACTAAATTAATGAAAAATACAAACGATCGACAAAAACAGTTTGTAAATTTTACATGTGAATATATGGATCATATCTGAAAAAGGAAAGAAGCTGAGCCAAAAGAGAGCAAAAGAGGCTGCTATGCATATGCTGTAGTAGATGTATAATATAATGGCAGTAAATGACTCATTTACAAAAGTGCTGAAATTACATAAACAACTATTTTACACATTTACTTAAAATTTGTATGATTAAGATCTTTTTGATACTTAAAATTAAGATCTACAATAATAGGAAACGTAGTACAATCACTGTAACACACAACCTTTCCTGATGGCCTATACTTAATCCCTGATATGTTTTAGAACTTTAAAACTGGCCTGGTTGATTCACTACCGTTCATAAATTGGGGTCTGCAAGATAATGTGAAATGATTTTATCAGTTTTATGCTCACCTGAATTTTTTTATCAAACACAGTAAACAGTAATATTCTGAAATATTAAAATTTGAAACAATTTAAAAACAATTAAAATGACAAAAAAATATATATACATAAATAAAGGTTGTATCTAAGTATATGTATATGCTTCTCTGCTCGGACACCTACATTTTGCCATGAGTATTATTCCTCAAGGCAGGGCATTTATCTCTCATCTGTTAACAATGGCCCACTCCGTGTCTAATTTAAGCGACCTGATCCAGCTAAACGAAGGGTGCATGTCCAATCTCAGATTTTGGATACTTGGAATGGCAAAGGCCAGATACTTATTATACATATTATATTTTTTGTACTAACGAAGCATGGTTGCCATCATTAAGGCAGATCTTATTGTCAGGCGATCATGCCATTCATGAGACGTTAATATGGCTATCAGTCGTCTTTAATTTTATAATTAAGGTCGCGCTCTTTCCTGGCCACTGCAATGCCATAGCTACGTGTTTTCACGCTTTTGTTTTCAGGCTTTCAGATGCTTTGCCCTTCAACAACCCGGATCCATCACCCTGGCCTCCTCTAACAGAGATAATGTTAAATTAGTCGCTCTGCTCAATCCAGCTAGACCATACATCACTGAAGGTGTTTTGCTTTTCTTTTCAGATTCCTCTATTTCCCATCCTGATCACGACCGGTTATTCCTTCCTCGTCTACAATTACGAAAATCGTAATTAAATATTTCTTCCATTCGTAGATTGCTTGCAGGCATTCAAATTTACGCAAGTATTTTAATCCTAATTATCCAAGTCTTTTCACCGTACTTTCTGTTCGCTTGCTACTCAAAGGCATAGCCAAGTCCTCTAGTAAACCTCAGATAAACGCCTGCCAATCACATTGTATATATTACAAAGATAAAAGGTGTGTTATTGTGCCCTTTTCGCAGGATGCGTAATGGGTCTCCAATGTCCCCGGGGTATGTATGCGAGGTTTGGCTCAGAATACCCCACAGATATTTTTATATAGTATGCTAACATTGTCATATTTGAAGGTGAGTAAAACGCATTTTTTGTCTGTCCCTTTGGATGCAGATGGGCTGCTGCTCCCGGCACAGAGGGTGGAGTTTCAACAGCTCGTTTTGCAGCTTCGATTACACCTCACAGACAAATTTCTAAACTTTTAAGCTTTTATGTTCAAACCGGAGTCAGACAAAGATGGAGAGACTCAAGAAGTGTCAACATGTAGACAACATTTCTGAATGGTTAGTTGATGAATTATGTATCTTATGTGTAGTTATCTTCTTCTAGTCATTGATTAGCATATTCTGTCTCGATAATCTATAAATCATGTTCCGGGGGCAGGATTTATGTAAATTTTAGGGTTTGTGATGTCTCTAACCCGGGAGGAATGTTGCGTAGTCCCTTCTCAGCGTTTGTTGTAGTCCTTAAAAAGCAATTTCTTTAAATGAAAATCTCCCATTGCTTGAACTTTGAGCGTTGTAACTTTGCAGATGTTGTTTATGCTTAAACAGCAACATTACACACTAACTAAAGTTAGAAAAGTGAAATCCATTCAACCATCCCTTTAATCACCTCCCGTCCGCAATGGTCTCTTCTCTTCCTATTTTCATATTCAGATTGTAGCCGTGTTTTAAACAGTGTTTTTAACAGTGTTTGATGGCTTAAACATCCAGGGGAATTTACTTTAGAATCTAAACACTCCGATCTTGCCCGTGGCATATCGTTGCCTTGTCCTTTGTGCCTATTGTGGCAGTCTGGCCCTTCGGGGCATAGGTTCTGCGTGGCCTTGCGGCCTGGTCTCTGAGTGGTTTGTCTCTGTGTGGCAATAGCAGCCTTGTGGCCTATCATGGCCTTGTCTCTGTGTGGGTCTTCTAGGCCTCGTGGCATATTGTTGCCTGGTCCTGTGTGTGGCCCATCGTGGCCTTGTGGCCCTTAGCGGCATTGGTTCTGTGTGGCCTAGTGGCCGTTGTCTCTGTGTGACCTCGTCTCTGTGTGGCCTATTTTGGTATTGTCCTGTGTGGCCTATCATGGCCTTGTGGCTTTGGTTCTGTGTGGTCTACAATGGCCTTGTGGCATATCGTTGCCTTGTCCTTTGTACCTATTGTGGCAGTGTGGCCCTTCGGGGCATAGGTTCCATGTGGCCTAGCGGCCTTGTCTCTGAGTGGGTCTTCTAGGTCTTGTGGCATATCGTTGCCTTGTCCTTTGTGCCTATAGTGGCAGTGTGGCCCTTTGGGGCATTGGTTCTGTGTGGCCTATTGGCCTCGTCTCTGTGTGGCCTTGTCTCTGTGTGGCTTCGTGGCCTCCATCATGGCCTTTGTTCTGTGTGGTCTATCACGGCCTTGTGGCATATCGTTGCCTTGTCCTCTGTGCCTATTGTGGGCCATCCTTCGGGGCATAGGTTCTGTGTGGCCTAGCGGCCTTGTCTCTGTGTGGCTTTTAGTGGCCTTGTCTCTGTGTGGTCTATCAAGGCCTTGTGGCTGATCGTGGCCTTGTCTCTGTGTGGCCCATCGTGGCCCTGTGTGGCCCTCGTGGCCTTGCTCTGTGTGGTCTATCACGGCCTTGTCTCTGTGTGGCCCATCGTGGCCTTGCTCTGTGTGTTCTATCACGGCCTTTTCTCTGTGTGGCCTATCATGGCTCATGGTTTATAGTGGCCTTGTCTCTATGTAGCTATGTTAGCCTCTCATTCTTGGTTTAACATTCATCTCTTCCCCAGCTCCCTTGCTTTCCTTTCAACATGTCTTCATGTAGAACCTTACAGGTTCACTGTTTCTCACAATGATGAAAGTGGCCCTTTTTACTAATTAAGCTATTGGTCTATGAGGCCTTCCACGTTGCTATGTTTGTCATGCTCATTTTATTTTAACTCATTTTACTTTCTATGTTTAAGGAACCACAGGATACACGACTGGTGGGTATACTTTTTCTTCACAGTTCTTTGGGGGTGGGCTCCGTCCTGGTGGAATTTTTTCCTCCACCTATTATTGGGGGTCAGCTGCACCCCTGCCTTCGTCTTCAGGCAGGAAATGCAGATTCCGTACCCTCGGATTGCGAGCTACAGACACCTACGCCAAATAACTTTATATCATAATACTTGCTTGCTGGGTTGTTAATAAATGCATACTTGTAACGTTATTTTGCCTCCCGATTCTTTCTGGTAGAACTTGTATATGATTGTTTGTTTAAACAACATTAACCAAATTTTCTTTCTTTATTTAATAATAAAACTATTACTTTATGACATGCAGTTACAACTCCACCAAATCTTTGTTTGTTTCATTATTGTACAGCAAATGTCAATAGCTCTAGTTTTGATTTTTCATGTTTTTTGTAGGCTTATTTGGAAATTGCAAAAATTCATCCTTACTGTTAATTGACAGACGACAGTAGCTCCACTTTCATTTCAAAATGCGGCAATTGCTGCTGTTTTGCAAAATGTCCCTTTGCGCCACCTGGCGGTCATTTCGAGAACGACTTTGAAATGTGACTGGTTTATTTTTACCACGGCGGCAAACGCGGAGGTAATAGGCATACTGGTTGACTACCAACTGTACATAGTCCCAAATATCAAAGTACTCAACATAACAACCCTTTAAACAAGGGGAGCACTTAATTATGTATTCAAGTAGCCAGTCAATCAAGGAAACTATAGATAAAGCCTACTACTATTTGAGAATTGCCATAGGCCTGTGTTCAGGGTTTGCAATTGACACTCTAGGCTCTACACCATGATCCTCTAAGCGAGGGGAGTAACAATTCAACTCGCCTGAGTATAATTGAACAAACCCTGTGGCACAGAGCTCTAAGAACCACATTACTCTCTAGGATGACCCTAAAAACAAGGAGAGTATGCTGCGCTTGACTCTACACACAAGACTGAGCTCAAAGAGTGAGGAGCCTGAACAAAAAACATACTCACACCATACTCTTTGCTTCAAAGACAGAGACTGTCTGTGCAGAGCTCTGGGGAGCGGAGGCCTCAGCAGGATTACTCTCTAAATGAGAGGAAGCCTAACAACACTCAGAGTTATGGTTTCTTTTGCTTTTTTTTTTTTTGCTCAAAGCCTCAGCAGAACAACTCTCTAAGCGAAAGGAGGCCTATCAGTTTATGTCCACAACAGAAGCAGAAGAGGCTTCACAGGGCCTATGTCACTCAAAAAACTGTCGTCAAACAAGGGTGCAGCAGTTCAGATCGTAACGACTCTCATTTCAGAGTATTGAAACACTGCTGTCCCAAACTCTAGAGAGCGGAGGCCTCAACAGAATGACTCTTTATAGCGAAAGCAAGCCTAACAACACTCAATGCCAGAGGCTGTAAACTAAGAGCCTACCACACCAAGCGGCAACGCTGGCCCTCTGGCCTTGCCAGCAGGTCTTCAAACCGAGACGGGCCAAGACCCCTTGACTGTCTGGGCGCAGACTCGGACCGGCGCGGTATAAAAGTTTTAAAAGCAGCCGTGTGCGCCTTCGCCTCCTTGAAATTGCAGACTACCGCCTCAATGGATGTGCCGAACAATTTGAAAGGGGAAACCGGTGCATTGAGAAGAAAGCCCTTCTCTTTCTCCCCGATGCTAACCAGGTTCACCCACAGGTGCCTTTCTGTGGCCACCATTGCCGCCATCGATCTACCAATTGTGGAAGAGGTTTGTTTGGTGGCCCGGAGAGACAGGTCTGTGGTATGGCGCAGCTCGGCGACCACCTCAGGTGAAAGACCCTGTCCAAGTCTTTCAGCAGGTCGGCCTGATAAGCTTGGAGCACGGCCATAGTGTGCAGTGAAGCACCAGCCTGACCTGCTGACACGTTTTCCCTGCCATTCAAACGAGATGTTGCCTTAAGCTTTCAGAGTTGATGCTTCCCCTAGCGAGAGATAGCTCCTTAACGTCTCTTTAATAGGGGGCATGTATACACGTATACATGTATGACACGTATACAGGCTCACGCATCCCCTCGACATTTGCATAGTTTACATGCTGATGACCTTGGATGCGGGCTTAATATGGATTCTTCTGTGCCTTCTCGATCTCAGAAAAAAGATCAGGAAGGAATGGAAGGCTCAAATGATCTGTGCAGTTAAACTGCTCATCTAATCTTTTATACCTCACAGTTGCACTAGCAGTGATGTCATAGGCTGTCGCCAATTCAATTGTCGCAATTAAACATGCGCTTCAGACACCAGCCACGCTGAGGCGTTCCCCTATTAGCATCTTAGGACGCAGTCCAAGTTCTCATTCGAAAGAGAACCAGACTTAATTCGCCCCACTGGAAAGCGTATTTACACTGTCTGAATCATTCACAATGTAGAAAATAGTAAATGATTGTGTGAACAAGTAACTGATTTTAGCCGCAGCTTCAGCATCTATTTATAATGTAGGGGGGGCTGTACGCTTTAGATTCTAGAGAGCTGATGAGAAGATGAAGTACAAAATCATGTCCTCAAAATCATTGATCCAAATTGGCGGAAGTGAAAAACTGTATGTTTTGAATAGTTATATATTCTAAATGTGAATTTTGCCATTGTTTTGGAACACACTACATACCTTATAGATAACAGAAAGGCTAACAAATTCATACTAAAAGCCAAAAATTTTAATTTATGGGGACTTTAAAAACACTCACTGCTCTTGACTGAATAACTTTTGTGACTTTAATTAAAGATGAATCTATGTTTAATTTATATAGTGAAGACTATGCAGTGTTATTTTACATTTGATTAGCCTACTTTATTCAATTTCTGTACCTGAAAACTACTTTTAGACCTTCCTGAAAAACCAACCTGGAAAGCACTGTTTATTTCATTTGTATAGTTGTTCTATTGTATTTATTTGTGTTATTGCTTATAATTTGATTATTTGTTCTTATTTTATTACTGGCTACTTTATTTTGGGCTTTTTTATTAGTTAGGCTGGTAGTTTGGACAATCAGTGTGGAGTGGATGAAGAAGCTGAAACAAGACTATTAACTATTAACGTCTTTGCTCTGTGCAGATCTATGCATGATCCAATGATGTGACTTAAGTGTCACAAACTTGGACTATACCCTATTTAACAGGGGAGACTTAAAGGAATAGGTCACTTAAAAATCAAAATTCTGTCATCATTTACTCACCCTCAAGTTGTTTCAAACCTGTATGAATTTCTTTTGTTGAACAAAAAATAAGATATTAAGTCAATGGGGTACATCAACTGTCTGGTTACCAACATTCTTCAAAATATCTTCCTTTGTGTTCATCAGAAGAAAGAAATTCATACAGATTTGAAACAACTTGAGGGTGAGTAAACGATGACAGAATTTCCATTTTTTAAGTGAACTATTCCTTTAATGCAGTCAACAGGTCAGTGAAAGTGTAGTTTGATTATGTGACATTTCAATTAAATGGAATTAAAACAGACGAATAATACTGCAAGAAGAACACAAAACAACCATGGAAGAGGTTTTCTTAAGCAAGTTGCAGCAAGTTTTAATTGTGCAGAATTAAAAGAACAGAGGGCTGTTTAAGTGCCATATATCTCACTTCTCCACACATAGAGTACAGTGGCTGGAAACAGAAAATACAGGGTTCTTCACCTCAAAAAGATGATTTGTCACAAGCATTTCCACATTTCTCTCTAGGACACAGAAAAAGCAGCAACATACTGTAAACCCCAGTACTACCCCATGCGTCCCAATCCACACTATTGCGTCACCTCAATGTAAACCAAGATAAAATAACAAAATTATGGATTCTCAGTCAAATTCAAACAGGACTAACAAGGATAGATTACAGCGTGACTGACATCTATCTTGTTCAATCTGATCAGCCCAGTAAGAAAGAACACAAGCAATAAAAGACAGAGAATGATGCAACCTGATTTGTTTAAAGAGGTTAGCAGATGAGCAAGGCTGGGTTAGGGATGCATTCAATGGAAATTCTTAACTTTGTTGGATTCCCTGCAGTGAATGCGGAGGTCTGTCTGTGTCTCCGGCACTTGGAAATGCTCTCGTCTCTTGTAGCATCACCGTTATTGCTAAAGGTTACAGCATTTTTCATGAAAACGTTTCTCCTGCAAGCCCTTCTCTAACCCTCAGCTGGCTGGAAAGGTTTAGACACATGCGAAATGTGGCTGTAGTACTACACACTCAATGAATGTTGAGGTTCTTTTCTCTGTGAGCCAAATTCTATTACGGCTCATTTCTGAGCCCTTAACTGGATTAGCTTGCGATGAAGGGCGGGAAGGAGAAAGCAGGCAGCTGAAGAATTGGAACAAGACCGATGTCAATCACTTGAGTGCGGGATAGAATCAAGGCAGTTGAATTGAATGGAAAGCAGGGCATTTAAGATATTCAGCTGCATGCTTTCAATATACAGTACCGTACTCATTTTCTATGCTGAATAATATTATGTTCTAGTTGTTATACAGTATCTATGACATCAGTACGGACCACAGCTGCTCAGTCATATATTCCATCAAACTCTAAAACAGGCTTTGAAATCCCAGTGTAGTTGACATACCACACAAGAGAGATTGAGGATTGAAAATCCTTCAGGGGATGCAAAATGAGGCCATGCTTAAAATGGGCCATAAAGAACGATAAATGAAAGCGGCCTTGTGGGTAAAAAGAGTTAATGAGAGGCAGAAACAAAAGGAAAAACCAAGGCGATGTGGTTGAAATTGTTTGTTTGTTTTTTAACCCTTTTGCATTTTACCTTAAAAGGTGCAGCAGTTTGACTGTAACCGCGCCTTGGAAATTTCACTATGTAAATTGGCCCACTGGGTTATGAAGGTAACTTTCATACAAAGCTGAGTCTTAGCAAAGATATTTTCTCCTTTAGATAGAGAAAATAGGTTACATTCCAATAATAATTAATAGAGCATTAATTAGTTTGAGACAAGAGACTAAAGTCTAGATAGAGGCCTGGCTTTTCAGAGCAGGTCAGTGTGCCACATTTAATGTGAGGAAAAGTGTGAATGCCCAGATTTATTTGTGCATTGAGGATTTGGAGTTTCTATTAATGTAAAACGATCTTGTGCGTTTTTGTTTCCTCCTCACATTTTACACGTGTTTCTCTTGTCTGATCTCTCCAGCATCTTTAAATCTGTGTTTGTGTGTTGGGAAGCGCAGTCAGTCAATACTGTGTATGCGCCTCAGCTCACGTTACCACAGTTGTAACACTATAATGTATTCTGATCCTGTCTGATGACTGGCTAAAACTGATCAATGATTTCATTTGAGGGGCCATCAGCACACACTCTATGTTCTATTCTGATCAGATGTCACAAGGTTTCTTGTCAAACGACTATATTGCGTTTTGACATCTCTTCTATTGGCTGCAGCGTTTATCCACTTTTCAAAGCAGTGGATCCTGTTTCCTCCCAGGTCCTCTTGGCTCTTGTTGTTTCTTGCTTCGCAGTGCTGACTGCATGTGCATCAATAATTCAGGTTGGTAAAGAAATTGCATACCTTTTAGGTTAAGGTTCTTTTGACAAGAACTGGGCACTAGGTGCTTGTCTGGACTACTCAACTATGCTAGTGATTGTAAGTTGTCACTGTGGTGACCATTAGTCATGGTTTCCATTGACTGAAATGGAACTTAACCTGAGATTCTGTCCCATGCTACACTCAAAACCACAGTGAGAAACGGAAAGAAGAGACAAGAGAAGATGTGCGGTGGACTTTTAAAATGTGCTTTTCTGATGCGACTGTCATGTGCTGTGCTTACTCTATGTGTGAAAGAAGGAGATCGTTTTTCTCAGAATGGCTTCTCATATAGGACAGAGATAAAGCGGGACGTTAAAGAGGAGATTTTTGGGGCAGGGGTTCATGGGGTAGATATGTGGCTTTAGGAGCAGCAGAGAGGAGACTAGATATGTTTCATGCTCGATTAAGTTATGCTTCTCTCTCTTTCTCTTGCTTTCTATCCCTCCTCACATTTTCTTCCTAAAGCATGTGTAAGATGTCCTAATTGTTCAAGTATCTCTACTTCTTCTTCTTTTGAAAGCGTCTGAACTGGTTCTGGATGGCGAGGGCTGCTTTCTCCGTCTCCGGGGCTTCCAGGTCGATATCGACCTCTTCCTCCTGCTCAGGTTTTCCTGCAGAGTCAGATGCCTTCTCTAGAACACAATGACCAAACCACAGAGTGAATCAACTCATCAGGACACCAGTTCACGGTTGTGAAAAAAAAAGCACACTTTAGCATGCTTTTAAAAAGAATACTTATTACAGAAATAATGGCAACACTTTACAATAATTTCCATTTGCTAACATTAGTTAATCGCATTTGTTCACATGAGTTACCAATGAAAAATAATTAAAATGCATTTTATCATCTTTAAAATCCTTTAAAATATTATTGTTTGCCGTAACCCAACCGACACTGTCAATTTAGGACCGACCCAGTTATTATTATTTTTTTCCTTTTAGTCTGACCGACTTGCCGGTTGTAAACTTGCGTTAAGACCGACCGATTTTTTTTTTTACTCTTCAAACAACAGCTTTTAGGTGCGTTATTGGCAGCGCCACCCTTACATGTTACATGAACGCATCACCAGCAACAGTTAATATTGTTCTTTGGTGTTCAATTTACAGGTTTTTCAAATGTTATTTAATAAAAATTTTTTTTTTTTTTTTAAAATCTCTCTCTTTTTTCTCTCGACACCGCTTTAACTTGGCACGAAGTTCTGGAAAAACTGTCAGTGGCGTCACAATATGTAAATTTGTTTAAATTCCTACCTACGTAATCACCATGACCAAAATGATACTTTTTTTTTTTTTTTTACATTGAATCTTGAAAAAATACAATAAAAATAGACCTACCTACCAACCTTTTTTTTTTTTTTTTTTTTGCTGTTACTGCAAACCAAAATATTTTTAAGGATGGCCTGAGCTGCATGAACAAACAATGAACAGTTGTACTTTTATTAATTAACATTAACAAAGATGAATAAATACTGCAACAAAAGTATTACTGATTGTTGGTTAATGCATTCATTTAAACTATTAATTGGAACTTTATTGTAAAGTGTTAAGGAAATAATAGTCTTTAAAAGAATAAAGGGATATTTCACCTTAAAAAGAAAATGCTGTAATTAATTACCCTCATGTCATTCAAACTTTTGTTTATAGGACTTTTGTTCAACTTCGGAACACAAATGAAGATTGTTTTGATGAAATCTGAGAGTTTTCTGTAATAAAGCTACACAACTACCATGCTTAAAAAAAGTTCATAAAGAGATCGTAAAACTAATCCATATGAATTGAGCATTTTAGTCAAATTTTTCTAAAGAGATTTGATCGATTTTTATGGTGAACAGATTATGGGCTTTTATTCACATTTAAACATTGATCACCAAACATAAAACAGAAGCTCAAACGAACCTGCTGGATGCTACCGTTTACTAGGGGCAGTGCCGTCGCAGGTGGGGTGCGAGGCCCTGTGCGAACTTGAAATGCGAGGCCCTGCTCTTTGATGTGTATGCTCAATTGCGTATGAATTACAGTCACACGGACGTAGCTGTTCTAATTCTTTTGCACGCATAATCTTGCTGCAATACGTTTTTATCAAGTAGAATAATACAGCATAATCATGCACATAGTCTCAGCTATGACTTTTTGCTATTTATTTCAGAGGGGAAAAAAATCAACTGTGCAAGCACGAGTGGTTTTACATCAAGTCAGCTCGAGAATTTTCATCGAGAATCCGCCTATTTTATTAACGTGTATCTTAATGGTCCAGTGGTAGAACTTTCGCCAAGGGTGACAGAGGTCCTGGGTTCGAATCCGCTCGCGTATGGTTTTATTTTTCTCGTATAACGTTAGTTTTTTTTCTTCTCATCAAAACTGATTATGTTAATCAGTGGTTGTATATCAAGCAGGGACACATTTGTGTGCATTTTGTTAGAGTATCCACAACGGATTGAAGCGCGCGTCCAAATGAAGTGCGGTGTGTGCGCGAGCAACACGAGAAAACACTCCGCGCCACTGATCGCAGCTGCAACGAGCACTTTGATCACTTGATTTAAAAAACACATTTCAGCGCTAGATCTTCTCTTATTTAAAAAAACGAACGAAATGAATGCTCTGCTGGTTAACTGGATATGTTTTATTTATTTGTAGAATTGTTACATTCGTGCCGCGAGATGTTTTAAAAAGTGTAAAAAAAAAAAAAAAAAACGCAGGATTGCGAGGCCCCCTATTGGCGCGAGGCCCTGTGCGGTTGCACAGTTCGCACAGTCTATGCGACGGCTCTGACTAGGGGTGTAACAATACATCGATATGGATCGATGCATTGATGCCACACATAAAATATCGATATATGGTACCTTTATTTTGACACTCCACGTCCTCACGTAACTTTTCTCAGCTGAACTAGACGCCTGACAAGATTGACTGAACCCTAAACACGTTTTGTAACAAAAGCCGGTATTGTCCACTGTAAAGGCATCGCGAGTTCGTGTTTTACAGCAGTAACCGACAAGCAGCCAGCACCCTTGTTATTTGTGAACACAACCCGAAAACTCAGTTTTAGGCCCCGATCACACCTAACGCGTTTTTCAGGTTCGAAAACGCGAGGCACACAGCACTGCCCCATCACACAGAACCAGCAATGTTCAAGCAACTGTAGAGCCCCTTTCACACAGAGATTCCGGAAAATACACGGATAAAGTGACCCGGGATTTGACCCGGGTTCGTTTGATTTTGGTTCATTCACACTGCCAGTGATTTTCCGGAATCTGAGAGTGTGTTCACACACAACCCGTAAAAATCCCGTAAAGACACGTGACATCGATGTGACTTGTAATCTCAGTTTGCTTATGAGCTGCGATCTCTCTCTCGAGAAACCACGCTTGTGCATTTTTTTTCTCTGATTCGATCATAAAATTGCGCTTTACGTACCGTTTCACAGCTGGCGAACGATCCCGCGCTTCAGCGTCATCACATACGACATGGCATTATTGCGGCTTTTGTTCACACAGCGCGCGTTCCGGGACTGAACACGGCAATGTTACTAGGTCCCGACCCGGCATCGATCCCGGCATAAATCCCGGGTCGAGTTTGCGTTCACACAGAAGGCGCTCTGGCAATTTGCCGGCAATTTCCCGGGTTCAAAGCGCTGTGTGAAAGGGGCTTAGCTTTCATCACTACAACGGAAGGCCCGCCTCTCCATTCATTTGATTGGACAGTGGAAAAAAACGCGATGACGTCAGGCACTTTTTCCGCTCAGAGTTGCTTTTTTTTCAACTGCAAAAACACGAGGCGCAGCAGGCGCATAAACAGTGCGCAGAATGCTCACTGCCATAGGAAACCAATTTTAAAAAGGCGCCTCTCACTGCAAAAAAAACGCGTCAGGTGTGATCGGGGCCTAAAAGTAATCGAGGATGGATAATTTCAACGAACTTGATGAACCTGTGATATCTTCAAAAAGGAAAATAAAAGCTGAAACTTTTTCACGGAAACTTGTTAAAGCAGCACAGGAAAAGGGAAAAGCTCCCTGTATTGCGTCTAATCACAACAACAAAGTTTGTCAGGCGTCTATGTCAGTTGAGGATATTAACGTTACAAAGATTAACTGAGTGTTTTATTATTTAGCAATTCACAGCAATTACTTGGTTTTTTTAAACTCTGAAACATGAAATGTGGAGTAATCTGCTTTTGCAAAAAAAACACACAAAAAAAAACACGATTGTTGGAGTTATCTGCTTTTGCTAAAAAAACTAACTTTTAATATATAAAAAACATACTTTGAATTAACTTTAATTTTGTAAGTAACCTGTATTTTTTAGAGTTATTATTACTTAATCAAAACAACCCAGCTGCAGTTTGATTGATATTACTTGGAATGCACAATAAAATAAAAAAACATGATTTATGAAAATGAACAAGAACGGAGTTATCTGTTTTTGCAAATTAACTCTTCTGTTGTAAATGTCCCAATTGGGAGAGGGTGTGCAATTTTCAAAGAGTTTAATAAAATTTTCATGTTATATATTTTGGTTTCATTTGTGAGTTAATAAACATAACTGGCTGTGTAAACTTGGCACATAATATCTAAATATCGATAAATTAATCGATAGAGCCCTGAATCGAATTGAATCGTAAAATGTTTTGAGGTATTGGCAAATATCGTATCGCTGGCTGAGAGAATCGATATCGTACCATATTGTGATGAACTGTCCAATTTGCACCCCTACCGTTTGCCATAACTGATGTGTGAGTTGATGAATGTTTATATGTGAATAAAAGCCTAAATTAAATCTGTTCATCATATAAAGCAATCTTCAGAAAATGTGTACTAAACCCAATTCATTTTGATTAGTTTTACAATCTCTCATGAACTTTTTAAGGCATCAAAGTAGTTGTACAGAAAGGTAGAGTACAGAAAGCTCTCAGATTTCTTAAAAAATATCTTAATTTGTGTTCCGAAGATGAACGAAAGTCTTACGGGTTTGGAACGACTTGAGGGTGAGTAATGATATAATTTTCATTTTTGGGTGAACTATCCCTTTAAGTACAAACTGAATGTAATATTTTAAGGCATTTAATTCCATGTTAACTGCAGTAAAATGGAAATGTATTTTAAATGCAAGTTTAAATTCATATTAAATGTAATTAGCTGAATTTTAGGGTGCATTTTGACTCACTTAAGTAGGACTTAAGTGCATCTTTATATGCAATTTCAAAATGACCTCTATTGTCTTTTGAAATAAGCATACTGCCGAATGCACTATAACGATTTGTGGTAAATTAAATATTCTAATAATTTAAATATTTACATTGAAGCTTGTATATCATGTATTCAAATTGTTATTTGTAATCACACATTTGTAATGATGAAGTTACAATTTAGGTACATTTAAAATGTATTAATATCGAACAACATACTACAGTTAAAATTAAAATAAAAGTACTTGACATATTTTAATATGATAGCCAACACGTCAAAATAAGTGTACTTCGTTAAAGTATGACAAAAAACTACATTAAAACAATATTTAAAATGTACTTTTAAGTAAAACTTTTAATTTCTAATTACAAAATGTACTTTTTAAGTGTACTTAAGTGTGTTAAGAAAGTCATGAAAGTGTAAATGTGTTTTTTTATATAATTTTTACACTACAAGTGCACATTCAATACAATTAAGTGCACTTTTCAAAAAGGACACGAATGACACTAGATTTGTACATTTTCTAATGTGCCCACGCAAAACTTTCTGCTGTAATGCTGGGGTGTTTGTGGATGGATGCTAAGTGGCTTGCTTTCTGAACCCCACAAATAATGCATCGCTTGATAGTTGCAAAGTCAATAAATTACAGTTGGAATGCACAATGAGATTATGTGAGATACACTGTCCCAGTGTTTCATTGTGAGAGAGGTTGTATGAAGAGATGCGTGGAGCAGCAGACAGACCTTTGTTGTCTGTGGAGGATGTTTGGCTGCTGTTGGCCTCCCCTGTGTGTCCACGCTGGAGGGAAAAGAGAGAGAGAGAGAAGGTCAGACACACGCCGGCGATATACTGTCTGCTTTGGGCTACACACGGTTCATTGAGATCACAACAGCGAACACTCGTAAGTGTTGCCCTTTGCTCAATAATGACGTAAGTCCTGCAAAATATTTTTACATACAATCAATAATTTGATTGCAAACCATCCGTGGAGGATGTTCACCCTAAATTGAAAACTCTGCCATCATTTATTCACCGTTATGTAATTTTAAACCCATGTGACTGAAGCTGCTCTTTTTCATATACTGTAACATGCAGAGACCAGAGGATGTCAAACTTTTAAAAAGACAAAAAACACCATTAATGATTCAGTGGATGTGTGCGCATACAGTCCCACAAAGTTGTGCTTCACTGGCAGTGTTATGCTGATAAAGAAGCTTGTACTTATAAGTTGATTATAAGTACAATCAGTATGATTGCAGTATTATTGCAATTTATGCAGTAAAAAGTGTAGTTTTGTGTCGCACAATGATGCTTTACTGCACAATCACAAACTGTACTGCAGTGCGTACATGGATTTAAAAATTGTGTCTGCTGTAGTGTAAATGCAGTACAGCCAGTTGCCTTCCCCAGGATATGCAGTTGACTACAGTGCAACTATAGTTTAGTGTAGTATATAGGGCATTATTTACAACCAAATTTTTGTGTAATACAAGTATCAATTACAGAACTGAACTGCAGTAGTATAACAGCTTTGTATAACAGCTCTACTGCAAAATATGTGCTACAGTTAATGGCATGATAACTGCTACTTTTCATATTGCATATTCATATAACTGCAGTTGTAAAGTTAAAATTGCAGCTATGCAGTGTTTCTATTCAACAAATCAAATGCATGTGACTCGAAAATGTTGAGGTGTACATTTCTTACTGGTTTGTTTTTCAACTTTTAATGTCTTGACAGTAAAATGCTGTTTTTTCAGATACATCAGATTGTGTTGGAGTTGTTTGCCAACTCTTGAAGAAGTATATACATAAAATGTGCAGTGCATCCAGCCAATGCCATGACTCGATCATAATGTCAATCCAAACTCGTAGCATATGCAGAGATGGAGTTTGTTAACCGAGCTGCTCCATCCATGTAAATGATTACAGTTCAACAATTTGCTATGAAACACAACTTTATGATGCTTCATTAAAAAAGTTAGGGAGGAACACATTCAGATAATCTACCCAATCAGCATATGAGTAGGCCTAATAGGCGCGGCCCACGATAACCCCCCGTGCTGCATAGCGGCGATAGACAATGATATTGTTATCAACAATGGCCAGAGAAATCGTCAAAAGCATAATCTATCGGCAATATCAAGAGGATTAATATATTAAATTATTATTATTAGGCTACTTTTATTATTAAATTAATATAACAATTAATATGCCTCACAATAATTTCATAGCGCATCACCGCATGACTGATGTGCTTTGAGGATAATGAAATACTAGATAGATTAGCTTACAAATGATAGAAAGTGTTTTAAAAACATTTTGGTCTATTATACAATGAATTATAATTAAAATGATTAACAGTCTATATTATTCCCAAACACTGAAAGAATCAGTCATCAATGAAAATGAAGAGCAACTTTGGGCCTACTTCAAACACTGACTTTCAAAAACAACCACCCTGTGGTGAAAATCAGGTTTTTAATGTTGTTTATATGTCTATGTGGTGTTTTTTTAATATGCTTTAAGACAAACCATTAGTGCAAATTCATAAGTCAATACCATTGCTGAGTATTTTCTCCTGCAGTGAAACTGCAGTGAAAAAAAAGACGCGGTTTGAAATCGCAGTTGTTCTCTACGTCCTGAAGGGTTACAAATTTAAGAATCTATTTCAGATATGCTTCCTTACATAACATCACGGTGAAGAATACTGATTTTAGCTTTTAATGTTAAGATCTCAGCAAAGTTGCAATTCCTGTACTCTTAAATGGCTCTTGAAGCCCCAGTTTCACTCAGACTGATGGAATTAGCACACGAATGATTCACTGAGAATCTCACCTTTTGTTCTGCAAATGGCTTTCGGACCCAAATGGCTCTTGGAGCCTTATGCTGATTGAATTAGGATTGGCCAGACCCTCAGTCTAGAGTGTTACCTAAACCTGTTACATGCTTTGTTTGAATTTGTCTCCACCTTCAAAAGTCCCTCCTCCTAAAATGCCTATAAGATACCATGTAAAGTTCCCTTAGTTAGATTTTGTTGGATTCCTCCAGCCACGTACAGCGGAGTTCTCAATAAAGAAACTCTTCTGTTTGAACGTGATCCCAACGTCTCCTGGTCTGCTTTGAAGAAAGAAAAAACTTTCCAACAGTCCCAAATATGTTTTTATCATATCATACATATTAATTATAGTTATGTGTCCAACGTTATAGAGAACGATACATAAAACACATTACCATTCTGATACATCGACTTGTAGACAAGCCTTCTGAATCGGTTTCTTGTTCAAACTAGGGCTGTGCAATTAATTGAATTTCGATTTCGATTTCGATTTTTGCTCCCAACGATCACCAAAATAGTATAATCGAGTAAAAAACGATTATTTTGCCATGTTCTGTTTTGAAAGAACGCTCTTATTTTGTCTTGTGTTCTGAATGACGCGCGCACGCGCACATCCGCCCCTCCCGATGCTATAAACTCTCTCAGCTTGAATGTTTAAACTGATCAAACTTAAAACGAAGTAAAAATGATCAACTTTAGTTACGATGCAATGCTGGCCCGATTGTACAAGTGACAATTCCATCATGTCCCGACTCCTGAACGCGAATGTGTAGTTTCGACGCTTGCCTTGTCCAGCGCATTTTGAGAGACAGAGAGAGAGAAGACGCATCACCGCTGAACACTCACGCGGTTTGTGAAATTGCGTCTTGGAGAAAGTTTTAAAATTATTGATTTGATTTTATAATCTGTGTGGATTCATTTAGGCTACTCATACAATCTACATGCTAAAGTGAATCACTGTTTGCGGGGGAATTTCCCGCATTAGGCTATAAGTGGTAGACCTGCGGGAATATATTAAAATACTATATTATTTATTTTAATAGTTCAAAAAGTACAATCAATGTTCAAATTTCGATTTTTTAAGAATTGTTGAAAGGTGTCTTTGGTAACACTTTACAATAAGGTTCATTAATTAGCATTAGTTAACAATAATGAACAATACTTCTACAGCATTTACTAATCTTAGTTAATATTAATTTCACCACTTACTAATACGTTATTAAAATGAAAGGTTGTATTTGTTAACATTAGTTAATGCACTGTAAACTTAACATAAACAAACAATGAACAGCTGTATTTTTATTAACTAACATTAAAAAAGATGAATAAATACTGTAACAAATGTATTTCTCATTGTTAGTTCATGTTAGTTAATACATTAACTAATGTTAACGAATTAACATTATTGTAAAGTGTTACCGTGTCTTTTTAATAAATGCAACACGTTCCCAAAGTCATGTGAAATAATCGCGTTACATAATCGTGATTTCAATACTGACCAAAATAATCGTGATTATGATTTTTTCCATAATCGAGCAGCCCTAGTTCAAACATATATTGGTGACGTAAACCAGTATTTCTAATTGCCATTGTGCAGCATTTACTACAGTAAAGTTGACCAAGTGGATCAGGTATTCTGAGATGTTGTGATTGAGTGGAGGTGGGGCTAATTTGCAAATTTGCTTTCTGTAGTGAATTTACTGGTGTTTGAGACTTCATCACTGGCATAACTCTCATACAAAGTTTGCACATTGATTTTGTGATATCCACTGGCTCGCCTTGTGATTTTTCTTTATCACCAATTACTCAGAAAATGTTGGACAATAATTCATGTTTTGTGCGCGTCATTTCCTGTAATAAATTAAGTAAATTATTTAATAAATGAGTAAATAAACAAGTAAATGAATGATCAAATTAATTATTTACATGTATAATACTAATTCATTACATTTATATAGCGCTTTTCTCTGCAATCAAAGCGCTTTACATAGAAGGGGGAATCTCCTCAACCACCACCAATGTGTAGCATCCACCTGGATGATGCGACAGCAGCCATATTGCACCAGAACGCCCACCACACACCAGCTTATTGGTGGAGAGGAGACTGAGTGATGAAGCCAAATAGTATATATATATATATGGGGATGATTAGGAGGCCATGATGGACAGAGGCCACTGGACAAATTTGGGATTTTTTGTGACCACAGAGAGTCAGGACCTCGGTTTAACGTCTCATTTATGTGTGAACGTATGCATTCTCAAATGTACATTATTGAAAACCCAAAAACCAGCACATGCAGAGACTGAGTTTGTGTGGAGCAGCGTTTACTGCGAACAGAGCCGCTCTGAGATGCTGAAAGAAACAGTGCACGCATGTAAATATTCAAAGCATTGCGCTTCACTCTGAAACCCGCAGCACATATATTTATTTTATTTAATCACAGCCTTCGAGATTTCACAATAGCAGTATATGTTCATTTTAAATGGTTTAAATATATTGTGCAGCCTTAAAAAACATGCTAATAATGCGGTTCATGGATTCTCGTCTGTGGAATGCGCCTCTTCCGGTATCTTGCCGGTTAATTGACACAAGTAAATTGCAATAGAGGATTTTTTTTTAATCGAGAACTCAAATTTAATCAAGAGATTGTGTCCCTACTTGTGTCCCTACCCTACTTTTGATAAAGAATAGCATTATATCTTATTATAATATATTATTAAAGAATACTGATGTCTAAAGAGGGCTTAACTCTCATCATATGTATTTGTATTGTGGTAGTGAATGTGTGTTTGGATCTTGTGTCTTAAGAAATCAAGATCATTTAGTACAATTACTTCAAAGCTTCAATGCTAAACTATATGGCATATATCCATACAGAAACACACACATAAAGATATACAACGTGACCTAGTTTTATAATCTGAATTAATATCAGTCGTATCAGTGTCACCTACATTTCAGTCTCTATTTGTCATAATTACATGATTCATAGTATGTGTTCCATGGAGTAATGCCCATTTGTGTATAGTCCAGTAAATGAAATAGCTTGTTTACAAATAACAGGTGCTCCATCCAATTTATTTTATTATTTTGAACTGCATGTCAAAATATAAATTATCACAACATATGAATAACAAGCTTGACAGTCCAAAAACAGCTTTACATTCTGAAACACTTGAATTAAAAACAGAAAAGAAATGCATTATAAATCTGATTGCATGAGGCAATATACAAGAAACCTGTGAATGCACATCAGTTGAATTGTACAGTATATTAAATTCCCGCTGTTAAATTATATTCTACATTCGTATTAATACTACAGTAAATTCAAACACGCTCTCTCTGGATCTCCCAGTGCTGTCTAGAGGTTATCAGTGTCAAGATGCATGCAAACACTGTACGAATGTTATAACACAGCTAGAGCAGGAATGAAGGCTTCATCTGGACAGCATTCTTGCATGGAGAAGCGCAATAACACAACATTAATTTTAAGATGAAGAGGTGCTCTTTTGGTTTTCAACCGTGATAAGTAATGTGCTCAATCAGACACTACTGCTATTTATATGGCACGTTTCCAGATATGAAATATAATACAATTTGGTTTGTTGGTCCGTTGGGTCGGATTGCTTTCAAACCTCAAGCGAACCGCCCCAGAGTCCGTTTGTAATCGGGCCGAGACCACCTTGTTCAGGCGATCTCGGAGCGATTGTTTCAGTGTGGCTCCGTGTGATTGCCGTGTTCACATATGCCTAAACGAACCGAACCAAGTGACAAAACGCACCCGGTTCCGAAACAAACGCTCAGGTGTGAAAGCACCAAAGTTACATTTTCATGGACTCTTAGTTTGCTTTCATGGTTCCTGCTGTCCTTTGTTTCGTTTCCCACCACTTATTAGTTACTATGGAGATTCATTAATCATCACAGGTGTTAGTCATTATTTCCCTCATTTGCTTTGTATTTAAGTTGCAGTCTTTTTAGAGTTCATTTGTCCGTTCGTGTTAATGCTTCGGTTGTCTGTATTCTCTGGGTGTGTTATTTAAGTCTTTTAACCTGATCTTACTCTTCATCGTCTGTTTCACGAGTTCACACTTGCAAATAAGTCGGATAGAATAAATGGTATGCATATTTGGTGTGCTGTCCGAGGAGAGGGCTCCGGGCTTGGTATTCGGCCCGAACCCAGAATACTCCCCCCGTATTCCATGCTGTGGAAGGAACAAGCCAAGAGTGAGGAGTCGGGGTGGTGGAGGTGGTGAGTCGACTGACTGAATATATATATATATATATATATATATATATATATATATCAGTCAGTCGACTCACCACCTCCACCACCCCGACTCCTCACTCCTCACAACTTTGTTTAATGAAACTTTATTTGCTGCAACCCATTATGACACCTGGGTTCTTGACTCAATTTTAGAGAACTCTTTTTGCCAAAAAGGTTCTATATAAGGAGGAATGTCTTAAATGGTTGTTACACTTTCATGTTTAATGGGTTATTTAATTTTTTTCTAGTGCTAAAATATATTTACGTTAATTAATAAAATGTCAAATTAAAAATGACTTAAAACTAAATTAATTCATTAAAATTAAATCCATCAAATGATCCCATGAAGGTAATCTCTAAAAGTTTTTATGTATAAAGCACCTGACAGAATTCCCTGATCTTTTGACATATAAGAGGTCATTGAACTACACTGAACAAAACTATAAACGCAACACTTTTGTTTTTGCCCCCATTTTTCATGAGCTGAACTCAAAGATCTAAGACTTTTCTATGTACACAAAAGGCCTATTTCTCTCAAATATCTGAAATATGTGTTAGTGAGCACTTCTCCTTTGCCAAGATAATCTATCCACCTCACAGGTATGCATATCAAGATGCTGATTAGACAGCATGATTATTGCACAGGTGTGCTGTGCCTTAAGCCGCCTTTTCACTGCACATGACAAACGACAGCCGTTGGACCGGAAATCCTTCATTTGCAACGGATAGTAATACGGGAGCTGCGTGGAGTTCCGAGTTAATATGCGTATGCGGAAATTTCGGATCCAATTTGAGCTTCGGATGCGTTGAAATATCTGAACTTCTGCGGTTAGACTGTATGCTACCGGTCGACCGGATGTAATGTATTCTAATCAAAACTATGAGCACGAAGCTAGAATTACCAATATTTTAACGTCATTCTGTAAACGCTATTTCTGCAAAATGGCAGTTATTAATAATTATGGCAGAAAAAATATATTTTATAATTATTAAATCAATATTTATATTGATTAGCTCTATAAAATCTACTATGTTTTTATTTTAGATGTATTGAGGGTCATTTGTTTTGTGTGGATATATTCATGCATGCATTACATTCATTAAAATCATTCATTTTACCATTGCGAATTGCTGAGGGTAACGGTACGACCAATTTCAAAGTTCCGAGCAACTGACACTAGAGGGCGAAATGCAACAATTGTATGCGAATGTCGTGTACAGTGGAAAAGGGGGCTTCAGGCTGGCCACAATAAAAGGCCACTTTAAAATGTGCAGTTTTATCACACAGCACAATGCCACAGATGTCGCGAGTTTTGAGGAAGCAATTGGCATGTTGACTGCAGGAATGTCCACCAGAGCTGTTGCCCGTGAATTGAATGTTCATTTCTCTACCATAAGCAGTCTCCAAAGGCGTTTCAGAGAATTTTGCAGTACATCCAACCGGCCTCACAACCGAAGACCACGTATAACCACACCAGCCCAGGACCTCCACATCCAGCATCTTCACCTCCAAGATCGTCTGAGACCAGCCACCCGGACAGCTGCTGTAACAATCGGTTTGCATAACCAAAGAATTTCTGCACAAACTGTCAGAAACTGTCTCAGGGAAGCTCATCTGCATGCTCGTCGTCCTCATCGGGGTCTCGACCTGACTGCAGTTCGTCGTCATAACCGACTTGAGTGGGCAAATTCTCACATTCGATGGCGTCTGGCACTTTGGAGAGGTGTTCTCTTCACGGATGAATCCCGGTTTTCACTGTACAGGGCAGATTGCAGACAGCGTGTATGGCGTCGTGTGGGTGTGCGGTTTGCTGATGTCAACGGTGTGGATCGAGTTTCCCATGGTGGTGGTGGGGTTATGGTATGGGCAGGCGTATGTTATGGAAAACGAACACAGGTGCAGTTTATTGATGGCATTTTGAATGCACAGAGATACTTGTAACGAGATCCTGAGGCCCATTGTTGTGCCATTCATCCACGACCATCACCTCATGTTGCAGCATGATAATGCACGGCCCCATGTTGCAAGGATCTGTACACAATTCCTGGAAGCTGAAATCATCCCAGTTCTTGCATGGCCAGCATACTTACCGGACATGTCACCCATTGAGCATGTTTGAGATGCTCTGGATTGGCGTATACGACAGCATGTTCCAGGTCCAATATCCAGCAACTTCGCACAGCCATTGAAGAGGAGTGGACCAACATTCCACAGGCCACAATCAACAACCTGGTCAACTCTATGCGAAGGAGATGTGTTGCACTGTGTAAGGAAAATGGCGGTCACACCAGATACTGACTGGCTTTCGGACCCCCCCGGGTCCGAGCTCATTCAAACTCTGCGTGCGCGCATGACATCTTCTCTGCACGCAATATAAGCCCTCGTACGTGCGCATGCTCATTCCCCACGCTCTTGCGCATGATCTTCGCGAGCAAGAGCGGAGCAGGCGAGAGAAGATCAAGCGCGTAGGTCTGTTATCCTCTCGCGGAAGTCATTTACCGCGCGCGGCAGTGCAGTGATACACTGTTTATTTGTTTGCTTCTTTTTACTGCAGATTAGTTTTTAAACAAGACACAGTTTGACGTAGGATTTTCAGAAAAACTGAAAACAAATGATACAGGGCCGACTATATTAGATCTGACAGTAATGACACATCACAAGAGTGTGAGTAACTATGTTTTTGCCATGTGTCACTATTGCTTTGTTACAGATAATTTGATATGTACTTACTTTACTTTCACTTAAATGAAAATGATGAACAATGAATATAAGAATGATAAATGATGGTATAGTCATTAATAAATTGTTTACACGAAGCAATCCTGTCAACTATAACTGTGGTAACTCCAAGTACTTAAAACTTTTACCTACCCAGACAGCAACATAGTGTCGGCCCAGATCTGGGCCACACCTGGTACAGTACATGTGGATTCCACCCATGCCAGATGTGGGCCGGATCTCTATGTTGCTGTCTGGGTAGATTTCTCTGATTTAAAAAAAGAAACATTGAGATGTATGTTATATGTGTGAATATCAACAAGGCTAAAAAAAGAAATGAGAGTGAGTCAGTGTTGCAGTTGCCAATCATAATCAACGTCTCAACAACATTGCCATAACGTTTCTGTAACATCATGTGGCTGCAGCCATTCACCATAGGATGGAGATTTGCAGTGGAGCAGTAAACCCCCTCTAATGCGTTTGTTTTTATTCACCTCCACTATCTTCTCCCATTCCTCGGCCCGGAGCGACGGGAGTTTATTCTGCACTTTTTCCTTCCCATTTAAAAGCAAGACAGCGGAAGAGACGTCTATGGAGCGGCTGCACTGCACAAGGCAGGAAGAGAGGAAACAGACATCTGTGTTTGGGGTGAAATGTGGCTGAAAGACGAGATGAATTAAATGAAGAGGGAGGGAGAAAGCTCAGGGGATGGAGGAGGGAAAAGCAAGGTCACAGACAGCGTGAAAGAAAGACAGAAACGGAAAAGCAGCCCACGCAATTAACACCTTCGCTCCCTGCCTCGCGTCCATTCACCGGCATTCTCTTCACATTATACCCTTCGTTCTCTTTCTGCATCTCTCGGCTGATTCGGCAATAAAGATCTGTCTTGTTTCATTCTGTAAGAACTGCAGTTGGAGAGCAGGTGAAATGATGGAGGGAGGGTGGGAATGGGAGAGAAAGTGTGCCTGCAAGAGAGAGAGAGAGAGAGAGAGAGAGAGAGAGAGAGAGAGAGAGAGACGGCTGTGAGACAGAGACAGATTGCAGCATTTAAGTGCCGCCCCAGGGAGCTGCTGTAGGTTGAGTGGGGAGGAAGAGAGAGAGAGAGAGAGAGAGAGAGAGAGAGAGAGAGAGAGAGAGAGAGAGAGAGATCAGGAAAGCCTGCAGAAGTTGAAGTTGCCATTGATGCAAATTCAGCTCGAGTGTTTCCAGCAGCGGCTATGTGTGTGGCTGTTTCTCCATGCCCTTTACATTTCAGCACCGCATGTCGCATTCGCTCACTCTCTCTCTGATTGTCGCTATTAGGGTTGGGTAGTGTGGTGGGCCGTTTATACCGTGTAACCAGTAGAGTTTGTGCTGTACACCCTTAAAAATAAAGGTTTCAAAAGTGGTGTTATTGCAGCTATGCCATAGAAGAACCATTTTTGGTTACATAAAAAACTCTTCAGTGAACAGTACGGAGCCCCTAAAGGGACCTTTGCAAAAATAAAAAATGTTGACTTTCACATGCTCACGAGAAATGTATCTCGTGCTCAAGAGAAACTGTCGAGTGCGCATGATAAACTATCGCAAAACTATCGTGAGCACAAGATAAGTTTCTCGTGAGCACGTGAAAGTCTGTATATTTTTATTTTTGCCAAGGTCCCTTAAGGGGCTCCATAGAACAGTTCTTAAAATAAAATAAAAATTCTCAATGTGAGGACATTTTAACAATCTAAAGGGGGAAAAAATCACTATAAAGAACCTTTTGTGGAATAGAAATATTCTATGAGTGTTAAAAGTTCTTCATGGAACCATAGATGTCAATCAAGAACCTTTATTTTTAAGAGGTTGCTGTTCATGGTGGTGGGCTTTGCGCTATTTGCATATGAGAGGTATGTGAGCAGGACATGCCGCAAAAAAAGTCATAGAACTTCCTTGCAGTGCAAAAGAGAGTTTGGTTCACCAACAAACACAATCACATCAATGTAAAATTCAGTAACAGGTATATCATTGTATATACATTACAGCGGTTTTGAATGATTTAACAAGTCTAATTATGTTTAGAGTTTTATATAGCAAATCTAAACATGTTGACTGTTATATCATACAAAATTTAAACTATATTATCGGCTAGTGATATATTCAAAGTTTGATATAACAATATACTTCACTTCTGTACATACAGTACAGTATACTCACATAAAGCAATATATATAGCAAATCTCGAATGTGTGATTGCTTTTAGTGTCGCAACATGTAAACTGTATTATCACACAGCTAAACATTTATATTCAGTAAAAATTTATTTTGCACACACACACAAATATATTGCTTTATGTGAGTATACTGTATGTACAGAAGTGAAGTAGATTGTTATCTTCTCATAACTCTATTTCTATATCTATATCAATACATCTCAACATTTTTTATTTTGTCACATAACATAATATTATCACAGAGCTTCATATAAAATGGGATTTATAAGTATGCCCAACTTTATTCGCATACATACAGTGTCCTTTTGTAGGGCGATATATACAGTACTATAGCGATTCTTAACTGCTTGATTGCTTGTATCATAGCAAAATGTAAACTATTATAGATTGGCTCTCTGCTAAATAAGACTATAAGATATTATAAACATTAACATCATGATTTTCTGTAAAGCTGCTTTGAAACTATGTGCACTTAATTTGTAAAATGCAAGTCAAATAAATTTGACTTGACTTGAGGTTTGAGTTTAGTTTTCAAGTGTTTCAAAAAACGAAGCTGTTTTAGCCAGACTTTATAAATAATCCGATTTTTTTAATAAAAAAAATATATATATTAGTATACCATTTCACAGTGTAACATAAGATGCAACCCATCTCAACGGTTAACTAGAAAGCGCAATTCAGATTTGTGTGTGTGTATATATATGAACTGTAGATCCACAAATCTGCCCAGTGGGAGTGATTTGTTCCAGCTGTCATATAAGTTATTCTCTTCAACTTTTCCACTCTGCTCATTTTACAAAACATGGATTGTCTTACAACATCTATCACACATGAGAATCTGTTCATGTGATGACAAAAGCATTTTGGGTCATATACAACTAAGCAATGTCACCTGACCTGACCATCATAAATAGCTCTGAGCTGGTGTTAGAATGTCATTAGATATGACCAGCTCCTACAACACAAATCTGGAGTATGAGAAGGAAAGAGTAATCGCTACAATATTCTCCATCTCTTCATCATGAGAAATGCTCACATGAACAGTCTATAAATCACATTCTACTAGCTTTATAAAATATTTCATTGTATTACAATACTATTGTACTTAAAAGTTTAGTATTGCTAGAAGAATAGAGTTCAAATAATCTTATAATAATCCTATAATAAAGTTTTGTTTTAGTCATGAGAGCTTGAGACACTAGATCTCAGTTTAGATCAACTGTAAAAAGTAAAGAAGATGTGTTAAAAAAAAAGTTAAATATACTGAAATTATGGTTTATCAGATATTTGGGAAGGAAAAAAAACAGGACACCTTAAAAACAAAAAAATGAATAGGCCTACGACTAAGTGACAGTTTTTCAATGTTTCTACCAGAAGTCTACTGTGGACTGATTAAATTTAACCTTTTAAGGATCCTTGAATATTTCGTAAATCTGAGAGTTGTTTTTGATTAATGTGGACATAGCCTACCACCACAATCCTTCAACTGATAAACTAGCGGGAAATGCGCGCCATATTCTGATATAGTTCGCCTGTTGCTAAGGGGAAACAATTTAATATTCCAAATAATCTTAACACTCTGTGATGTCATAAAATGAAATTTCATGTATAAAATGTATCCACATATTTGTTTTGAATTTCTACCAACTTTTTCCTGAATAGTGCGTAAGATAACATCTGGCTTAAGACATTTTCTAGATATGTTAGAGTAGCCTAGGCCTATCTTAAACCAAAAAAATAACTTATCGCAAAAAAAAAAAAAAAAAAAAAAAAAAAGTTAGCAAAACCATTATGGCACTGATTCATGACAGCATCCTTTTTATTTATTCTGGGACAAGAGCGGACAAGAGCGGCCAAAAGCGGAAGAAAAGCACATTTTCCACTGAGGTGATTTTGGCGGCTAGGATCAGATGCGTTTAGTGCAGCTTCAGAGATGCGGTGGATGGGGGTGGGAGGCTCGAACGGATGGAAAGTAAAAAAAAAAAAAAAAAAAAAAGCACTGCTATGATATGTGTTAAAGACGACTTTACAAATAAAACATAGGATAGCCTACTTGATTTTAGTTAAAATTGTGCATTTCGTCGCAAGTACTTGACGAACTAGCTATTTCCCCCGAATGCATAACACCTAAACGAGACAGGCGATAAAGAGCTCTACAGGAGACTTACCTGCAGTCACTGATGCATTTACTGCAATGACAAACCCCCGTGATTCATTCACTCACCTCGCTCATCTTGAAAAGCTGATGTTGAGTTTCCTTTTCTTTCTGTTAGTCTTTGGAGGTCCACAGTCACCTTTTCCCGCTCTTCTTCTCTTGTTCTTGGGTGCGATTATGAAACACGGCGATATGCGAGACGGAGTGATGTGTGGAAAGAAATCCAGCGGGCTCCCAGCGACGCGGCGCGAGCAGGGAAGAGCAGTGCGGTTGTACGCGCGTGTGTGTGTGCGCGTGTGCGTGTAGACTAGACCCCCTCCTTTCCTCACCCCTCCTCTCGCGCTTCCCCACTCGCCCACTCAAACGCACTGAACTGCGAGGACATTGTGTGGTGTATAGACCTATTCAACGAAACACTTAGTCCAAAAAGCGTTTTGGAGCGAATGCATCAACTCAGCTCATGTCAAGTAGCCTACATTTAAAAGTGCGTCTTTAAATAGTTTTATTTTATTGTATTTAGGCTATAATCTTATTATTATTATTATTATTGTTATTAATCAAAGAAAAGGTGTAGGGTTGAAAATCAATTATCAACTTTCAACTTTTAATAGACTGCAGGAAATCCATTACAGTCCAAGTAATCATATGTCATCATCTTTACAAAACTGATTAGATACCTAAATGGTGGGAGACATAGGCCTACTTCTCCACACTACATAAACAACATTAAATGCTGGTGAATATTCTTATATTTTATATAGACTATTAGGTCATAGTTTTCATAGTCATAGTCATTCTTCTAGCTCTTCATATTAAGAAATTGGATTTAACGTGTTTTTAATTAGGATTCATACAAAATTATCCCAAATATCATTTTACTCTTTTTTATTATTATTATTACTTATTTGCATCTTAAACTATCCTACTGGTTTTCAGCTGCCACTGTGACATCCAAGATTCGCTTATGAAGTAACATGGGTTTATAGCGCCCCTGTCTGATCTCTCTATGTATGACAGCTTTAATTGAGAAGGCCTATATGAAGCAACTGTAAATGCTTCATGCAGCACTAACAGTCATTTTTTATTTACACTGCATTGGAATGAAGGATACCATCTTGTCCTTTGAGTGTATGGAGTATGTAGATAATCTTGTTGAACCAGGAAATGTGGTCAGTCAGACACATCTCTAAGTCTCCACAGATTTATCTAGATGAAGTCTCAAAAAATGTGTGACTAGTCAAAAGACCTCCCAAAATAAAGAATGAAGAGTAAGCTAATGTACAAATGTGGGAAACCATAATTTACAGCAAATGAGACAGTAAAGTAATTGATTATTACAGATTAAATCAAACATATTCAAACACAAAAATTACAACAACAAAAAAAAGAAAAAAAAGAAAGAAATGTATTTTAAAAAGCTGAAAAGTGTGTGGTATCTGTCAAGAGTTATTAAGTGATGAAGCACATGGGACAGGAGTAGTAAATGGATGGAATAAATCTTGTTTACTCTTTTACTTACGTTCTCCAGACATTACGTCTTACACAACAGTTTAGTTTCCTTTTCAAATTAGTAGTCCATAACACAATCCAAAGAGTACGATTACCTCGCTTAGCATCAGTGTACTTTTTCATTTAGTGTTTGTTCATGTCATTTGGTGGGTGCACCGGAGCAGATGGCAAAATAGACAGCCTTGGGTGCATTTCCCTGCCATATACCCCTTTTCCACCAAGGCAGAGCTGGTGATGGTTCGGAGCCAGAGCCTAGTTTCAAATCGGTTCTTTGTTTTTCCACCGCCAAAGCACCAGCTCCGAACCAGTAAAACTGGTTCTTAAGTAGCACCAAATCATTGCAGGGTCTAGAACGGAGCCAAGAAAGAACCGCTTGCGTCAGAGGCTGGGGGCGGGGTTACCGTGGCCAACAAGACTGAAGAGAAACTTGTGACCGCCATTTTTAAATAGCAGCTAGTCGAGCTAATAGCAGCTCGATTATAATATCCGTCTATGTAAGTTACGGCGAGCTGCACGAACGCGTTGGATTCGCCGTGTTTGGATGCCGATTTATTTTCGCAAACCCATGAGCATCCATAGTAACGCAACGTCTATTATTGTTGATGCCTTGTTCGAGATGCATCGGAGCAGCGTGGACCAATCAGAGCTGCGGGAGTGTTTGGAGATCATACGACTCCTTGTGCTTTTTGATCGCTTTCGCAGTGCTTTGATTTCATGTGCTGATCGTTCTGCGAGAAGCCGATGCATCTCAAACAAGTCTGGTGTGTTTGTGTTTGGCGCTGCCGCACTAGCGTTGCTGGGCAACATGATACGTATGCAGTGACGTAAGATATAGCTCTGTTGTGGCTCTCTGGCCGGTGGAAACGCAAACCGGTTCGTCAGTCGAACCAACTCCGAACTGGCAATAGCTCTAGCTCTGAACCAGCACCCGGTTCTTGTTGGTGGAAAAGGGGTAATAGAGGAGCTGAATGGGTGAAGTACCAGTTGCAGCATGTGTAGTGGCACGGTACACCTGCAAGAAGTCATTTACCACAGGTTTCCATGGCTAATATTTCTGGATGGCCATTTGTACAGTGTGTTTGAGAACACGTTTGAACCTCTCAATGGCCCCATTAGCTGCCAGGTGATAGAGAGAGGAATGATGATGATTAATATCCCTTCCTTCCAGAAAAGCAGCAAAAGCAGCACACATACTGTAAACTGAACACCGTTATCAGTAACAATACTCAATGGATTTCCATGGTGGCTGAAGACTGATAACAGAAACGAAACAATCCGTAATGACAGTTTGAGAAAAGGAGACCTCAGGCCATTTACTGTAATAATCAGTTAATGTTATAGAAAACCAGCAGTCGGATGCAGCAGTGTCAAATGGCCCGACAATATCCACAGCCACTTTCTGCCATGGTCCATCCGGCAGCGGCACCGGCTGAAGAAAAGCAGGATGTGATTTGACAGTTTTGTCATTGAACTGACACACGTGGCAGGAACAGACAGCATCATGAACCTGAGCATCCATCCCTGGCAACCAACAGAGATCACGAAGACATTATTTGGTTCTCACCTCAACTTGATGTCCTTTGTGTGCTATGGAGACCAGCACATACTGAAGATCAGCCGTGAGCCCCGGAAGACGAAGTTGTCCTTAACAGACATTTCCTTTCGCAGTATACGGCAACAACTCAAATTACAGTCCCTTGGGTGAAAGAGGTCAACCTTTAGAAATCGGTGTATAAGTTCGGTTAGTGCAGGGCAAGAAGCACATGCAACATCAGCAGCAGGCAGAGAATTACAGGCAGCAGATAGAAAAGCAACAAACTCCTCATCAACATCGTCAACAGGAACTGGATCAACAGCATTATCAATAATAATGATAATCAGCAGGGGCATTTTGAGAACCTGGGTGGTATATCACATCATAATTGAATGACATGAGACATGTATCAGAATCAGAATCAGAATCAGAAAGAGCTTTATTGCCAAGTATGCTTGCGCATACGAGGAATTTGTCTTGGTGACAGTAGCTTCCAGTACACATACAATATAAAGTGACAAGACAAGTGACAAGTAACATAGGTATAAATAAAAAAATAGAAAAAATAAAAATAAAATAAAAATAAAAGATTATAAATTATAAATATATATAAAGTTATAAGGTGCTATAATTAAATGTCTGAGGGAAGTATTGCACATGTTTGTTCCACAGTAGGGGAACATTTAAGTGTTCATGAGGTAGATGGCCTGGGGAAAGAAACTTTTCCTGTGTCTGGTTGTAGACCACCTTGTAGACCACCTTGCTACATGAAGTCCAGCACGGCCGACACCCTTATGGCGCTTTTCCACTGCATGGTACGGAGCGGCTCGGCTCTGTGCGGCTCGGCTCAGTTTGCTTTTCCACTGCAGTTTAGTTACCCGTTCAAAGTGGGTGGGATTATAGACTGATCGTTAAAGTTGCTGAAAAACTTTTTCATTCCTGGTCGCAATATCCAGCTCTCGCTGGATCCGCTCCTCGGCTACCAACGAGAGGAACGTCTGTACCTCATCTACTGACCAGTCTTTATTAGGAGTTGGCCAGTCTTCAGACCAAAATGTATTTTTTCAAAAAAAAAAAAAAAAATTCAAGCAAGTCGTTTAATAAAAATTGTGTGAACAAATAATACTGCAGTGGCTGTTGCTGACTATTTAAATCTAGCAGGTTTGGTGTCTCGTGTTGCAAATCCAATGACGCTGACGATTCTCTCTGACCAATCAGTGATCCGTAGTGTTTTCATGTCACATTTTAGTATCGGTAAGTTATGCTTGGAACCTCAACAGAGGTGGTACCATTTAAAGCGAGCCGTACCATGCAGTGGAAAAGCGCCACAAAGTGAGCTGAACCGAACCGAGCCGTACCATACCATGCAGTGGAAAAGCGCCATTAGTGGTAAGCAGGGTTCTCAGTGTCTGATAATCTGTATGTAGAGTGCCATCCAGGCAGACCTGAGAAAGTATGGCTCCCAGACCATAGTCAAAAGCATCTGTGGAGACAATCGTGTGTAGTGTGGGGTCAAATAATGCCAAAGCAGGGTTGTTTACTAGCAGTCGTTTAACTTCGGTCAAACTTTGTTCAGCCTCTTTTAACCAGCTGAATCCATTTGGATCTTGTAGGCATTCACACACTGGAGCTACAACAGTGGCAAAACCAGGAATAAACGTATTGTACCACGACATAACTCCAAGTAAGGAGCGCAAAGTAGATCCATCAGATGTTCACGATCACTGCTTTAATTGGCTTTCTGAGGTCAACCCACATCCTAATATTACCTTACTTGTCCTGCGTAACAACAAATGGTGAAACCCATGCAGAGGCATCAATGTGTTTGATCACCCCATCTGCTTGCAAGCGATTTAATTCCTCTAACACAGCACTACGAACAGAGAGTGGCAGACGGCAAAGTTTTTGGCTCACAGGCGTGCCCTTTCAATCCAGCTTTATGCAATGTATAAAGTTTTTAGCACATCCAAGCTCAGTTGACTCAGCAACAGTGCACTGAAAGACTGGCACAGGAGAAGCAGGCACAGGAAGGGCATTAGGAGGCAGGACTTGATTGTTTTCAATCCTCACATGCACTGCAGACATTAGGTCCCTCCTCATGGGTGGTGGTGTCCCTTTGTCCACGATGAAGAACACAGCAGAATGGTAATATAGGGAAATGTTTGTTGATAAACACCCAACCAACAGAATTAAGGCTTTTGAATAGGACACCTTCCTGGCTGTGTGTTGCGACAGCATAACATTATTGAAATGGCATGCATAAGTGCTGTAGGGCAGGATTATATGGACGACTCAGTGTCAACCACCAAATACACCACACAAGCCTGTGAGTCAGAAGTAGATACAGTCACTGTGCTTGTAAGTGTGATGGGAGTACAGCTGAATATTCCATTAACAGTGTAATGATGGATAGATCGTTTATTTTGAAAGAATCTTTAATATGACCTGAGAACAACAAGTTGTCTCAGAGAGTGATTTGTTTATTTTGTGTTGACAGGAAACAGAAATGATTAGTTCACCTCCCGAGTCTTTGGGTCCGGGTTGTTCATTCATCCCGTGACAGCCCCATACGCTAAGGCTATGCAGTTGGTACCGAGTCAAAAATGATTAGTTCACCTCCCAACTCTTCGGGTCCGAGTCGTCCGTTAATTCCGTGTCAGCCCCATACGCTAAAGCTATGCAGTCGGTACCGGAAACAGAAATTATTGGTTCAAGTCAAGTCAAGTATATTTGTATAGCGCTTTTCACAATACAGATTGTATCAAAGCAGCTTCACAGTATTAAATTAAAATAATACAACAAGGTTTGTTTCTAGTGGAATTTATTGATTGATAAAATCAAATTAAATATCCCCAAAATATCCCCAACTGAGCAAGCCAAAGGCAACAGTGGCAAGGAACCGAAAAACTCCATCAAGTGACCTAATGGTGTCCTAAAACTCCATCAGGTGGCCTAATGGAGAAAAAAAACCTTGGGAGAACCCAGGCTCAGTCGGGGGCCAGTTCTCCTCTGGCATTTATGAGCTAGAGGCCGGATTGTAGTTTGAACTGTAAGATTAAAAATATTAAATGAATGCCTGGCTGAAGAGATGTGACTTTAATCTAGTTTTAAACTGGGAGAGCGAGTCTGAGCAACGAACAGTATCAGGAAGACTATTCCAGAGTTTTGGAGCCAAATGTGAAAATGCTCTCCTTCCTTTGGTGGTTCTGGATATCCTAGGTATGACCAAAAGCCTTGAATTTAGTGATCTTAAAGAGCGCGATGGATTATAGGGCGATAGAAGATCCGTTAAATAGACTGGAGCTAAGCCGTTTAGGGCTTTATAAGTCAAGTCAAGTCAAGTCAAGTTTATTTGTATAGCGCTTTTCACAATACAGATTGTATCAAAGCAGCTTCACAGTATTAAATTTAAATAATACAACAAAGTTTGTTTCAAGAGGAATTTATTGATTGATAAAATTAAATTGAATATCCCCAAAATATCCCCAGTCAGTAGCAATACCTTGTAGTTAATACGGAACTTTATAGGTAACCAATGCAGTGATGATAAAATCTGTGTTATATGATCATATTTTCTCGATCTAGTAAGAACTCTAGCGGCGGCATTTTGGACTAAAGGCCAATTTATACTTCTGCGTCGAGTGTACGCCGTAGTGTACGTCGTAGGCTACGCACGTAGGCGACGCCGTCGTGAGCATTTATACTTCTGCGAATGTCTGTGTTGCTCTGCAGTTACACCGCCCGAAACGCTAGTTGGCGCGGGTGGGTTTTAATGTACCACTGTGTTTACATTCCTCGCGGCTGTTTTGAGTTTAGGTTTCTACGAGCAATGGCGACTGAAGGAGTCATACAGATGGCTGTATTTCCGCACTTCTTCAAGCAATCTCTCGGTCACTTGGTCTATTTCCATGGCTCTTCACTGATCTTCGGAATTTAAAAATGGCGGGCGGGCGGTGCAGAGTGCAGAAGATCATTCCGGAAATGCGTAGGTGGAAACGCGATGCTATCCAGCCGACCAATCACAGATCTTGCGGTCCGCGTCGCCGCGACGCGTAGTTACATTTTTGAGGAGGTGCGCGTCAGGGTACGGCGAAGGGTACGACGTATGGTACACGTCAATGCGTATGCTACGCCGTACCTTCTACACGCAGAAGTATAAATTGGCCTTAACTGTAGCTTGTTTATTGAGGATGCAGGACAACCAGCTAATAAAGCATTACTGTAATCTAGTCTCGAGGTCATGAATGCATGAACTAACTTTTCTGCATCAGAAACTGATAGCATATTACGTAGCTTAGCAATGTTTCTAAGGTGGAAAAAGGCTGTTTTTGTAACATATGAAATATGATTTTCAAAAGACAGGTTGCAATCGAGTATAACACCCAGGTCTTTTACTGTAGAGGATAAAGTAACAGGACATCCTATGATGTTAAAGTTGTATTGTGCAAGGTTTTGTGGGCGTTTTTTTGCACCGATAAGTATTACCTCTGTCTTGTCTGGATTTAAAGGGCACCTATTATGCCCCTTTTTACAAGATGTAATATTGGTCTTGGGTGTCCCCAGAATGCATTTGTGAAGTTTCAGCACAAAATACCCCACAGTTAATTTATTATAACCATTTGAAAATGTCATTTTTGGGGCCTGTTTTAAAAAGAGCTGTTTTGGAGTGTACCACCTTAAATGTTAATGAGCTGCATATCCCCGCCCTGCTGCTGGACCCAGATGATGAAGAGACACGAATGAGAATGGACTAAACGTCTCGGAATGGTTATTTGATACATTTATGTACTTACAAAGTTTTAATCGCGTCCCCTTTGCAATTATGGATGTGCAACACACACACACACACACACACGAACTGTGATAACGTTCGCGCAATTTTTTGAAACTACACACACACACACACACACACACACACACACACACACACACACACACACACACACACACACACAAATACTGTGATAACGTTGTACAAACGATTTATAATTTTTTTTCTTAAGGGGAGGGAGATAGACGTTTATATACTGTCTATAGAGATAGAGCAGACCTTAATTTATTTACATTTGTAATTGCTGCAAAAATGATAGCCTACGTGACATAAAACTGTCTGACGTTGTTTGTTGAGACATCTATGACGACGACAATAAATAGCTTTAGACGCATTTGTTGTTGAACTGGCTGACATCGATTGAAATGACTATTTGCTCAAAAATCATAAAATACACTTACTTCTGGAGGTGATGTTGAATCGCGAACTGTAGGCAATGATCCACACTTTAACTTTGACCCTCGTTCACTAAACAGTCAGTCAGAAAATGAAGGAAGTTTAAGTGGCGCCGTTTCTTCATAAATAAAATCCATTCGCTGCGTTTTCAGTGGCTCTGATGTCAGTGAAGACTACTATGTCCATTCTTAAATTCCACAACAGAACACCTAAGTTACACTTCTTATGAGACATGCACACCGGCTGTCGTTGAAACAATGGAGGATGCAGATCACCGAGGGCGGGGTCTATGCCAAAACCAGACTGTCAATCAAACCGCGTCGGTGGGGCTTAGCGCATTTCTACGTCACAGTGAGGGAAATCTAGAACAGGGCGTTCTGAGACAGTGCTTGTGATTTATTGAGATAGTAAAAAAACTACTGGGTGGATTTTTATCATTCTAGGGTGGTTTTGCTCACACACTGCCAACACACATTTATGTTCAAACACCATGTAAAAGTGAATTTTGCATAATAGGTGCCCTTTAATAAAAGAAAATTACGCATCATCCAATCTTTTATATCTTTAACACACTCTGTCAATTTGGAAAATTTAGCGTTTTCATCCGGCCGTGATGAAATATATATTTGAGTGTCATCAGCATAACAATGGAAACTAATTCCATGTTTCCTTATAATATTTCAGGGTCTAGTCTTCGGGTCTAAGTCGTTTGTTAATTTGTTACGTGATATTGGATATACGCCATATTGGATGCAATAATACCCAACCTTCCTTGCAAACAAATTGTTCCATAACATTGAATGTGGTAATAAAGAGATTTAATAAAGAGAAGAACTTTATCCATATGATGGGGAAAATCACTTTGATAAAGAAAAGATACCTAAATATATTACAACATACAGTCAATAATAATAAAGTAATGTTGTATTTGTTGTAAGATACTGAGCCGGTACGACTTGGGATGACTTAGACTCGAAGACTCGGGAAGTGAACAAACAATTTCTGTTTCCTGTAAAGACTGCTCTTTAGCCAATGGGGTTGTCACGGGATGAACGAACGACTCAGACCTGAAGACTCGATAGGTGAACTAATCATTTCTGTTTCCTGTACAGACTGCATAGCTGAAGACAAAAGAACGAATGACTCGGATCGGGAGGTGAGGTGAATAAACCAACTGCATACAGTAAGCCTGAAGATCCAGCTAAGCAATATATTAATAATTTCTGTTTGTCATAATTTTGCCTTGGCTGCATTATAGAGTTTTCTTATTCGAAATGTGATTAACGTTGTGTAAGCAGATGTGTTGGGGAATTTGGCTACATGTAAATTTTTTTATTATATTCTGCTGAAATGAACAAAATGACTTGAAAAAAGATTTGTTCATTTTGATTCACGAGATTCAAAGACCTGTCTGTAAAATGATACGAACTTCCCATAACTAGTACAGTATAGTAATTCAATTTCACGGACCTCGCACGTATTTAATTGCACTGATCGACACAGTTTAGCATAATATACAAAAATGTTACACTTCCTGCATGTTGCCCTTGCAGCCAGGCAGTTCGCAGCATTTACTCCAGTTCAGAGGCGTACACAGCTGTGGACAGCACGGACACGGACTACTTGTATTTATACTACTGAAAGTGTATGCTGGGGTCCGCTCAGCGGACGTGTTCCACGCATGCGCAGTAGATCGGCGTGTACAGTTCCACATTCGCAGTAGATCGGCGTGTACACTTCTACACACGCAATTATACCAAAAATTTAAAAGTAGCAGTATTGGCCTACTTCTGGAAAAAGACTTATCGGTGAATGCCTAGTTAAAATAGAGGTCAAAATGAACATTTCTAATGATGTATAGTATATCAATATAAAAAACAACAATTAATGCTTTAAAATATCATTAATTCATGATACCTAATTTAAAATGTAATATGGGTTACATGAGCAAATGGTAACACGCCCAACCTTGTTGTAAAGCGTTAGGAATCTGTCACATGCCTGTCCTGTCTCGTGTAGCACATGTGGTGTTTGTGTTCCTGTCTCTGTTTTGACCCCACCCTCCTTGTTATCTCATTATTGGTTTCATTTGCCCCACCTGTTGTTCCCTCATCACCTGCCTGATTTGTCCCTTTTATAAGTTCCTTTGTGTTTGCAGTCTGTGCCGGATCGTTGTCTTGTACACGTCTCCTGTTCTCCTGTGACCCTTTTTGGTATGTTCGTTTTTGAAGTTGTTGTTGTTGTTGTTGTTGTTGTTGTTGTTGTTGTTGTTGTTGTTGTTGTTGTTGTTGTTGTGAGTTATGTTTTCCCCCTCGTGGGTTTTGTTTTGTGTTCAGTGTTTCTTTTGTAATAAATATAATTTTTCCTTTGCATTTGAGTCCTCCCTTAGTTTTCTTTAGTTAACGTGACAGAACGATCCAACCATGTCAAGGACTCCGCAAAGGATTTCACGTCATCCACCCGCCCCCTCTGTTTTGTGCCCCCAATACGAACGTATTATCCGTTTTCAGGCACTAAGTTCCCTCCGCCAACAAGGGACTGATTTGAGGAAGTTCGCGGCCGAATTCCTTAGAGCGGCGGAGGGATTACTACTTAATGAAGGGCCTCTTAAGGACCTTTTCTTTTATGCTCTCGACGAGCCCATGGACTGGTTACTCAGGAGGGCGTATGAAAGGAGTACCTTTGAGGAAATGGTGGAGGGTCTCGCTCGCTTGCAGGAGCGAGAGGCCAGGAAGAGGGTCCCAGTTCCGGTGGACCCAGTTCCGGTGGTCCCGAGTCCGGTGGTCCCGAGTCCGGTGGCTCCTAACACGGAGACCATTCCGGAGGTGACTACCGTCCCTGACGCGCCGCCCAGGCGTCTTGCTCTGCCCGCGCCGCCCAGGCGTCTTGCTCTGCCCGCGCCGCCCAGGCGTCTTGCTCTGCCCGCGCCGCCCAGGCGTCTTGCTCTGCCCGCGCCGCCCAGGCGTCTTGCTCTGCCCGCGCCGCCCAGGCGTCTTGCTCTGCCCGCGCCTCCCAGGCGTCTTGCTCTGCCCGCGCCGCCCAGGCGTCATGCTCTACTGGCCCCGCCCGAGCTGCTCGCACGGCCTGCACCACCCCAGCGATCCGTCACGTCTGCCCAGCCAGAGACTGTTCACGTCACGTCTGCCCAGCCAGAGACTGTTCACGTCACGTCTGCCCAGCCAGAGACTGTTCACGTCACGTCTGCCCAGCCAGAGACTGTTCACGTCACGTCTGCCCAGAAAGAGACTGTTCACGTCATGTCTGCCCAGCCAGAGACTGTTCACGTCACGTCTGCCCGGCCTGTGTCTTCGGACAAGATGGCCGCCACAGAGACTGTTCACGTCGCGTCTGCCGAGCCTGTGTCTTTGGATAAGATGGCCGAGCCTGTTCACGTCGCGTCTGCCGAGCCTGTGTCTTCGGACAAGATGGCCGCCACAGAGACTGTTCACGTCGCGTCTGCCGAGCCTGTGTCTTTGGACAAGATGGCCGCCGCCGAGCCTGTGTCTGTTCCTGAGCCGGTGCCTGTGTCTGTTCCTGAGCCGGTGCCTGTGTCTGTTCCTGAGCCGGTGCCTGTGTCTGTTCCTGAGCCGGTGCCTGTGTCTGTTCCTGAGCCGGTGCCTGTGTCTGTTCCTGAGCCGGTGCCTGTGTCTGTTCCTGAGCCGGTGCCTGTGTCTGTTCCTGAGCCGGTGCCTGTGTCTGTTCCTGAGCCGGTGCCTGTGTCTGTTCCTGAGCCGGTGCCTGTGTCTGTTCCTGAGCCGGTGCCTGTGTCTGTTCCTGAACCTGAGGCGGTGGTGTCTGTTCCTGTGCCCTGGCCGCCCGAGGGAAAGTCTCCGCCCTGGCCGCCCGAGGGAAAGTCTCCGCCCTGGCCGCCAGATGGACTGACATTTCCGTCCTGGCCTCCCGAACTCTGTGGTCCGCCCTGGCCTCCCGAACTGTCCATTTTCCCTGCCCCACCCTGGTCTGTCCTTCCTGTTCCCCCTGTTTCACCCTGGTCTGTCCCTCCCGTCCCTCCCTGGTCTGTCCCTCCCGTCCCTCCCTGGTCTGTCCCTCCCGTCCCTCCCTGGTCTGTCCCTCCCGTCCCTCCCTGGTCTGTCCCTCCCGTCCCTCCCTGGTCTGTCCCTCCCGTCCCTCCCTGGTCTGTCCCTCCCGTCCCTCCCTGGTCTGTCCCTCCCGTCCCTCCCTGGTCTGTCCCTCCCGTCCCTAGTGGAGCGTCTGGTAGCCGCTCCTTAAGGAGGGGGTAATGTCACATGCCTGTCCTGTCTCGTGTAGCACATGTGGTGTTTGTGTTCCTGTCTCTGTTTTGACCCTACCCTCCTTGTTATCTCATTATTGGTTTCATTTGCCCCACCTGTTGTTCCCTCATCACCTGCCTGATTTGTCCCTTTTATAAGTTCCTTTGTGTTTGCAGTCTGTGTCGGATCGTTGTCTTGTACACGTCTCCTGTTCTCCCGTGACCCTTTTTGGTATGTTCGTTTTTGAAGTTGTTGTTGTTTTGTATTGAGTTATGTTTTCCCCCTCGTGGGTTTTGTTTTGTGTTCAGTGTTTCTTTTGTAATAAATATCATTTTTCCTTTGCATTTGAGTCCTCCCTTAGTTTTCTTTAGTTAACGTGACAGAATCACACAATATAAATCCCCTCTATACATCCCAAAATCATACAATTTTGCCCCACCACTTTTGAAGATGTGGTGCCACCCTTGGTTTATGGATTAATTATTCATAAATCATTGATTCTCCTAACTAGGCATACTTCTTTTTTCTTTAAAACGTTCCTTTCTAAGAAAAAATCCTACTACCAGGTTTGTGGAATTGCACAGACCAGCCATTAGTCATGTGCCTATCACTGAAAACGGAGACCCACACAGCATTTGATCACTGGATTTTAGGGGTGTAGGCGATACCCTCATGTCACGATTCGATACATATCGCAATACTAAACTCACAATACGATATTATTGTGATACTCCAAGACATATGCTAAAAGATTAACAAAAAATTGACTGTTGATTAAAATGCAAAATTTTCTATTACATTGTGGGTGTAAATGAATAGTATGGAAGTAAAATAATGTCAAATGTTTTTGAAATAAAAAGCCTGTTGAATTGCACTACTTGGAAAAAAATAGGCATTGCATTAACCATGCTTGCATTTTAATGCATTGTATTTTTAGGGCTTGCATTTTTATGGGCTGAAATTCAACATGGTTGAATATTTAAGCTGTGAATATTTCAATTAAAAATATTTCAAACACCTTTTCATTATTAAAAATGTAATAATCCATATTCACCTTTCATATTTCACTTCCAAAATATTCAAACTGTTTAAAAATACAACCAATAATGTATTTGTGATTATTATGACGGCTGTTTTATGTTAAATTCAGTGCCTTTCACGGTTACTTTTCCTGTGTAGCCTACATGCATCTTTGGGTGTACTCACACTAGCCAGTTTGAACCGTGCCCGAGTGCGTTTGACCACCAAAGCGCGGTTCGTTTGACTAGTGTGAGTGCTCCGAACCGTGCCCGGGCGCGGCTCGATTAGCCGGCCCTGGCCCGCTTGGAAGAGGTGGGCCAGAGCACGGTTTAGTTGGACTCGGGCGCGGTTCGCATGCAGTGTGAGCGCTAACCGTGCTGGACTCCATTGTGTTCAGTGAGAGCGCCGCTCTTCCTGTTTATCCCGAAACCGTCGCACCATAATGAAGTAAGCGTGCTCCGGCACGAATGCTGAAACCCTATGTGAGTGCAGGCCAGAGGGGGAGGGGGGAGGGGGGACAATCGTACTCGGGCCCGGTTCATGGCAACCGTGCCTAGTGTGAGTACACCCTTACTCTACCGTGAATGAGATTAATGTTATTCCCCGATATGGATGTACAGATCCAATGTTAAATTTTTGAGGTTGACATATAGCCTATTTCTCTTGGTTGTTTAGTTGCCTTAACTTTATATTGTGGCGATGTGCTGCATGGAGGCTATTAGGGTTTCCCTCAATACTTCAGGATTCCCCTGCTGGACATATATAACGCTTAACGTAGCTTAATGGACTACAGTGATGTAAAAGACCAAACTCGCAGGCAAGCATAGGACTCAGAATAACGCGCAAAGCGTTTCCCAGTGATAGACTGGCATAAAGATGGCTTGATGTTGGACATTCCCACATTTAGGGACCGTCTCTAAAGTGTATACGACTTTGGCATACATGTTTCTAACTCCGATAGCATTTGAATAGAACGACTTACAGTCATAAAACCAACTGTAAAGTGTTCATGTAGTGTCAGGCATACTGCGCAGCCTTTGGATTTTTGATATTTAGTGAAGTTAGAAACGCGTATGCCAATGTTGAATGCAACTTTAGAGACGGTCCCTAAATGTGCGAATGTCCAATGTCAAGCCAATTTTACATTTAGTCATTTAGCAGACGCTTTTATCCAAAGCGATATACAGTTAAACTAACAATAGGACAACAATATGCAAGTGCTATGACAGTTTAAGCTAATGCAATACACGTAGGCATACTATACACATATATATATATATATATATATATATATAGAGAGAGAGAGAGAGAGAGAGAGAGAGAAAATAGAATAGAATAGAAGAGAAAGTGTTAGTATTAATTGATCAAGTGTTTTATGCCAGTATATCACGAAACGCTCAGCATGAAACTTTGCGCGTTAAGTTCATATTCTGAGTCCATCTTCTTGCCTGTAGCCTACATAGTAGCCTACAGCCTACTTCCCCAATAAGGTGCAAGATTGGTCTTTCATATCACTGTATTAGTCCATTAAGCTAGCGTTTTGTCCCAACGGAAGGGGAATCCTTGAGTATGAGGTATTGAGGGAAACCGATTATAATCCTGTTCATGGTAGAGAAAGCTGATGACATGTAGGCTACAGGGAAAGTAACAATGAAGTTATTGAATGAAACATAAACACAGCTTTTGTGTGTTTATCATCTTTTCCGCATATACTGACACAGATAATCATTTTCATTTTATGAATGAATGTCTTCATCAACAACAGGCGCTTTTGCACCACCTGCTGGTGAGGTCGACTAACAGCAGATGGAGAGTATGCTCGGCAATCTACTGCTTTTCCTGCAGTTCCTGGACGTCAATGTTGAATTTACTGTCGAATTTGAACCACTGAATTTGTGGAAGCGAATTTGCTAAGCGAAATAAAATGGACCGAAAATTGCCTGTTGAATATTATTGGTTGTATTTTTAAACAGTTTGAATATTTTGGAAGTGAAATATGAAAGGTGAACATGGATTATTGAATTTTTAATAATGAAAAGGTGTTTGAAATGTTTTTGATTGAAATATTCACAGCTTAAATATTCAACCATGTTGAATTTCAGCCCATAAAAATGCAAGCCCTAAAAATACAATGCATTAAAATGCAAGCATGGTTAATGCAATGCCTATTTTTTTCAAGTAGTGCAATTCAACAGGCTTTTTATTTCAAAAACATTTGACATTATTTTACTTCCATAGAATAGGCTTGGACTTGGTGCTGGTAACCAAATGCACAGGACAATGGTGACACCAGAATAAAATTATTCATGATTCTGAAGCTGAAAATATAGAATTATTTTAGACGAATATGGTTGCACTCTGTCACTCACTAGATATATTTAAAATAACGTAGGCCACTTTTTACTGGTAACATAATACATTTGCCATTATCAGGACCCACAAATATTCCCCCATTTCATTATTATACATTATATTTAACATTTTATATAGAGAGAGAGTGAGAGTGTGAGAGCGAGAGAGAGAGAGAGAGAGAGAGAGAGAGAGAGAGAGAGAGAGATAGAGTGAGAGAGTGAGAGTAGTTTAATGTAGTACTGACACTAAAACTATAGTTTTGGGTGAACTATACACAATAAATATTGTCACTATTCACGAAACATATCGTTACCTTTTTGTATTGCGATAGATTGTGACACGATATTTTGTTGCACCCCTACTGGATCTACAAAAATAATTTTGCTTTTAAAAAGTGTTTTCTCAACATTGCAACACTGCAAGTCTAATCAACTTCTGACAAATGCAACTATTATTTGAAAACACTCAGTGAGTCATTTAATGACGTATTACTTTGGAAGGCTTTTGTCTTTCAATCACTTTACAGTTTTGCACTATTTTTTGTTCACACTTGATGTGATCAAACCAACTTTACAAAATATGAGTCAGTTCACATTAGTGCACTGAATGTTGATATGAACAATGGAAGTATAAAATCTGAGAGGCAGAGTGCTGTGTAAGAGGTGGTGGACAAGGAGGAAGAGGATGAGGACAAGAAAGAGCAAGGTGTGGGGAGTGTTGTCTGGATCCTGCACACCAGAGGGTTTTTCCCTTTGCTTGGCAGGGGACATCATTCCTTGTGATGTGGATGAAATCCTCAGGCCGGAGCCAGCATGAAGACTGAGGCAGAATAAATCTCTCATTGACCTTGATTTTGCAGTTGCACTACTCTTTTTGAGTGTATGTGCTTTTCTTTTAGAGTTTTCTTGGACCTTTTGGGCTGTTGCAGTTTGACTACTGCATTTTTGCAGTACAGAATACAGAAATTCAAAACTATACAATATTCAGTACAATACTATACCTGCAGTGCATGCAGTATACAATAAACTGCCCCTTACTATGATTGCTACTTTTTTACGTTACTGCAAAATTAGCTTACTGTACATTTTCTTCTGTAACCTCATGCTCTGGATGCTGTCTCTCTATTTTTTTATGTAGGCCTAGTGTCTAATGAATGCTCTGTAGTGTTTATATGATGACTGATATGTGTATGACCTGAAAGCTTTGTTTGATTTTGAGAACAGATGAAATTGTTTTGAAGCGATTGTTTGATTTTGCCAGAAGACTCAGTGGTTTTGTTAATGTAGTTTGAAGATTTGGTTTTGTGTTTAATGTTGTGAGAAAATGTCTGTAGAAATGTGTCTTATCAAAAATTATTTTCATTTCATATTTACAAGCAGGGATTTCCCAACTTTTTTGACAGCTAAACCTCTTTGACCTAACATATTTACTTGAAGTACATTAACCTCTGATATTGTTTTGTTAATAAGTTAGTTAAATAATACAATTAAGTAAATAATAAATAATAATAAAAAAATTAAGTCCATGACAGGTGCATGGTGATTTTTAATGTTTTTCCATGTACCATCCGTACAAATATCAGCACTCCTTTAGCCTCTATCCCTGGGTTCTGTGCTCTCAATAAAACTGCTATACCAATATGAGCTCTCCAAATATGATAGTGAGAGTGCTTGCTACGTGAAGGATAGCATTTCCAATACAATAATTAGTAGTACATTTATCTCATTAGTTGCCTGCAATGTCAGTTCTACTGACCAGAAGTTTGATTATGCAATAAAAACACAGACCCAAAAGCAGAAAATACTGTAATGACACAAGTGAAATTTAAATGTGTTTTGCCAAATTCCACATGATAAATTAAGGCAGTAGGTAAAATAAATGCCATTGGTCCAACTGCCCCCTGCAGGAAAACTACTGTTACTGCAGCTGCTAACTACAGCATCTCCTTAAAGCAGATATTGAAACGTTATCACTAGCGCACGCAATCACCACAAATGCAGTAAGGTTACTGAATATGAGCATTGCCCCAAAAGACAGACACAGCTTCCAATATAGCTTTCATTCAAGCCATATATTGTGACTTATTGTGTGAGAAGAAACACATGAATTGTGATCTGGCAGAAGTGATCAGTGCTAATACAGCCGCAATAGCACAAACACACCTAAGATATACAACATTTTGTACAATTATGTACCCAAGATACATAATAACAAAAAGCTAAATTAAAAAAACAATCAATATGTTTTTATAATCCTTCCTAAGTCCATCACCAGACTGCCTGGATTGTTTTCGTTTTCATGGACTTTTGGTTTGTTTCTCTCAGTTACCTGAGGGTTGTTCCACAAAAGACGCTTTTGGATTAAACTCCAAAACCCGACTTGAATGAGCCTAACAAATAAGTTGGGGCTAAAGTGGTTTCATAAAAGGTCATTGAAGTTCACGCAATCTTACTAATTTGATCCAGGTTTATCTAGTAATTGCGTGTGCACGCGTTTCTGAAGCAGCCCTAGAGGTCGATCGTGGATCAAATCGATCCACCATCAAACAGCGTATACTTTGTGCTGTTTTTTTGCGTTTGTTACATGTTTTGTTTAGTTTTTTTCTCAGTGCAAAACTTACATTTTACAGTTATATTCTCCATCTGTAAATGTTAGAAAGTCGTGCAAATGTTTCCATTTTGCTGCTAATCTTCATATTGAACGAGCGCTGCTGCGCGCATGCGCGCCATAGGAGCGCAATAATTCTGACTAAAATATACATTTTGCTTGGAAAATTATTATGCGATATTTTATAACACCAGAAATATCTTCTAATTATAATAATTTATCTTTAGGATGTTGGATAAGTTGCAGTGAACTTCTAGCTCATTACACTCATATATTTTATACTTCTAATAAAAAAATTGAACAGAAGTAGCCTAATTCAGGGAAGATTTTTTTAAGAAACTAAATATATAAAGATACTAAATATAGTTTTGGGTATAGGACCTATGCTACTTAATAAAGATGACGTATACTTATTTAGAATGCTGAGAATTACAGCTTTTAATGCAATAATTTTTTTTTGTAGAAAGCAAGAATCCCCAGTTTTAAATGAGTGGTTAGATTTAGTTTCTTTATTTTTTTATTTTTTTTATTTAGTTTCTAAAGTACACTATGGAGAGGATAACATGAAATTAAGAGCAAATGTATACATTTTGAAAAGATATGTGCAACTCTAAAATCAAAGAATATTAGCCTACATTAACTACATTTTTATATAACCCTCCCTCCCTTTTAATTCTAGTTATTTGTTATTGTATTTATTTACTTATTTAATATTGAATATTTGATATTTAAATAATATTACTTGAATAACTATTAGGAATTATGTGTCATTATAAGAGTTTGATTTAAATATGTGAATGTAAAATTTCTATTTTTTTATAGTTTTTTTGTTGTTGTTGTTGTTGTCTTTTTCCCCTTAAATCATATGTAAAAGTGTCTAACTATGTACCTTTTTGGTTATTGTTCTAATTATGTGTTTTTTAGGCTATGTGTTGGTGGGTATTATCACAAAAGAAAAAAAGTAGAAGGAAAAATAAGGAATATTTATTGGGGGAAGATATGATGTCTTTAAAGGAACTGTCCATTTGTATAATTGTGTTAAATGTGTTTGAATTGAAAGACACATAAAGTACATAATATATAAATATATGCTAAAATATTTGTTATTTGGACATTAGATGTGCCTTATTTAAACATACAAGTGTATTTTTATGATAACAATAATTGTAAAGGGACTATTGTAATGGGGTAAATCAAATGTAGGCTAATATACTGTCAATTACTAAGCTCAGATTCATCTTACCAGTTCAAATTTATATACTGTGCTTTTGTAATTATTTATTTTTCATTTTGTGATTTTAATTTCTGCATCGTGATTTTTTTTTTTTTTTTTTTATTGTGTTCTAATGTTCTTCTAATAATCATAAACATGTACTACAGCTGCCAAACAAAACCAGAGAAAAATGTATTCATAAATCTTTAAAACAATCTAATTAAATCTTGGGCACAAAACATTCAGCCAGTAAAAAAAGAAAACCTATATATATATATATATATATATATATATATATATATATATATATATATATATATATATATATATATATATATATACACACATATATGTCTATATTGTCTAATTTATCATTGTAGCCTTATATAAGTTGATTTTCTGTATACTGTGTATTTATTTTTGGACTAATAGTGGTTAATAAAGTCCAATAATGGTATGAGAGAGTGTCAGTGGTAATATCATTGTGTTCCTGTTGGTCAGTGTTAGAGGATCTGTGTAACAGCTGAGGCTTAGCCTGACAGTTAGCCTGCCCTGGACCAGGTTAGTTTCCCAGCACAAGTTGCCAGGGTAACTGAGTTTGAACTATTTTAAGTTTGCTTTATGAAACAGAATCCACCGACAATAAGTCTGACTAACCAAAATAAGCCTGGCTTGTATTCTAATCTTGTTTTATGGAACAACCCTCTGGGGCCTATACCATGAAGCTCGTTTAGGTGGCTAGTATGTTTCAGTTTAGTTTGGGCCAACTCTGGGTTTTAGCCACCACGAAAGTGGTTTGGCTTTTAGCAGACTGTTAATCGCCATAGCTTACGTTCCACGGCTAACCTGCTCCAGGACAGGTTATGTTCCAGGTATGAGATTGCAAATCGAAATTGGACCAATCAGCTGTGAGCAAAGTGACAATGTCTGATGCAATAAAGTCCCTCCCCATGTTTCTACTACAAATTAAAGGTCACAACATAGCAAATTATTTTTAAAGACAAAATCGTATGGCTTTTAGCAATGCTTATTTATAACAATAGTTTTGTATGATTTAGATATTATTTATTTCATTATTATAGCCTACCCTTAATCCATTACACATGTACAATTTTAGTTTATCAATTATTATTAAAGGTATAGCGGATGATTTTCTTTTTCCGGGTGGGTAGCCTATACTTTTGGTCCACCTAAGTGTCAATCATTCTGGTGATATGTTTAAGGCCGTCGTACGTGCTCGTCCCTATGTAGTTTTCGCTTTCTGCGCATGCGCACTTTCAGGTGTATTGTGTGTGATGAGTTACGGTTTCAGCCATTCCTTTGAAAATGGCTGAGGGTCGAAAGAGAAAAAATTTATACGAAGTGTATGATAAGAAGAGAAAGGCCGCAGAATATAGAAACAAGACCAGAGTGATTTTGGGTGAATATTTCACACGCTGGCGTGCGCTAAAAGCTAAAAGCACAGGTTGGGCTTCCCACTGATGCCGCAGTCGCGAAGATTCTACTAGACAGGTAAAGTTTGGCATGCTATTTGGAGAAATCCATTTAAAATCACTGCTAGTAAAAGTTAATGTAAGCTATGATTAGCGATGCTAGCCCTGGCACAAGTCATGCACCGCGTAGACACGGTAAACATCTCAATTTGTCTAAAGTAGCCTTATGACCAAATGGTAAATGGTATCACGCTGAAATGTTCTAAATTCTTGTGTGTTCATTTTTGATAATTCCAATGTGTTCACCATAGTATTTATTACACAAATGCAACAAGCTACTTCTCCATTGCATATCATGTCTCTCGTGCACACGTTTAATAGGCGTTCCCTCTCGGGAGCAGATAGAGTGTTGCGCATGTGCATTTTTAAAAAAATTGGAGAGGGCGGGTCTTTTCTAAAATTCGGAAAGATCCTCCGCTATACCTTTAAGTGTCAAACTCAGTTCCTGGAGGGCCACAGCCCTGCAGAGTTTAGCTTCAACCCTAATTAAACACACCTGATCAGCTAATCAAGTCCTTCAGGCTTATTTGAAAACTGCAGGTGTGTGTGTGTTGAAGCAGGGTTGGAACAAAACTCTGTAGGGCTGTGGCCCTCCAGGAACTGAGTTTGACACCTGCGACTTAGATTAAATAACTATTCATACATAAAGGTAAAATAAATAAGCATTAGAATAAATAGATAAAGTTCTAAAAAAAATTACTGCATGTGAGCTTAAATGTTCATTTCTCTCTATGCCTATATCAACTATATAAACTAACTTTTACTTGCACTGATATAAACCATCTTTAGAATATTGTCTTTGAACTTCCGTTTTTGCGGTTGTTCTGTATATTCCTATGGCATTGCTGTCCAGGAGTAATTAGCTTTTGAAGTGGATTTACTTAATGTAAAGTTAACGAAAGTTATCATGAGGATTGTAATGTTTAAAACAGATGTCTTAACAAATGTCAGTAGACCGGGAAGATTTTAAAACGAACCGTTCATTAATAAATACGCAATATCACTGTGAAAATACAGATCGGAAGACAAAAGACAACGAGCGCAGCGCTGAAAAGGGGCGGGGCTACATAAGGTCTACAGTAGCAGGATTTTTTATATTAGTTGTCCTTTTTCAAAGACAGATCTTTTCTTCTTGCTGTGTAAATTTGTTTAAATTCTTAATATTTTTCAATCTCGTAATATTCTGCAGAAGAGAGAAGTGAATCGTGCTGCTTCTCTTCCGAGAAGTGAATTGAAGTTTCACTATTCCACAGCATGATTGGCAGTTAACTACTGATGTCACACCTAAACTCCGAAACTCAGGATCAAAGCCTGAGAGAAAGTTGATGATCAGTGTCATGGTACTAACAAAGCCTGATTGGATTAGTTTGGTTTTGTCAACTCGAAACTAATCCAGGGCTGCGTTCAGCCCCGACAAAACGTTGCACAACGTTTTTTAAACAGAAACGGTGATGCGTTGAACACACTGTTCTGATGACGCAAGAGTTGCAACTGTGGCAGCTGAGTAGGCCATTCTTTGTGTTCTTTGTGTAGAATTTTCGGAGCTTGATGAAGTCGGTAAATAGTATGTGTTTAATACTACAAAATATGCCCGATGTTACAGTTACTGCACTTGCCGCCCAGAACAAAAGAGAAACCCCCATCGAGTGAAGGGATTTGTGGAAACTGAAATGGAAGCACACATCTTACCTAATTCAGACTAAAACACATCTATTTAGCCTCACATACTGACTTTATTTGTAGTTCTGTTCATACTGTTTTAATACCCTGTATTTTCTTTCTCATTTTTAGGAAAAGCACTTCATTACCATTGTTTATTTCTATACCAAATGTCATACACTTGCAATGAAGCTAAAAATAACTACATCATTATGTTGATATCCTATATTTTTACAATAAAACTTACGACAAACATGTCTTCTAATATCCTCAGTTGTTGCGTACCGAGCTGCATCGAACACATTTGTAAATGACTTTCCTTGGCTTGAACCCATTGTGCGAGATCACTTTAATACCGCGTGCTTTATATACATGTTGCTGCTGATTGGACTGCAGTTCTGACACACCCACCAAACAAGAGAAAACTCAAACCCCGTTGCACACCGGTCGGTGCACGCCGTTTACAGGAAACATGACGTTCAACCCGGAAACCGTTTTGAACTTGAACGTGCCCCTGTTACCCTGAGTTTGTTTTGATACCATCAAGGTTTAGCTCCTGTTTTCCTTTGTTCCAGTTTCCTGCTCTTCGTTACAACGGTTTTTGATTAATAAGTTGTCACCTGTTCGTCATTGAGTTCATTCACCCTGTGTATTTAAGTCCCTCATTTCATTTAGTTTGTGGTCTGGTATTGTTAATGTGTTTGTGACATGCTGTTACGAAGCCTTTCTACTTGTGGATGACTTGAGTTTGTTTTATTAATAAATATTTTCTTTATTTGAACCTGTTTGAACTATTTCATAATCATCTGGGTGAAACCATGACACATTACTGTTTTGTTTTTTTCAGTTCTGATGAGATGGCGATTACCAAACCCCACCAAGTTAGACTCAATCTTTCATTTTCACTTTCTCGTAAAGTGAAAAACTCCTTGCTCAGGTTTACTGCTCCTATAATGGTGAGAGGCTGAGCAGGTCTCAGTGTTAAAGATCATTACCAGAAATCCAGGAAGTCAATCAGTCTCCAACTTCATTCCAACAGCTACTGTTAATACTAAAACCTGCTGTGTGTAGCAGCTCAAAAGAGACCAGTGCAGATAATACATTCTGTCCTATTGCTTCAGCCAGTAGAACAGTAGACAATAGCCTGAAAGAACATCTTGATCCCATGCCAAAAAGGAAGGCAAAGATTGACCCTAAAAGAGAAACAGTTCCAAATGCAAAATTGTCAATGTAATTTTATTTTCTTGGACAATTAATGTGTTTGAGATGACAACAGCGGTTATTTTGTACTTGAACGGCTAGTACTGTATAGCAGTACTGCATTTAGTACTTGTTGTCAAGTCACAAGTCTCTGAATGACATACACCTCAAGAGTTTGGTAAACTTACTAAAGAGGATTTCTATCAGTATTTCCATCATTTCTGCAGGTCCTTAGAGGAGAGAGTGGAGACATTTTTTTATAATTTAAGGTACTTTATCCAAGGTAGTCCGAGCTGCGAGGATGGAATCTGTGTTTGTGTAGAGTACATTATGGGAGTAACACTTCTGTTAGCGAATTAATTATGCAGAAGATCTTGTTAAACCATAAAAACCTTGTCAGACTGGTAAGCACTGTGACTATCTTTGGCAGTTGTGCGTATGCCATCTTAATGATAAAAACATTGGAAGAGCAATATGTATTTGTTCTGGCTCTGATGCCAATGATGAGGGATGTGTACAGGGGGTGGCCCGCTGCCTAGAGCCACTGCCCTCATCAGCTGAGGTGCCCTCCTTGGCCAGACGATTCACCCCTCTCCCCACCCTTTTTTGGTCCTCTCAATCATTACAGGACTTAAAAAGTAAAAAATCAGATTGCATTCTTCCACTTACTTTGGATTTAATTTAGGTAATGTATACAGTCAATGAGAATTTAATTCAGTTCACTGTTCAGTACAGTATTATTTCTACCCAAGTACCTAAATGATTTTAAACAAAGTCAGTGGTGAAGGGTGCAATTTGTGCGGTAAGTAATGCTACTCACAAAGTCAACCTTAATGTGACTCTGCATGTAAAGTTAAAGGGGTGGTTCAGGATTTTCGACATCGGACCTCATTTTCAAGTGAGCCTGGTTGTTATTCATCAGTGGAGACAGTTTTCAAAAAAATTCATCCAGTCCTTACTTTTGAATAGTTCGCCGGTGCTAGGCTAGCGCGAGTCAACGGTGCCATTAGCCTGCCATTAAAAACAGTTTTACCCACTCCACAGTACACCAAAAGCAAATAAATGATAACGCCAGACTATCGATGCAAATGTCTGTTGAGAGAATAATGTTAGAAATCAAAGTACTCTTGCATCTCAGGCAAAAGTCTCATCATCATCGGCAGGTAAATACACTTGCGTGATTGTTATGTGGACCGGCTCTCTCGGTTTCCTAGGTAACCAAATATAACTCTGCCGCTGCTATAGACTGCTTATAAATACAGGGAACAAATTATAACTAATGCAATGTGATGAAAGGGTAGTTTGATTTCTAACATTATTCTCTCAACAGACATTTACATCGATAGTCTGGCGTTATAATTTATTTGCTTTTGGTGTACTGTGGAGTGGGTAAAACTGTTTTTAATGGCAGGCTAACGTGCACCGTTGACTCGCGCTAGCCTAGCACTGGCGAACTATCCAAAAGTAAGGACTGGATGAATTTTTTTGAAAACTGTCTCCACTGATGAATAACAACCAGGCTCACTTGAAAATGAGGTCTGATGTCGAAAATCCTGAACCACCCCTTTAAGGTATGAGGGTTTAATTTTATTTTTATATCAATGTGGTGACCATTTATCCCCAAGTACATGCTTTATTAAAATGCACCAAAATTATTAAAAAAAGCAGGAATTGTAATGGGAAACACATAATATGGCAAGGAAAACTTTTTTTTTTTTTTTGTATTTTATTGATTCTTCTCTACTGTTTTTTTTTTCTCAATCCACAATTTCATATTAGTCACTACTATGTTAGATCAGCTTCCTCTGCCACCAACAGCAGTCGGCTACTAAAAAAAGGATCAAACCCAGACCTTCTCTCCACTTCTCCTATTTCACTGGATGATATTTATGAATTCACACACTTCTGGTGGAACAACAAACAAAAGTGCATGTTGAATTTAGTGAATTTTTGAGCAGCACATCACTGTTTGGGAATACTTTTATGCTTATTTCACAGTGTCAGTATATCTCACAAAATATTATTTTTTAAGACATTAATGCACATGGTCACACACACATAAACACACAAAACAAAACTATTGCCCTGATCCCTATACACAGTTAGGCCATCCTAAAAGAGCCACATCATCGCTGGCTGCGTAGGGAGCGATGGAGAGCAGGTTTGACGGTTTGATCTCTTGTTAGAAACACAACATCTCTATTTTTATCTGTACAACATTCAAGAGACACATTTTGTTCATGTTTTTTGTTTGTTTCCTTAGTTTTTTCTTCCATAAAACAAAAGAACAATGATAATAATAATAATTATGAAGAGCTTGATTTCTTCTCATCGGCATCAAAGTAACACCATAGAAACTAAAATGTAACTTCTTGAAAGGCCTCGGAGCTAGATAGTACATAAGCTTTCAGTGGTGCATACGTTAATGGGAAAGGAGGAAAGCAGGAGATGCAACAGCACGCATGAATGACAGAATGACACTCATTGAAATGGAAATGACCCCCACATCTGACATCTCAACAAAACAGAGGATCAGATATGTAGAAGTACAGAACACAGTTTACCAAAGAATACAAAGTGAAACAGTAGGGGCTAAGTGCTTTTGGTGAGCTTACAAAATACTTGAGGAAGTGCTCAGGACAGAAGGCACAGTGGCTTGACTGTTATCTCAAAGGAAAACCACATCAGGGGCTACCGAACGCATAAGATACTCTACACACAAAACAAGGACACGATAATGACGTTTTAAGGCCAGCCTCTGTCAATCACTGGACAAAGGTACCTCCTACTTAGTGTCTAATGATAACAATGAGAGATGACCTGATTTCACAGAGTTGGATGAGGAAAGTAGAGCATCGTTTGTATGATGTGCTAATTCCACATCAAAAATGCAACACAATTACATTAAATCAAATTTGGCAAGCAGATCAGTCAGACTGACAATGCTGATACTGGGACATGTCTTGGACATTATCTCACCATCAACTTATAAATATATTTTCAATTGCTGAAGTTTCAAGATCATCAGGCAAGCTTTTACAATGATTGTGTTTTCGAATGATTGATTTGTTGATTGGTGAATATATAAACGCATTGTTTAAGGGAATATGAATTGAATCTGCAGCATTATGAAAAAAGAACAAAAGTTTGATCTGCATTTAAAGGCAAAACTAAAGCGAGTTTGGGGAAAAAAAACTTTGCACAGTGCTCTAAAGACATTCTGAAGCAGTCTTTCATAATTATTATAATACTTATTACTATTCTCCATATCCGTTTCCATTAACACTTCTTAAAAAGAAAACAACATAATTTTTTTCCTCTTTTTGATCTCTTTATCTTTACAAAAGCTACATATGTTCTACTGGGATGTCTGAATTTGTTAGTGTTTTTTTTTTTCTCTTTCTTTTCATTTTTGAATAAAAAAAAAAAGTCTACTCACAGTAAAAAAAAAAAAAAAAATGGCATACTGAATGTTTTAGTAGAGACCCACTTTCCACCCTTTGCTGGATGGTTTGAATCAGAGACATTACAGGAATATGAAGGATATATTGCTGAGTCTCCATTTACTAGATTGATTTCCATTTCAAACCCTGAAATTTAAAATTTCCATAGTAACGGTGGACTGGATTTCACCCAGAAATCCTGGTGGTATCTGTAATGTAAACACTTCCATAGGGCCCTTGTCAAACGGCCAGCTGTTCCCACATGGGGTGCTCTGGGTTCTTTCATAGTTTCATTCACAGCAGACATAGTCACACAAACTGCCACCATATTGTCACAGAACTCTATGCTCTAGCACAACTACGCATATATACTGTATATATTCAATGTAACTATATTCCTGTGTTGCTGAATCTGCTAAAAACCTTTTACATGAACAGGCACTGAGAGAAATAGCATATAGAAGAGGCAGAATCTCTGTTTCATATAATATCTGAAGAAGACCTGTCAGAGCAGACTGGCAGTGTGAATATCTGGTAATATAATCTTTACTCTGTCCTGTTCTGTTAGAGGTGATTCACAAGTACCATTCAGTTATCACAGCATTCTGTTCAGAGTCTGGCAGGTGCATGGTAAGAAGTGTGCTCACTCCTTTGGTTTACTGAAGACATGCTGTCAGATTAAGTTCATGTGGAAGTAGCATGTCCGTTCAGTATTCGGTTAGCATCTCTCTCAGCATTAATACTGTGTATATTGAGTGATTAAGAAGTGTTTCTTTTTTTTTTTTTTTGCTTTTTCAGCTCCACAGATTGACATTCCAAGTCCTTGTTGAGATGAGAGCAAGATTCACAGGAGCAAGGAAATTGTAAATGAAATGCAACTTGGCAATTGCGTTCACTGACAAGAAGACAGGAACAAGAGAACAGTGTTCAAGAAGGCCCCGAGTCAGGCAGGCTTAGACTAGCATACAATACTGGATATCTCTGTGTGATTGAGAGTCTTTGTGTGTGTAGAGGTAATTGATCACTAACCAAGGGAGGCTAAGAGGGTATAATAAGGGGAATGCTTGATTAAAATACTTTTGCGGGTTATCTGTTAACAGATTACATAATGTCTAGAATGTTAGCATAGTGACTGGTCTGCCCTTGGTTTGAAGGATGCGAGGGACCCTAGACAACTATTTCCCCAATATTTCTCCCCTGCCCCTATCTTTTCTCCAGGGCTCTCTTTAGATGTTATTTCCCCAAGACACTTTCCTCCTCCTTGGGCAGATACTCAGCTGTGAGGTCTGATGAAACAGACTGAGCCCTTCTGCTCTGATTCTCGGGTACATTTACAAAGCTGCCATTTGCTTCCAGCTCATTCTCCTCCTCATCAACCTCCTCGTCTGCCTCATCCAGGTCCTCTCTCATTTTACGTTTCTTCTCTGTGGCACCAAATCTTCCCGCAGGTCCAGGGGCAAGGTCAAAGCTGTCCTCTTTTTCCTTGTTGTCTGGGCTGACTCCATTCTCAGCTCTTGACTTGGATGAGACCCAGTCCTCAGGAGATGCTACTCCATCCTCTACACCAAGGAACTTCCACAGAGCCAGGGGATCACGGTCTGGCCTGGCCAAAGTTAGTCTTGTAGAATGATTGGTGGAACTAAAAGGGACGCCTCTCTTGCGACGAGACTTGCTGGTGTGATTAACCTGAAGGTGCATGGCCATCAGCTCAACAGAAGAGGTTCGGAAGGGACAGAACACACATTGATTAAGGATATCATTCCCTCCTTTAGAGCCACCTGATGGTTCACCTCCAGCACTACTCACTCCCCCTTCATCTTGTAAAGGGCGACGGGAGAGGTCCAGTGGTTCGAAGCCTCCTTCCTGGGATGTTGTGCTGCCCTGATATCCATTTATTGACATCATGCGGCTTGTAGTAAGGGGTTTCCGTCGAGACACTTTGGGCATTTTCAGAGGTGGTACCTCCCCAATCCAATTTGTTTCTAGACCACCGGGGAAGAGTGTACCCATCATCCCTGACAGACTGCGATAGTGACTCTCCAGGTCTCCCTCTCTTTGATGAATGGATGCAGAAGAGCCCTCCTTCTGCTCTGATGGGCCTTCACCCCATGACTGACTGTGCCTTAATGAAGGCTCCCTCCCAAAAGAAGACTGGGATGTGGAGGGGAGTCTGCGCTTTTTTGCCCCTTCACGAGGAGATCCAGTCAGAGAGGGAAGGCTAGGTGATGGGGAGTTTGGGGAGGTTGCCATAGCGTTCCTTTGCTCACGATGATGACGTTGAAGGTGGTATTTGAGAGAGCCAGACTGGGTGCCAGCATAATCACAATGGGGGCATTTGTATGGTCTCTCACCTAAAACAAGGAGTAAATTACTCGTTAAGTAGACTGAAAACTAAAATGTTGTTTTAAGAAAAGAAATTTGGATAAGAATAACAATGCTTGATTAGGGAGGCCATAGCAGTTAGGTAATAAATTGCCAGTGTGAAACAACTATATTCAGTTACACACAGTGACAGATAGATGGCAGTGCTTATCACCATATGTAACATCAGGTGAATTCCCCAGTGCATTAGTTAAATTAGGACATTTCATCTCTCATCAACCATGTGAACACTGCATTTTTCTTCTTTTTAAAATTTCTTTTTTTCTTTCTTTCATTTTTTTTTTTTTGGCAGATTACATTTTGTGAAGAACCCGATAGACAGCAAATGGTTTCAATCAAACTAAATCAGGAAAGTTACAAATGTCAAGTGTTACAAGCTCCAAGTGTCATCCTTACAATATACCAATCTAAAAACCAAGATTAATTGTGATTATGTAGCTTTTGATTATCATTGTTATATAGATGGATCACTATATAAATAATATTACTGTAGATTCATAGTTAATCTAATATTTTATGTCATCACTTTTGTTTTATAGGTTTAACCAAATATAAGTCAAAGCCCCCTGGAACACGCTTAAGTAACCCCCTGGGGTATTCCCCTGGGAGTCACAGATCTAGTAAACATGATGGCCTTACCTGTGTGTACACGAAGGTGCACTTTAAGGTGATGGGAAGACCGGAAGGCTTTACCACAGTAGGGACAATCCTTCATCCCTGTTCCCCGAACACGCTCCCTTGGAGATGAAGTGGAAGAGGAAGATCCCCTCACACCATTCTGACCTTGAGATAAGATCATGTATAATGAATAAATCAAACTGTTTCGAAATATAATCTGAGTCTAAACTGTTTCTGAAAATGATCCTGCCTAAAACACACGCAGGAAATAAAAAAAAAACTAATAGCAGTGAAGTATTTTTTTATTAATTAAAGTTAAATCATAGCCTATGAAGGATTGTAACCGATAAGAAATATTGTCATGATAAAGTCAGCTGTTTTTGATTATGCTGGCTGATCCTTACCAGAGAGATGTGATATGACAGAATGGAAGCTCCCAGCTGACACGACTCCTGATGGGAGTTGCTTTCTCTCCTGCCTAACTTCATTGTCACTTGCTCTTTGCCCTCCTTCTACTCCGCCTGTTGCTTGAGCTCCACTGACTCTGTTTATAATGTCCTCTTCCCTGGACATGCCCCCTCTGGCACTTTGGCCTTTCTGTGGTTTCTGGACATGGACACGGGCGTGAGCAACCACCTGCTGAAGGCTTCTGAACATCTTGCCGCAATCTGGACACTCCCACGGTGAACTAGATCCCTCCAGTTCCTCTCTAGAATCCAACCCACCCAGGTAGGCCCTCATCTGCTTGGCTTCCCCGGCGACTGTGCCTCGTGAGGAAGGAAACTGATGGTGTGAATGGGATCTCTGCTGCTGTTGGTTGTGCTGTGCTGCCACCAGACTGCGAGCAACCAGCTGCCACATGGCTGCCTGGTCTGTTCCGTCTGCTGACTCACTTCCCCGCCCTCCTCCTCCGTTACCCATTTCTGCAACCTGTGCCACTGCCTGAAGGCGCTCCATGCAACTTCCATTGCTGTTGTCTTTGGGTAATCCCAGATAGCCCAATATAGAGGATTTGCTTGAGCCTGCACTGGCATCTGACCTCTCTGTGCGATTTCCTGAAGCACCACCACTGGCCATACTTCGAGCAAGGAGCAAGTTAGAATACAGAGCCCCCAGCACTTGTGTGCTTGCAGGACCTTTGGATTGATCAGTTCCAGCTGGACCCAGATTGCTCAATCCAGCCTTGAGGCCTAGCTTGTTAAGATGCACCTTCATATGGTTCTTGAGAAACCAGGGTTCCTTGAAGCCACGGCCGCAGACCTGGCACTTATGATCCAATGAGTCCTTGTGCTTCCGCATGTGCCCCTTCAAAAACCAGGACTGTGTAAAACGCTGTCCGCATGTCTCACATCGGAAAGCTGGAACAACAGACATTTGTGGGGGTGGAGTTTCTATTGGTGCAGTTATAGGGTGAGAAGGGAAAACCATTTCAGTGGGAGGATCTTCAGGTGGGTGGGTCTCCTGCAGATGGGCAGCCAGTCTTTCCTCCTGGCTGGCTGAGAAGGGACACATTGTACATTTGTAGGGGTTGTGGAGGATCCGCACATGACGTGCCAGCTCTGAAGCTGTTCGGAACTTACCCTTACAAGCATGACACCGGAAGGCAGGAGCAGCTGTGGAGGGGGCATTGTCTTCCAAGTGGGCCTGGCCAAGTGGAGAGAAGGAGGTTGAGATGGGTGCTTCCTCTGTTAAAGGTGGAGTCAGGGCTGTGGTTCCTTCAAAAAGGAACTGAGGGCTGTTAGCAGTTTGAAGAGGTTCCTCTGGAACCATGTCTTCATTCATACTTTTTTGTGATGACCCAGATAATGAATTCTGGATTGCACTGTCGCTCACGTGATTCTGCAGCAGTTTGACATGTGTGTTTTGGTAGGGAGCTGAAGCCCGACGCTCCCTGTCCAAACTGTGTGCTCGAGCGTGCAGAGACAAAATACTCTGGAAGCGGAACCTCTTTCCACACACATGGCAGGGGAACCTTAGGCCAGGCCCAGAGCTGGTCCCTCCAGGAACAGCCATGCCCTCATTGTTGAAAAGCTGAAGATCCAACTCATCATTGTAGGTGGTACTTTGACCAGAGGAGATTGCCTGCTCCAGAGCTCCAAAACCAGGGAAAGGTGCTAATGGTGTGGCTGGTGGACTGCTCTCTAATGAGGGACTGTCGAGTTCCAATTCACCAGGAAATAGTGCCACAGCTGGGGTGGGTGATGGGGTTGATAACTCCTCATCCTCCTCCTCATCTTGGAAGCAGGCTTCAGGAAGGGGACAGGGTGAGACTGGGACATAGAGTTCAGTTTGAGGGCTAGAAGGTGTAGATAGAGGACTCTGGGATAGGAATTGGGGACTGTGATCCAGGGATGGCATGGAGGGTGGAGACAGTGGGGCCTCACAGGAAAGTGCCAGCATACACTCTGGTGGGGAATCCATACTCTGAGTGAGAAAGGATGGACAATAGCGATTAGACAGACAGAGACAGACAGACAGATAGACAGACAGACAGACAGACAGACAGGTAGATAGATAGATAGATGACTTACCGTAAATGTGTCTATGCCATGCTTCACTTCCTTGAATTAAAGAGGGCGTTTTCCGATGGGGGCAATTTGCCTGACCACCTCCAACAGTCCCCTGTCAAGTTCAACACAGAATAAAAAATGAGTTTATACACATTTGTTCCTGTGTACGGGTCTAAGGGCAGAGCGGGACATGGACTGTCCCAAACAGGATGGGCGCGAGATGTTTGGACTTCCCCACACACCCTTCCTGCACATACACTTGTAGTAGCTGCTTAAATCAAAACAAAAAATACATACACACACCTTAAAATACAGTCCCTATGCTACTCATATACACACACACACACACACACACACACACACACACACACACACACACACACACACACACACACACACACACACACACACACACACACACACACACACACATTGCAAAAGTCTGGAGTGGACAGGCCCAGACACAATAAAAAAACATCTGCTTCTTTCATAAATTAGAGAAAATGAATTTCATTGATGATTACAGCATGACAATCTGCTAAACATCTGTGAGGGTGTCTGTATGCCTGGATATGTATCACTATGCTTGCATTCGTGTGGGTGTGTTTTTTTCAGTATTTACCTCTGTGAACAGACTGAATTGTATGTCTCAGTCTGAGTTTGGATTTATGTACACAATCAAGTGTTTGTTTGTGTATTAATGTGTGTCTGTGTGTGAGTGTGAAAACGTGTGTATCTGTGACACAAGACTTGGACGAAACTGCGGCTTACAGAACCAGTTGACATTTTAGCTCAGCCGTGACTCACAAGGATATCACACTATATCAAACCTTTCTTTCTTTCTTTCTTTCTTTCTTTCACCATTATTGTGCTTCTTTTTCCTTTCTTCTATCTTTTCACTTCCATAGATTTTGATTCCACCCCTTGCACTTTTTTTCTCTCTTCACCCTCATTCCCTCCTCCCTCTATTCTTCACTGATTTTCTTTCTATCATTCTCTCATTCTCTCTCTGTCTCTCTGTCTCTCTGCAGCGGTGCCAGTTGGCGCTGTGCCAGGGAATGCTGATATCAGCTGGTAGATTGGGGCCTGCCAACATGGCGAAGAGAAAAGAGAGGAGAGAGACAGACAGGAAAGAAAGAGAAGAATGGGGGGTGGGTGTTAGAGAAGAAAAAACATAAATGAAGAACACAAATACGTTCTGAATGAGCATATTTGATGAGTAAATCTGCCGAGAAAGGGGACAGAGTGTTCTGCTCTGCAATGGAGGATCTTGCGGTCTGTTTGGTCTGCTGGCATTATTATCATATGAATATCGTCATGGCAATTCACTGTTCCGCCTTGACAGACACGTTCGTGTCTGACCAACCCTGCCACGCCAATAAAGCTTCTCTAAATTTGGATAGATGGAGAGAGTGATAAGGTGCTAGACAGAGGGGGGAGGGGAGAGAAGGCAGGAGAGCGATAAAGCAGCATGTGCAAATAATGCATGCACACACACACACACATACACACACTCAATATGGCACCTAGTCACTAGATGATTCATGCATGCTAAACACCTTTGTCTGAATGGCCACATGCTACACTCCCTATACAAGCACACACAAATGCACACACATTTTGTTCCTTCCTGGGGCACATGTAGTTAAATATAGGCTATATAACTACTTGCTTTGTATGTAATGGAATCAATATCTTATAAACAAAAATTAGAAGAGAAATAGACCATAGTCATGTGAAATAACTGCATGTAATGTAGCTGCAATTAAAATAGTTTTAATGCATGTTTTTTTATTAGACTTTTGTTAATTAGAAATGTTGAAAGTTAGCACTGGAAGTAGCAAATGTATTCTGTTAAAAAATGACTGATGTCGAAAAAATTCAATCTAATTCAATTCAAAAAAACAAATTCAAAAAAAATGTATCTGTAAGATTTGATTGAGGTCAACTGATTCTTCCAGCATCGCTAATTGGTTTACTGAACGTTTGCTACATAAGTACCAATACAAATGTATAAGTACCAATACAATATGGTCGCATTTCCAAGAATGATAACACGTTTACATAACACACTCTGAAAAACCTTTTAGAATGCCTGAACAAGCACTTGAGGCACTTTGATAAAACCTATTTGTCTCGCTGTGGTTCGTATTCCGTAGCCTTGAGCACCTGGAATAACGTCTCCTGCCTTTGGTGTGAGGACACACTGGGCCTCCAACAGTGTAGCCATGTAATGCATCTAAAGGCTAAGAAGAGATCATTCATACTTCTGAAAGACTTTAGACTTGTGGCCTTGAAAATATAATATGAATGGCTTTATCGCAGCCTGTTATTTGATATGTGACCAGAGAGAGAGAAAGAGAGAGAGAAATTGTGAGAGACTAAGAGTGAGAACTGATTGCTCGGTATGTGATGAACGTGTGTGTGTGTGTGTGTGTGTGTGTGTGTGTGCAAACTTTGAGGCATGAACTGCATTTTACTTTTCTTGTATCTCTGAGTGGGATTTCTAAGGTCAGTGTGTATAGGGTTTTGGGTTATTGCAGTCATACAACAAATCCCTACAGACAAAATGAATTTCCTGTTTCTAACCTTGGGCTGAACTTTATCTCTCTCACTGCGGCCACTCCGCACAGCGATTTTCTTTAAGTGACTTCAGCATATGCAAAATTCTCTTTCCCTTCAACTTCCAACATTCCACTAAGTCATCCACAACCTTCACCTGTTCTCCTTGTTTCATTATATTTTGTTTCTCTTTAAAAGCCTTGCAGAGAGCTTGAAGGTTCTGTTCAAAGATGCTGAAGAGAGGATAAGTAAGTTAAAAACATCACAATTTTGACCATTATACCCTTCGCTGAGCACGAGACATGGATATCAGCCTTGAAATTAGTTTACAGTGAGGTGCTTCAGAAAACAAATCATCAGTTAATTCTTCCCTACTGTAAAATCTGAAGGCTACACCAAACTCTACAGTTCATCTGGTCAAGTTCAATTTCAAGCTCAAGTTTAGTGAAAATTTAATTGACGTCTAAACCATAGCCCAAGAATAGACTAGTCATCAATTAGATAACAAATAAATTAAATGAGTGAAGAAATTAAACCAAACACCTTGTAATTACGGTTTACTTTGCTTACATAATGGCACATCATACATCTCGCAAATTATTTTGGCGAAAATGACATGTAACCAAATTCAAGGTTATTTTGGCTAGAAGTGGGTTACTCATAGCCGGACTACATTGGGTCTATAGTTAACCTAGACAGTAAAATGACGGCTATTGCTTGCTGGGTTGTTAATGAACTAGTTAAAAATATATGTGACGACAATACATTTGAAGTGTAAACACTAATGCACCTGCACAGCAGTGATTAAAACATTAGAAAACCCCAAACTATTTGTAATAGATTCCCAGAATGACAAGAACATGTCTGCCATCAGCACAGGCAAGAACACAGTTTAGAGAAATGCATCTGCTAAATGAATCTACAATATATTGCCACATTCTTTTTTTTTTCTTTTTTTTGGATTACATCTAAAATGTAGCCTATTTTTGGGAGAAACAGTGTGCCAACTTCTTTTTTAAAAAATTGTATTTTGTATACAATAAATAAGAGCCTGATGTATTAATATGTGATGTCACGTAATCAATGGCAATCTATCGGATCACCTGAGACGGATGATAATAACAGGTGCAAATCGGTCAGTACACACATCAGCAGAATAAGCTTTGATTCAGGTGTAATCATCCCTTGGGTGATCTAAAGAATGAATAATTCTCAATCAGTAAACAGCTTGCTTTTGTTTTAGAATGAACAGCCAACCTCTTACCTCCACCAATGAAATGAGCTGTAAGGTGTCCGCTGTGTGCAACAAGTGCAAAAAGGCAGTGTGCTGAGGTATAAAGTCTACCTTCAGGCATTTGAGCACAGAGAGGAACTCAAATAGGGCAGACAACGCTGGTCTATTTGACGGAATGAGCCCTTCTGAATTTGTAGTATATTACTATATATAAAATGCACCTTTTAGCGGTTGATAAGGTACTAAGTAGTCCTTACTGGCCCCGTGACAAGCTGATGTAGGTCTACCTCTAAAGGTACGATTTTGCTTTTTTTTTTCTGACATTGTAATATGACTAAATCAACCTAATTACGTTTTGTTAAGTGAAAGCACTTTTTAAATGGACAAATCAGGTAATATTAGCTCTTTAGAACTGGATGTTTTTTTTCTTTAAAATGACAGCTTTAGTAAATCCATAAATCCATGTTCCAAGTTCAAAGTATGGATGTTATCACCAATTATATCAAGTTTGCGCATTGAGATGCCATTTGCCAAGCCAAAAAATCTGTTGATTAATTATCAATTATCAAAGTTACTGCAACAGCTCGTCCAGGTCTGCTGTTTGTGCAGGTCATCAAGATGAGCTGGAGCAGATCTGGTTGTAAAAGTTGTTTACAGGGCCCTTCTCTTCCACCAGCCCCAGTTCAGCCACATTGCAGTGCTGCTCTACCCTCTTATCCGTCAAACTGTCACGTCAGTTCAGGGGGGCTGGTCTCATTCCGTCACCCCTCATGCGAGCACGTACAGGGGCAGAGATTTTAATAGCCTTTATGCCAGTGCCCCACATCTGTGACAGAATGAAATAATGTAAAAGAATGGTGCCTTTGAAATGTTCATCTTTTCATTAAGCTATTTAAAGTTTCTTTGCGGGATGTATTTGCAGGACATCAGATGACCCGTCCGTGGAGAGGAATGTACTTGCGTGATGTGCGTCAGTAACGCGCATCCATTTTCAGTCGCCTTCCTCCTCTCTCGCGGCCATCTCAATTAAAAAGCCACATTAATGAAATAAATAAATGCTCACAAACAAATGCGCACACGACACGTCCTCTCGCGAACACTGACATTCGCGCATGATTAATCCTGAGCGTAAAATCGCGATTTACAGAAGCAACAGCATCGTTTTCCCAAACTGAGGCAGAAATGTAGCTTTTTAGGACGTGATGTTGTGCACTCCATTTTCTTCCTGATTTTCTTTCAACAAAAGATAAAGGGAGGGGAAAGGACAAGCGATCAGGGTGCAGCTGAAAAGTGCCATCATGGGGTTTCATCTTGAAATCCGCTGACAATCTCGCCGCTATCGTGACAAAACACGATCGAGGGACATGTGAAACTTTACGTTTTTAGGGCCGTTAGTAAAACTAGCACCTTTGGCTGCAGCTGCAGGTTTTGCGCTACAGTTTAAATAGCGATTACGAGCGCGCATCTGTGAGGTAACGTTAGGACATGCAGAGCGTGCAATTCTCCAACGAGTTATTGTATTAACATGCACGTAAAAGGTCTCAAAGTTAGAAAGCACTAACTATTGCTATATGTAGGCTACAAAAACAGTTTCTCCCTCAGAGCGTCCGGCCGATATGGATCGAGTCATGAATCCTACGCGACTTTTTTACGTGGAAACTGGAGCAGAAGGAACTAACTAAAGCTTCTCATAAAGTAGCCTACAAAACTTAAGGAGTTGCTACATTTTGCAGTAGCGGAGAGCTGCTTTTCCCAATGAGAAAAGTTAAACATATAGCCTACATCTTAGTTTAGGGCACTTTTCCCTCACTTGAGAAAGGCTTTGAAAATATTCAAGGGCCTTAAAACGAAAGTTGTATTTTCATGCCCGGGTCTCGCATCTCTTTCAGGACACGCACGCGCGCGCGCGCGCGCTCACATACACACACACACCGGTAACATACACGGCACGAGACAAAAGTGAGGAAGTGTGTATGTGCGAGAACACATGTGTCCTAACAGAGGCACACGAGACGCCAATCAATTATGTGCTGCTGTATATGTGGAAGAAACCCGAGATGTAAACGCGACGACTATTCCGTATCAATGGATTTTCATTACCCGGATCAGCCCCCCAAAAAAAGTCGTCGTCGGATATTTGTTGTTTGTGAAGGCGACAACATTCGCTCTCTCTACGTCTAAAACTGTATACAAACAAACACATTCATACCCGCGACCAATGTGTATCAGTAAAACCGTTCAAAAAGAGCAGATTAGGTCAATTATTTGAAATGAATCAGATATATTGTGATGAAAGTAAGGCTGAATGTACTTACGGGAGAGGCGGCGAGGAGATTAATGACAACACACGTCATGATTACGTTTCACTTGAATTAAATACATTACGAGTTAGGGAAAAAAATGGAAATCGGGGGTAGTTGTATACAAGCATACGCCGATACCCCCCTCCCTTCTGCCCTTTCTATCTTCTCCTCCTCCCTCTTTCCTCACACGTCTCTCTCCCTCTCTCTCTTCTCAAAGATCCATTTATTGTGCAGTCGTGAGTGAGTGAATGAGAGAGAGGCGGAGGCTGTAGGTTGCAAATGTAATTATAATCTCGCAGGCACCATTTTAAAACGATCTATAGATTTGTGGGATAGACTGACACACTGCGCGCTTACAAATCACGTACAAGTTTCTCGCGTCTGCTTGTAGTGCTCAGATTTACGCGCAAACGTATTTTAGAAGCATGAAGAGTATGACCGTTTCGTCCCAAAATTGTTGTCCATCAGAAAGTGCTACTGTAGTTGTGTTGCCAGACAGTTGTGATTGTGTCGCGCGCTGGAAGATAAACTCAAGCTCCACGTGGGAGCTGCGCAGGTGCGCGCGCGCGGGTCACCATCTACTATTCCACTTCAACTGACTGTTAACAAAAAACAATGCAATGGCTACACACACACACACACACACACACACACACACACACACACACACACACACACACACACACACACACACACACACACACACACACACACACACACACACACACACATATATAATATGTGTGTGTGCTGATTTACATCAATTTATCCTCTATTGACCTGCTATAAGCAAACAAATAAATAACCACCAACTCTTATTTTCAAGGCCTTTAAAACCTTTGTATATCAGATTCACCCCCATTTTTCCTTTGCAATAAATAAATAAATAGCCTACATAAATAAATAGGTTAGGCTACTAGTGCATTCGGAGCATTTTCTGTTAAACAACAAATAACAACATCAATAATATTAATAATACATCTCTCTCTCTCTCTCTATGTATATATATATATGTCAATGTCTGTTTATTATTTTGACCTACGATAAACAAACAAATAAATAAATGTCTAGCCTACTGTTATTTTAGTTTTAGGCCTATTTTAGGCCTCAGAAGAAAGAAAACCTTTGTATGTGAGATTCAGTATCATTTCTGCTATTGGATGCCTGCAGGTGTTTTTGTCTGGATCGGAGGCCTTGTTTTGTGGGGTTTGTATGGTGAGGATGGTTTTGGAGAGGGGACTTTGTATTAACTCACGAACACCTCCGACTGTCAGCACATGCGAGTGTATCTGTGTCTCGTCAGTAAGCGAGTGAATGTGTGTATTTGTGTATTGTATATTGTGTCTGATACAGTCACATCATCACCCGCCCCCAACGCTTTGATTGTCTTGTACGCCGCAGCTCATATGCACCAATTAATATGCAGAGAGTGAGTGAGACGGAGACAAAAAAAAAAATAGAAAGGAAGAAAAAAACATGCAGAGGTGGGGGGGGGGGGGGGGATGCCATGGAGAACAGGAAGGAGTGAAAGAAGGGCAATGAAATGACAGATGAAGAGGAAAAGAGAGACACATGAGGTGGTCTGAGGGGGAGATGAAATCTGATAGATTTTAGAGAGAAGGAAAGAAAGGAAGAAAGAAAGAGGGATGGAAGAAGAGAGCAGGGGACCGATGGAGAATCAATACGTACATATTTAGTCAGAGATAGAGGGATCGATTGGGTGAGGATAGAGAGAGAGGGAGAGAGAGAGAATGAGAGTAGAGGGGTTAAAGGGGTGGAGTGATGTGGCATTGGCTGCTGTCTCTTTGTCGCAGTGTCAGGGTATTGATACTGTAATATCGCCATGACAATAGCACCGTGGCGACGGCCATGACGACGCCTGGCAGCACAATGCAGCAGCAGTACTGAGGGCAGTGAGGCATTACAGGCCAGAGAGAAACAGAGAGACAGACGGGGGGAGGTTGGCAGGTGCATGTCTGCTGCTCTCATGAATGTATATGTAACCATTATAGAAGCCCAAAATCTCCAAGTGTCTTTGGACACAAGATCTACTGGACTGTGGAGTAAAAAACAAAACAAACAAAAAAAAAGATATATTTAATCACTGTAGGCCAAAATACTACATATATGGTATATACACTATATATCCAAAAGTCTGAACTTGGGGGGGAAATAGGATGTTTAAAAAAGGGCAACATTGTGAAAGTGAATACAAGTATTTAAGGTTCTGCTGGTATGTGAAGCTCAAGATGCTCTTGGGAACGTCAACTCAGCCTGAAGAACATGATCATCAGGATTTGCACAAACTCTAGGAGTTCATGTCAGTTGTCATTAATGCAAAAAGGGAACAAATTAGAAAAATGCATTTTTTTCAATTCAGTTTAAATTTTTAACTTAAATTGTTCTGCTGATAATATGTGTAAAAAAGAAAGAAAAAAAAAGTGTAAATCGATACAAATTTCATCAATTTCATAACATTTGAATTACTTGCAGTTGATCGCATATCAGTATCTGAAAAAAGTAAAGATTAAGACTAGTGTAGCATATAAAGTAAAACATTCAAAATAAATAACGAGAATGGACCCTTTTCACAGACTATGATTGTTCCCACAAAATGCCATAAATGTAATGACCATTTATAACAATATATTTAACCCAGTTACCCTGGCATCTTATGGCAAAAAAAACGTGTTTCTATGGAAGCCCATTTCCACCACATAAGGAAATAAATGCTCATATAAAATCATAATTATGACATAAAAAGTTCATAATTATGATACAAATTTCAATTGAAGATAAATAAGTAAAATAATAAAATAATTAATGAGATGACAAAAGAGTCAGATTTTTATCTCATAATTTTGACTGTCATAATTGTCACTTCTTATGTCATTATTCTCATTATTATGACAGTCTCATAACTTTGACTTTTTATTTCATAATTCCAACCTTTTATGTCATAATTATGGATATTATCTCATTTATAATTTTTTATAATTTAGATTTTTATCTCATTACTATGACAGTGTCATAACTTGTGACCTTATGTCAAATTATATATTATTACATTATATTATGTCATATTATTTGTCAATTATAACTTTTATCTCATAATTTTGACTGTCACAATTATAACTTTATTTCATAATTTCAACTGTGCCATGATTTTAACCTTTTCTCAATTATGACTTACTATTTCTTATAGTAATGTAACCAAAATAACTCTTAATTGTAAACTCTCATATTGTATCTCAAATATATAATATATACATATGGAAAACAGTTATTTTAATATTTCACAATATTATTGTATTTTATTATAAAATAAATGCAGCTTTGCTGAGCGTAAGCTTTTTGCCGCCACAGAATAATAATAAAAAAAATGCCTTTTTATCTAACAATTCTGACTTTTTTAGTTTACACTTTTACATTTCACAATTCTGACTTTTTAAACTTTTACATTTAGCAATTCTGACTTTTTTTCTGAGTTTACATCTCACAATCAGTTTTTTTTTTCTTCCATTAAATAAAAAAGAAGGTAACTGTGACTTTTTATCTCACAATACTGACTTTTTTCCCTCCTCACAACTGCAAGTTCATATCTCACAATTCTGAGTTTCATCTTAGAATTGGAAATTAATATCTTGCAATTCTGAGGTATATTGTTTTTCTTTTCTTTTTTTCTATTTTTTCAGAATTGTGAGATAAAAAGTTGCAATTACCCTTTTTAATTGTTTTTTTTTATTCTGTGGCAGAAACAAGCGTTCTTTTGAACACATAAAAAACTCTTACCAGCCCCAAGTTCTTATATGTAGGCTACTCCTAAAATGTAAAATTGTTATTTGCTTTAAAGGTATAAAAATGTACATTATCTGGCAGTGCAGAAAAGTGAAGAAAGGAGCATGGCGCGGGCCAGATTCGAACCTGCGTCTGTGATCACAACAGCTCTTTTAGGGTCATGATCATTTCCCACTGCTCCTTGACAAATGAGCCTATTATTGCTGTTAATTGCAATGAAGGCATGTTTTCAGATAGCACATCTACCTCGTATAACGTGTTGTAAAATCATCCTCGCCACATGCGTGATCTTCAAGACAAATGGCTGCTTGTCAGCACATAAGTCAGTGTGAGTGACCGGCATTGCTCTCTCTCTCTCTCTCTCTCTCTCTCTCTCTCTCTTTATGATGTGTGCTTCCCCTCACTCGCCCCATCCCTCCTTAATATGATGTAAAAAGCTAATCGCATGCAAATGTCTGTTGTCCCGGTAACACGGCCGAAAAATCCCTTTGATGTTTCACCCAACTCATTCTCTCCACGTTCTCTTTGTTCGCCCGAGTCTCTCTGCCTCGTCCCCCCTCTCTCTCTCTCTCTTTCTCTCTCACTTTCTTCTTTTCCACCCCCCCTCCCCATTTAAACCCATTCTCTCGCTCTCTTCACATTTCTATCAAGACAAAAACTTCTCTGCCCTCAGCCATACCTTTCTCACACTCGCTGCGTCTGCTGCGCCCCCCGCTCACTCACTCGTCTGCCTCATTCTTTCGCTCTTGTTCTCCATCTCTCCCCTCTCTGTGCCTCTTCGTCTGTCCCTCCTTCATTTCCCATCATACCATCTACTGTCTTTGGCCTCTCTCTCTCTGCGCGCTCTTTTCATCTCTTTTTTTCCCCTTTCAAAAATGTGATCCCTTCTGCTGGTCACTGAGTGGCTGCCATTTTCAGCGTGTCAGTAATGTTGTCAAGTGCGTATCCCGCATAATGCTCTCATATGCACCAAATGTCATCAGGCTCTAAAATGGCTGCGGGGGGAAAAAAAGGGAACAATTTGGTTGTGTTCATTTAATAATCCCACAAAGACAATTGAACAGTTACAAAGTCAAAAAGGAGCATGCAATTTAAAGCATTCAAAAATGTAAACATTAATACATGATGAGTTCATGAGAGGCTTATAAAGACAGATTGTTTCTCTGGCACACGTTCCTGTTTACAATCAAAACTATGAATCACGCCAAGGTATTTATGGTTTTGGGAGAGTTGGATCGCACACACGCCCCGCTGCGGAGAGTATTTTTGGCCTGAATGTGGGTTTAGTGCTGTGGATACAGTACATTCCTCCCACAGTTGCACAGGTTTGGGATCGGTCGCATTTCAGTCCTTCACTCTTCTCCAAGCAATCTGTCTTTCTCAGAAATTGGATTCCTACTCTGAACTGCCTAAATTATCAAATCATTTATTTTTACTAGCATTGCAAATTGTTATTGCTCAGAGGTTGCTCTTCCAAAATTCTCAGTTTTGTTTTTATTTCAGAATCAACATTGTCTAAGATGATTCTCCTAAAATTCCTTCAGTTCTTTGACTGCAGACTTTTGTCTCGGCACAATCTGAGACGATATTGAGATGTCTTCTGAACATTTTTTTTTTTTTTTTTTTTAGGAGGATAATAATTAATTAAGGATAATAATAATTTCTTCTCCATTTAATCTTTCAGCTACTATTACATTTATATTCAAGTTAAGCTTAATTGACAGCATTTGTGGCATAATGTTGGTATTTCAACTTCTCTTGGACTACCTTGTGGAAAAAGTACTCTAGCATATTTTTAAAAGAATATACTTAAGTGTTACTATAATGAAAGACTAAAATGCATGTTTGAGCAGTCTTAACTGAAAACAACTTGCACTGATATATCTTAAAATATGTCAGTGCCATTGTTTTGTCTCAAGATCCACATCAGTAATGATTTTATTTATTTATAAAAGCTACTTAAATGTCCTAATTTAACTAAGGCCTAATCCTGGCTTAATCTAAACCCTGTCTGTGAAACCAGGCCAATGGTTAAAAATGTACTTCAAAGTACAGTAGTAAAAAAAAAAAAATATATATATATATATATATTTCCCTTCTTTCTCACAAGGGACTTACAGTACAATGGAAGTAAATGGGGCCAATTTGTAAATGTAAATGTTAAAATAATCGTGGTTTCAATATTATAGTCAAATGATAAACAATATGCGTGTTCAGAATAGTACTTTACATGTTGTCATATCGCAACTACGGTAATTATGACATGGCGTGAAAGCAGCAAAAGTTACATAAAATGTTACAATTTTGTTGCAATGTTAGTAGCCCTAAAATACCTGTAAAAAGTTATGATTTAAACAAATTTACATCTCAAATAATACATGTTTTAATAGAAACATTAATTTAGGTACTTCAATAAAATTACAACTTGTGCTTTTAAATATTGGCCCCATTCACTAGTAAGAGCCAAACCAGAAGTTTGATTCTTGAGTCAAAATATATTTTTGTGGTAATCGAACATTATGCCACAAATGCAGTCGATTGAACTTTTTCATTTAAAAATAACCTATTTGGGAATTTGCTTTCATACAGGTGTATTGGCACATCAAGCTCAATAAACAACTTGAAATAAAAACTCTTTAGCACAAGGCAAACAAAAACTCTAGCTGTTGTTTTATCAGTAAAATAAATGCTCAGAAGCTAACAGTTTCCACCATCTAAAATATGCAACAAGACAGATGACTTGAAGTACAAATAGAGCTTATAAAGGATAATTTTCCAGAGTCAGACTTCATAAATTCAAAAGTGGATTACAGTTGCTCGAGTCAGAGTCAGTTTTTACGCGGTTGAACCTTTGAGTAGATTAGCGTTCCAGCATCTAATACTGCTTAAGACTGTGCAGAATCTTACTAATGGAAAAGCTGAGGGCGGAGTTAAATAATTACATAACTCATAAAGCAAAACACATCATCCATAGCAGCTCTCTTTTGAAATGCAGGTCTGGATTTGGCTCTTGGATTGGCCATGGCAATAAAAGACAGCTGGTACTTAACTAAACTCAGAGAACGGAGAATAAAACGTTCCCTCTTTCTTCAATACTCTGAGATGGAGATGGGCCGAAATACCAGATGTGTCCTCAGCCAACAGTCTATTTTGGTTTGATATCACAAAGTGCAACTTGCTGTATTAGCAGAATCTTTCGACAGCAATATTTCGAGAGTTGACGTTTGGAAAATCTTGCAAAATACGTGTGTTTGGTTCAGATTTGATGCACATTTACATCACAGATTACAAAACAAAACTTTTACAATGATGTATGAAGCTCCATGTGACTTCTGTAGAATTTGGTGAATAACACAGCTAAATCTCGCATCGTTTTGTCGTACATTTCAATCTTTTCATCATTCAAGTGCACTTAAACACAGATATCCACCTTAAAGTCAACATGACAGGTCAAGTTCACTTTCCAGAACATTTCCATGTTTCTCAATTATTGCCCTATCTTTATATTATTTTCAGTCAGAATGGAAAGTTATTACATTTAGATAAAAGATTATGAAGATAAACACTTTTTCTTTTGATATTAATGTATACAGATGAATCGTGCACACCAGTAAAGTGTATTAAGAATGTACAATTTGATTTCATGTTGACTTGAATGTCATCTTTTTTAGTTGCTAATGTGTGTGATGGGCCTGAGACTGAAAGTCAATTAAAAAGAGTAACTGAAATGATAAGAAGCGAGACGGCTGCTGACACATGACCTCCAGTCTTCTGTAATACTGTGTTCACATGGCTGTGTGCGTCTCATGATCCAGTTTGTGCCCAGTTGTCCCAGTTGTAAATATATGTGTTGATGAAAGAAACAGCACCCATTTTGTCTGGGGAGCAGACAAAAAATATGCTATTATGCATACATACTGTATGTGTGTATCATAACTGATACATCGGCTCATATAGTATGATATACTGAGAATATGGAGATCATATTCCATATGAAAAACAAAAACACCTCAATTTTATTGAAAGGCTCAAACTCAGCAAATAAATGCAGTTTGTTGCAGATATTGATTTTTTTGCTTGTAATCTAAATCAATGAGACTACTTGCATAAAAATGCATATAAATATTAGTTGTCACTTAATATCTTCCACTAATATATCTTAGTAAGATGTTATTAAAATGATTCGTTTTATAATCAAAGCTCTGCAGTTTTACAACATATAATGCAATGTAATGCACTGATGAACAAATAAATGTTCCTCAAAAGCCTGATGGATCATATCATACATTTGAACATGATTAAAAATATATATATATATATGTATGGATAATCAAGTAAACCAAAGTTGCTTCAGGCAGTAAGAGTTCATTTGGAAATATTACTAACAGTATATAAGTTATTCTTACATTTACTTTATAAAAATTTCACAGTAAAAAGACACGTGAACCTTGACCTGAAGGTGGGCATTTTAACAATTATACTAAAAGGCCTTTTAGTTGCTGAAATTTATTTATTTTTTTAAATCAGACAGCAGATGGTATGTAGTAGATGTAGTTTTCAGCCAAGTTGATCATGCTCATCATTTAGAGGCTTTAGAATATTTACATATCAAATATGATACAGTAATTGTAGGGTTAAATGTGCATTTAATAGTATATTAATGTTTTGTTGAATGAGCCCCTGCTGGTAAATTCTGCAACTGCACACTCTGCTTCTAAAAAGCATTTCCCCCCACATTTGTATCCACATATTCTGAATAAATACATAACATATAATGTGTACAAAACATATTTAGAAGAAGAAAAAACACACACAAAATAACACATTTAAAATACTTACATGAATTTTAAGACTTCCATTGTGAGTTGATTCACACAGAGGTGGAGGGTGAAGTGCTCTATAAAACACAATTACATATCATCATCATCATCATCATCTTTACTCACTGCACGTGTGTGTATGTGTATGTGTATGTGAATGTGTGACTCACCTGAGTGTGTCCTGTTTGCTCGCTGTTTCTCTTTGAATCTCTTGCAGAGGCGGGTGAGTCGCCCCCTTTCATGCTGCCCACAGAAGATGAATCTGAACAACTGCTCTGAACTGAAAGAGAGAATGAGAAAAATAATAAAAACTTGTTCAAAAATAGTCTAGGGTGGCTCTGAGTTCATAATTGTGTTTACCAAAATTGTTAGCCTTTTTAGAACCATTTATATTAGTGGTACAAAAACAACTTACATCACATATGTATTCCATGTAAAAAGTCCAGATCAGTGATCACATCATTTATTTGTCTTAAGCCAAGTTTTAAGCGTAGTTTTAAAAATACTGTTTTAATGTGATGAGAGATAAAGTGACATCTGTTGGAAAACAAGGAGTATTGCATGCAGTGAAGGAACATGAGGATGGCCACGTCCAAAATCGCATACTCTCTTGAGTAGGTACTTTTTTTGAATAAGTAATTACTTCACGACCGCTAAAAAGCATGTTCTATATATTATGAATGTGTGTAGTATGAATGTTCGTATGTTGGTATGTACATTCACCATGTTGTCATTATCATGTGACCTACCAGCATGAGTTACGTCGCTCCACTGTCATTCACAAATCCTCTCCCGTGGCCTCATGGGATTGTAAAATGTTCATTGTATGCACAATTCAGTATGCACATTTCTTCTTTTGTCACATACTGTTTTTCATCTACTATATTGTAGGGACGTATGTGATTTTGGATGCAGCCGATAAATGTGTGCGTGTGTTTGGGCCTACCTAACCATATTTTGGGGACAAATTTGTAGCTGATCCTGACAAAACCTTATTTTGGGGAAGTCTTCAATTGTTTTGTTTTTATTGTAAAAATGCAGAAAGGTTTCTTTTAGGGTTAGGTTATTGTATGTATGACTAGCTGTATGCATGTAATGCAAGTCTATGCATTTAGATTTGTGTGTGTGTGTTTGTACCTCTGTCGTTCAGGCTGAAGCTGGAGTCCAGTTCTGAAACTTGAGCTCCTGTCACATCCAGTAGCAGCTTACTGGAAACTCCCATACACAGAGACTCCTTCAGACACAACTCTACACACACACATACACACACACACACACACACACACACACACACACACACACACACACACACACACACACACACACACACACACACACACACACACACACACACACACACACACACACACACACACACACACACACACACACACACACACACACACACACCTTTTTGTCAAATATGTGCATGAAAATGGATGAGGCATTCTTTACAATAAAATATGTCTGTGTGACTTCAGTATACAAGTCCATTTTTTAAGAGTCCAAAGTATAGAAAACACCATTAAACATGATGGTTAATGAACAAAACAGAATACAATGTGGAGTAAAGTATAATTTAAGTCTCATTTGCATAAAGAAAAGACAAAAGTGCAAATGCAAAAAAAAAAATGCCTTAATGACTGACATGGCTCCAATTCCCATAATTAATTAATCATTAATCACAAATTGGTGTTTTCCAAAAACTGCCCCTAGACAAGATCCTGCAAAAAAAAAAAAAAAAAAAAACCTACATGGACAGAAGACATCTAATTAAACTGTCTTTTAATGTTGTCTTAATTATACATAAATAACTAGGTCAATAACTGCAAAGTATTCCTTTTTAAGAGCTCATTAATTAGGGAAAATGGGCACTTAGTTAATTAAGCAGAACTTTGTGGTATTTAACTAATGGATTTTTGATGGTAAAATCTAAAGTAAAAATAAATCAAAAACTGTTCAAAATCCTAGTACGCTGCCTACTAAGACATCACCTGCAAGCATCATAAGACCTATTCTGACATTTTACATGGTGACGTTTGGTAATTTTAGAATTCACAGGAGGTAGTGGTCCAGTCTGAATCGCAAATGTCAGTGTTTTTCTCTCACCACCGCAGAGAAAATATTTTGGCAGAATAACTTTTATAAATAACTTTTTAATAACTTTGTTTTTTGACAAACACCAGGCTAGTGTGGTGATTTAATTTTGTCGCAATCGTCATCTCTGAGTAGGCAAGTAAACTGTAAGAATTAAGGAATTAGAAAATTATGGGCAGTCTGGTTGAGGAACGACCACTCCCCGAGAAGACAAAGGACCTTTCTCGAAATTAACATCTGACTCTCTCTTGAGAAACTAGCATCCCCGAGTCAATCACCTTCGCCATGTTGTCTCTCTCTCACGCTGAGATCACCAGATATTCACCCAAAAAACCTATATGGTTTAATGTGAATAATTATCATACAGTATTATACATGTTTGGTATCATTTGAAATGTCTCAGTGTAACTGATACAAAGGTCTCATTCCCCAAAAAGTAAACCAAAAGGTAATGAAGTTTTTAAGAGTTTAGAGATGACTTGCACACAGAGGAGGGTGTGTCTTCCAGGCAAATGGCATCCTGCTCCCAAAAGGTGTAAACTCTGAATGCAAATTCCCATTGTTAGCATATGTTTCCATGTTAAATAAGTTTCTGTCTCGGTCTGAGTACTTAAAGAAATGCAGCGAGAGGCTCAGGGCGATTTGTAGCTCAAATTAGCCCGTGATGCGGAGTGTGGGCAAGACTGTGCGGAGTGTGTATTTTATAATGTCAGGTTCACATCTTTTCTCTTTATTCCACAGCATTTGATGTTTTGTATTTACTATCTTTGAACTGATTATGAAATTGGCATGATACATTTACCTGACATAATAAAATTGTAAACATTTAATTTTATTCTGACTTACTCTGAAATTATTTTTAAAGAAGATTAAACGGATTCGTATGTTACCGCAAAATCTGTGTCAGATTAGTCACGACTAATATTTGGCACTAATTCAAGTGTACGTGGTCTTGTAAAGACAAGAAGTTAATTTCCGTTTAGGACAGCAAAATGCTGCTTGATCAACCTAAATTTGGGTGTGTCTTACCTCTGTTTTAATTTAATGTTACTTAAGATAAGTGTACGTGGGAAACCACGGCATGGCCAATCCAAAGCTATTATAAGAGAAGTAATGTTGGTCGACTTATATTTGTGGTAGTGGCCATACCTCTGCCTGAAGTTATTTTAAATTCAAGTGTATACAAAAACCACGGGGGCTGTACAAAAGTATCTGTGATTGTGTAAGCGTGAATGTGACCATCTCAGGTATATAGCCAATTACCTCTGTTTAGTGACCGAAAACTGACGAGTTTGTGATCGTGAGACCCACATTAAACAGAAAGGCGCGAGGACCTCAAAGCGACATAGATTCCTAATATGAACGGGTAAAATATAAGTAAAGAGTTGAAAAGAATAATCAAATGTGCTGCTAAACTATTATAGAAATGACAAATAACCAATTGGCATTCTAACCTAAATTATTGTGATAAAATGGAGTCAGATAAAAGTTTAATAGGAACTAAATTACTTTGCCACACGGAAAGACAGTAGACCTTCATCTGTTCTATAGGAAACCGCCATTGGACCGATTTAGACGGGCTTAAATGACGTATACAATTTTTATTTAACGATAATTGCTGAAGCTATTATCAAGGTATTGAATTAAGTTCAAATTCATTCAAGTTCAAAACAGTGTTGTCCTCCTAACAGGTTTAACAAAAAGAACTCTGAACATTTAAATAAATAAACATTTTTTTACACAAATACACAATACACAAATTGTTTTTAAAGTAAACAAATGTTTCCAACAGATTACAGTGCAAAAGAACTATAAAGAACAATAGGTTACACTTTACAATAAGGTCCTATTAAGTTAACGTTAGTTAATGCACATCCAGCTGGTTGTTATAGCAGAATAAACCCTGACAGGATGATCAGGTGATCATTGCATCACACTGAAGGGGTTTATTCTGTGATAACAAACTGTTGGACTTGTGACTAAGTGACAATAAAGGCTACTACTACTACTACTAAATGGCTACTTGCCACATAAGTAAATAATTAGACACTGAACATTGACTTGAGTTGAAATATTTTATTAGGTCTTTAAACGCAAAGCTTCCTCGAAGAAAGCAGTTGCTAACAATCGGCAAGTTCAAACTATATAACTCAAATACTGATGTGAGATGAAACTGTTTTAAAATCTTGCCTTTTTGTTATCTTATAATCCATTACAGTTTACAAAACAATCGTTGCAAAATGGCAGCAGCAGCGTTTGTATGAAACAAAAGAGCGAGTCCGCCATACCTGATGACATAATTAAATAACTGTACACAAAATATTTATTTGAGTTTAAATATTTTATTAGCTCACCAAATGCAAAACAAAACTGATAACTAACTTGTTATCAGTTTTTAATCAGCTGTTATCGGGGAATAACACACCACAGGATGGTGCGATTGACCAATCAGAATCAAGTATTCCACAGAGCCGTATAATAACTAATTATGCTTTGTTAATGTTCGTTAAAGGGTTAGTTCACCCAAAAAAAAAAAAAAAATCTGTCATCATATACTCACCCTAATGTTGTTCCAAACTCATAAGACTTTCGTACATCTTCAGAACACAAATGGAAGATATTTTTAATGAAATCTGAGAGATTTGTCCTTCCACTGATAGCTAGGCAACTACCACTTTGACGCTTCAAAAAGTTAATAAAGAGATCGTAAAACTAATCCATATGAATTGAGTGGTTTAGTCCAAATTTTCTGAAGAGACACGATCACTTTATATGATGAACAGCACTTTTAAAAAGTGCACTTTGTAATTATTCCAAACTAAAGTTAATTTCGAACATTTTAAATCATTATGATTTAATACAATTTATTAAAGAATTATTTTAAAGAAGTTCACTTTTTTGATGTGTTGACTAACAGACTACAGACAAGTACTGATTATAATATTCAATATTACATTTAAAGTTTATATTTTAAATGTACAAAATTACAACTTCATCATTACAAATGCATGATTAAGATACATGATTAAATATTAAAATACTTGCCATACAAGTTTCAATACAAATGACATTAAAGTATATTTTAGTTTACCATAAGTGCTTGTCAGTACATTAGACAGTATTTAACCATATTTAAATATCATAATTATGAATTGAAATATAAAGATGTACTTAAGTCCTACTTAAGTGGGTCAAACAACACTCTAAAGTTAAGCTAATTGTATTTAATATAAATTTAAACTATATAACTATATATAAAACATTTAATTTAATTGCATGTCTCAAAACATTACATTCAGTTGACACTTAAGTATATTCTTTGAAAGTATATTATTTCTGTAATAAGTAATCTTTTTAAATGTATGCTAAAGTGTACTCTTTTTCATAAGGGGAATGTTGTGAAATGTCAACCATAAATATAGTCATATTTTATTCAATACTGCATCAAAAGAAAATTATCAACAGGAAAAGGAACAGAGTAATACGTAAAAGACATCAGAGATGAGAGGAGACTGGTGATGTAAAGGTGAGAGGTCAAAGGTTAGTTCCTGACCTGTGTTATGGATGGCATGAGTCCAGAGCAGCTGTGCGATATCGTGGGTCCAGGTTCCTCTTTCCTGTGCGCTGGCAGCCTGGAGAGTGAGACAGTCCCTGGTGCGTGACACCTGTCTCACCCACACTTCAAATCTCAGTCCGTCATCCCCGACGCTCTGAGTGAGGCCCATCTCACCCGTCTGAGGAAACACAGTTAGTGTGACGTTCTAAGATCAAATGTGTGTGAATGTGCAATGACCTGAAGAAATATCAGGTCATTAATATAAGTATATAAGAAGTGAGTTTTACTGATCAGACTACCAACATTAGGAATATTTGTACACACTAAAAAAGATGCCAATATGCTAATATACTTTAAAAGAATATCCTTAAAGGATAGTTCACCCAAAAATGAAAATTAGCCCATGATTTACTCACCATGAAGCCATCCAAGGTGTATGACATTCTTCTTTCAGACGAATACAATCGGAGTTATTAGTAGTGGGAAGTTCGGATAATTTTACTGACTCGGATCTTTGAATCTCGTTCATCAAAATGAGGCATTTTTTTCCGAGTCATTTCGTTCATTTCAGCAGAATGTATTTAAAATGTTATATGTTAGCCAAATTCCCCAAACACATCAAATGTTAATCACATTTAGAATAAGAAAGAAATTGCAATGCAAGGAAAAGGCCAAATTATGAGAAACAAAAACTATTTATCTTGGTCTTCAGGCTATGCAGTCTGTTAGTTTACCTCACCTCCCGATCTAAGAACGTCCGTTCATTCTGTGACATCCTCATAAACTGAGCTATGCAGTCTGTAGTACCGGATACAGAATTGATTAGTTGACGTTTCGAGTCTATCGACTTCGGGTTCGAGTCATTCGTTCATCACGTGACAGCCCCATATAGGCTGAGCTATGCAGTCGATACCGGATACAGAATTGATTAATTTATCTTTTGAGTCTTCGGGTTCCAGTCATTCGTTCATCACATGACAAAAGAACGAAAGACTCAGAAGAATCAGACCTGAAGACTCAAGAGGTGAACTAATCATTTCTCTTTCCGGTACTGACAGCATAGCCTATGGGACTGATGGGAAGAACGAAAGACTTGGACCCGAACCTGAAGACTCAAAAGATGAACTAATCATTTCTGTTTCCAGTACAGAATCCATAGGATGTTGCGCAGGCGCGGTCAAGACAAAATGAACGAATCACTCTCTGAGACAACTCGGTAGTCCCGAGTCATAATAAAGATTCGTTCAAAATGAACGAATCGTTCATGACTGACCCATCACTAGGAGTTATATAAAAAAATGTCCTGTCTCATCCAAGCTTTATAATAAATTTGAAGACCAAAAAAGTTCATCCATCCATTATAAAAGTAATCCATATGGCTCCAGGAGGTTAATAAAGGCCTTCTGAAGTGAAGTCAATCGTTTGTGTAAAATACCCATATTTAAAACTTTACAAACTATAATCACTAGCTTCCAACAGACGGCCGTACGCATCGTTTTACGGTGGAAGACTAACCCCTGACACAACGCGAAGCGCAATGACGAACGCGGAAGCTCAGAGGAAAGAGCAAAACAAAACACTGGTCGTGAATTAGCTATTGTGAAGAGAAATTTCATAGGATTTCTATATAATAGAAGAGGAGCTTCGGTTTGTTGCACAGCCCTATTTGTTTAAACCGCGAGAGGCGTCTAAGCTTACGATACTCCTACATCCTACGTCATACATGCGCCACGGGATGCTCTTTTGGCGCAAGTCGACTTGCGTAGTGTGCGTACGGTCGTCTGCCGGAAGCTAGTTATTTTACATTTTAAATGATAAATATGGGTATTTTTCTAACAAAAACCTATGGCTTCGCTTAAGATGGCCTTTATTAACCCACCGGAGCCGTGTGGAGTATATTTATCATGGATGGATGCACTTGGGCTTCAAATTTTCTCCAGCCATTCACTCCTATTGTAAAGCTTGGAAGAACCAGGACATTTTTTAATATAACTCTGATTGTATTCGTCGGAAAGAAGAATGTCATATACACCAAGGACAGCTTCAGGGTGAGTAAATCATGGGCTAATTTTCATTTTTGGGTGAACTAACCCTTTAAGTGTTAAATTAATGTAATGTTTTCGGAGACTTAATTGCATGTTAAATGCAATTAGCTGAACTCTAGATTGCCTTTTGACCCACTTAAGTAGGACTTAAGCCCCGTTGAGGAGCCAAGCCCCGTTAAGTAGGACTTAAGTACATCTTTCTGTGTAATTTCATAATTATAAAAATGGTTTACTGCTGAATGCACTGACAAGCATTTATGTTGAACTAAAATGCATTTTAATGTAATTTCTATTGAAACTTGAATGCCATGTATTCTAACTAGGGGTGTAACGATACGCGTATTCGTATCGAACCGTTCGGTACGAGGCTTTCGGTTCGGTTTTCGGTACGCATTACGTACCGAACGGTTACGTACCGAACAAAATTTCGTTATTTCAAATGAAGGCGCGTCGCGGGTGGCAAGCGCGCTCATAGAGGCTGGTGCGACCACAACATCAACTGGCAAATGCAATGTAAGGAACGAAACTGAGCTACTCTTATTGTGTTTGTGTGGACCGTTTATCAGTTTTGACCTGTGAAGCGGGACTCGTGAGCCCTATGCGCGAGCCTGATCAAGCAACACCACACAGCGCTAAGAGATCCAGACCAGTAAAGAAAGCATTTGAATTTCCAATGCTTTTTGAATTCGCCACTGAAGTAATAACATCGCTGCGAGATCTAGTGAGAAACATGCACATTTCTCTGTTATTAACGGATCAAACAGCGCTGACGTGGAAACCAGGAAGAAACATCGTGCCATGAATGAACTATCCAGTGTCCACAGATCAGCAACATTCACCGTGGAATGGATTTGCTGTAGTAACACTAACACTGTTTTATTTTGACATTATGAATACAATTGCTGCCCTCAAATATTAATCTGAACTAAAATGAACCTTTGTTTATAACTAGCCTACTACAACAATATTACATTTCATTTTGTCCAAGGAGCTGTTTTGTTTTATATGCTCATAAGAAGAGTCAAGTATAGCTCCATTATTGCTCAGTAAAAAAAGCACAAAAAAAATTTAATAAAAAAATCATACTTTATGATGTTAGTTTCATTAAATAAAATAATAATAATAAAAAAATTTATTCAAGGAAATTTCTCAAAATTTCTCAATTTATTTTTGCTGTTGCCTATGGAAAACGTACCGAACCGAACCGTACCGAACCGTGACACAAGTGTATCGTATCGAACCGAACCGTGAATTTTGTGAACCGTTACACCCCTAATTCTAACATATTAGTAATTACACATTTGTAATAATGAAGTTGCAATTTAGTATATTTAAAATATAATTTTAAATGTAATATCAAAGAACACACTACAGTTAAAAATATAATCAATACTTATACATATGCCGTAGCATGTTAGTCAACATATCAGATTAAGTGTACTTCTTTAAAGCAAAATAAAATATTATAAAAACTTGATTTAAAATGTCAAATTTAAAGTTTTACTGTGAAAGTACATTATTACAAATTGCATTTTACAAAGTGGGTTAAGAAATATAGTAATGAAAGTGTACTCTCTTTAAGTACAATGAGGTTGTGTGAAATTTATCGTCTCATACTGTTGTCATTTTTTAGAAAATTGCAGGCACTATCCTGTGCAGTACATTAGTATCCCCCCCACAGCCTGTGTGTGTGTACCTTAATGCTGTGTTTGAAACTGTACACACTGCATCCCGGATTGGGTGTTTTGTGTTTGGTGAAGATGACGTAGTTCTGATAGAGGAAGACGTTTCTGATTCCCGTCTTTTTCCGTCTGCCTCCACCGCACACACACAGCTCACCCTGACGCACCAGCTCTCCACGCTCCGCCACGGGTATCTGAAACACACACACGCGTTGGGTTTTCATGTTTTATGGGGACATTCCATAGATGTAATGATTTTTATTCTGTACAAACTGTATATTCTATCCCCTAACCATAAACATCACAGAAAACTTGCTTCATTTTTACATTTTCAAAAAATATCACTTGGTATGATTTATAAGCACAGCAGAGCATCATCTTCTTGTTGTTGTGCGATTTGATATGATATGAATGCTATGGAGGATGCATCAATATTGAAGTTATATATGGAGAGTTTGGTTCCAAAACGCGATAAACGTCATTAAAAAAAAATAAAATAAATGAGTTCCTGCAAAAATCAGTATTGTATCTGGTTGGTATTGAAAAGTACATTTTTAATTTTACATAAAATGCGATATCCGCCGTGTTATTCTGTCATGTTTTCTCCCTTTCTTTCCAAATCGCGACAAACGTCAGTCTCCCTTCTCTTCTTTTTTTTTTCTTATCTACTTTGTACTTTTCGATCAACACACACAAAAAAAATATATAATTTTTACAGCATTGATGAACCTGTGGTGGTTTCTGTGGTGGATAAGAAACATAAGGCATCGAAATCGAATCATTTACGTGAGGAGATTAAGAAGATGAGGCACTCGAGAGGAGGAAAAATATCGGCTGATGCTTGTTCTCACATGACGCAAGAGAGGAAAAAAGTGGGCAAACTTCAAGCCAAGTCAACTTCCCAATGAAAGCACAGTGAAAGAAGCAAAAAGGAAGGATGTGCTGAACTTGCTCTCTGAAATTTGTGTGAGTGCCGATGTGCCTTCTATGATAATGCACTCTCTCAGTCACAGACGAACGATGTTGACTGTGACAGTCATGAAGAGTAGCTGCCCATTGTGTCAGCCTTTTGAGAGTGACCATTCAGTGATTTCTTAATGAATGATAAGTTGTTGAATGTTTTTACAAAGAATATTGTTATATTAGTGCAATAGATTTGTAGTATGCACAAGACAATCAATTTCAATACAACAAAGATGTCTTAAATATGAATGTATTTATAATTATAATTTATTTATAACTATAATTTTCTGTAGTCTAATACAAGAGGTGTCATGTGCAAATCAGTTTTCAATCTTCTTTACAGTTCTATTTTGAACAGTTTTACACAGATATTATATTAATGCAATGGATTTATAGTATGCACAAGACAACAAATTCAGTGTGTTAAAAATGAATGTGATTTTTATTCATTGTTTAAAACCTGAAGCATAACTCTGGCATTACTCAACCCATAGCCCTCAGCAGGGCTATGGGTTGAATAAAATCTTTAAAAGTATATTTTAGGCCTAAAAGTAATATAAAATTGATACTATAATGGGCCCTATTTTAACGATCTGAAACGCAAGTAACTTTGAGGGCGGATCTTGGGTGCTGTTGCTATTATACCGGCGGGATAAATTACTCTTGCGCCCGACGCAAATCTAAAATGGGTTGGTCTGAAGTAGCTTCATTATTCATAGGTGTGGTTTGGGCGTAACGTGAAATAAACCAATCAGAGCGACATCTCACATTCCCTTTAAGAGCAGGCGCGCTTGTTCCATGGCGGCTTGCTATTATAATGGCGGATTTGCCAGGCGCACACCAGGAGCGGTTCACAGCCGAGGAGACCGACGTTCTCGTCAGGGCCATAAAAAAACGAGAAGTGACATTGTATGGGGATGGGAGAAACCCACCCAAATTAGCTTCGATTAAACAGGTGTATAATAATTTGGGTAAATGTGTAAGCTAGATTTATGCCTATTTTTTCACATCTTCATGGACACAACAATGATTTACCTGGTGTGTTAATATTGTTCCTTGTAATAATGTATGGTTTTCTAAAAATGAGAACTGCTGTGTCTGTGTGTAGATGAGATAAGCAAAGTGTAGCCTATGCGTGTTGTGCACACGCTACATTGATTATGGCCAAGCATGCGACCTTAAAGGACAAGTTCGGTATTTTACACTTAAAGCCCTGTTTACAGATCGTATCTGATGAAATACAACGGTTAAGATAAAAATCTGTTCATCGCGGGGAGCACTAATAATAATAATAATAATTCATTACATTTATATAGCGCTTTTCTCGGCACTCAAAGCGCTTTACATAGAAGGGGGAATCTCCTCAACCACCACCAATGTGCAGCATCCACTTGGATGATGCGACGGCAGCCATATTGCGCCAGAACGCCCACCACACACCAGCTTACTGGTGGAGAGGAGACAGTGATGAACCCAATCAGTATATGAGGATGATTAGGAGGCCATGATGGACAGAGGCCACTGGGCAAATTTGGCCAGGATGCCGGGGTTACACCCCTACTCTTTCGAAAGACATCCTGGGATTTTTAATGACCACAGAGAGTCAGGACCTCGGTTTAACGTCTCATCCGAAGGACGGATGCACTGAGGGAAACGACTGGTACACACCTCGAGGATGGTCCAGCGCGTTCCGATGGCGGCTCTGCTGGCTGCGGTGCGTGAGAGGGATGAGGGTTCCTAGGAGATTGGTTCCACAAAGGAAGCGCGCTCACCATGATTCTCAGGTCTCCCGTGTCAGTGCACGAAGCAACCCTCTGAGGAGGGTTAGATCGAGGAGCAGGCACGAGGACTCCGCCCCTTTGCAGGAACGAGAGTCTCGAACGCAGCTCCGAGATGGTCATCTTCCCACAATGGGTACATGACTCATCCACGAAAGCTGCCTCAGCGTGTTCGAGGCCCAGACACACGAGGCAGCGATCGTGACCATCGTGATCCCAGCTAACGACCGCATCCGGAAACACACAGATAGAATGTCATCTTTATAAAGACGCGCGTTCTATCTGTGTAAGCTCTTTTAGGGACTGCTCTCGCTAGTGCTGAAGCACGCAGTGGAGCGGTCACTGCAAACACAGAAAGGAATGAGCACTTGTCTGTGCGCTGTCTCTTTCCTCGCCGGTCTTACCAGCCGTGAAAACGGTCTTTGAGCGCTCTCATGCGCACCTTACCAGCTGTTAGAACAGATTTTGTTTGCTCAGAACAACAAAAACAAAAAGGAAAGAAAGAGAGAGAGAGAGAAAAAAAGACCACTCGCGCTGTTGTGCTGTGTCACTCGCGCCAGTATGGAGAGGTCCGCAAAAGAAAGCTCGCTCAGGTTTCAAAATCTTCTTCTGAAGAGTTGTAGAAAGCATCGAAGTGCTTGGCTACGAAGCAAAAGACTAAAGTACAATCGCACCTTCTACTCATTATATACCGTGCTGCATGGCTGAGCAGCTGATGCAAATGATTGCATGCCAATGTGCGTTGGCTCGTTTAGTTTCACTTGAAGTAGATTGGCCTCTCTAGCGAGATTCTTATCCGTCGGTCACGGCGTACGTTGAGAGTGACCGACTGATAAGGGAACTCACGTTATTACTGTCTTACTGAAATAGTTCTGCTAAGCAGCTGTGGGCCACTTTTACCTAAAACTGTGTCTATTAATGCATGTCTTTCGTTCTTACTACTTTGAGTAAAGATAAAGGATGGAGCAAGATTTTCTTTGCAAACTTTAATGTTACATCAGTCATTACCGTTAGTGTTCGGCTAACAGTTATTAACCCTCTGAGGTCGGCAAACGCGCCCCCGCGTTTTGCTGGATTTTCTTCACATTGTAGTACAATAAACTTAAATTACTCCGTCATTTATGGTTATACAGAAAAAAGAAATATAAAAAAAGAATCTGTGATATTTCTACTTTTGTATGTGTCCACTTACAATCAAATCAAAACATTGTGCTTTTGTAAAATAAAGAAAATAAACAGGGTGTGCTGTCATGTACTCATGTACGCGCCTCTCCGTCGCGGTGAACTTTTTTTTCTTGAGCACGTCTATAAACTGAAACAAAACTCAGCAAATACTTGTCACACATTTATGAGCCATATACCTTTATAAACATTTAAGTGTGTACTTTTAAATGATCGGATTCAAACTGAAAACAAATATTCTCTGTTTAAGTAATTTGTATAAAACCAACAGGATGTCCAGTATCTCAAACGCTTGCTAATTACTTTTAATTCGACCACGCCCACTCGCGCAAAAGTGATTCACATGCAAATCGTCCACATGGGACGCGAACGCCCTCGTTACCTCAAACACAAAACACCAAAACACTTCACAAGTCTCTGCTTTTCGTCGAGTTTGGAAGACGCGCTGTGAGCTTACATTGGATTTACCCCCAGAAGAAGAAGAACGCGATTTGAAGACAAGAAAGATGTAAGGTAAGAAATTCTTACTTATTAGTTTATGGTATTGTTGCATAAACTTCACATTGCAGTTGAACTGTTGCTAGATATATGGTGAATATTATACTATTTAGACCCGTGTTTACTGTTAAATACTGTTTGTGGATATCTGCTCAAACATAGATATGTATAACCATAATGTTTAATATTTTGGAGCGCGATGGCGTTTGAATGTATCATATTTTGGAGCGCGCTGTGGGTTTGAATGTATCATATTTTGGAGCGCGCTGTGCATTTGAATGTATCATATTTTGGAGCGCACTGTGGGTTTGAATGTATCATATTTTGGAGCGCGCTGTGGGTTTGAATGTATCATATTTTGGGGCGATCGCGTTTGAAAGGAAAAATGCACCAAACATTAGGCTTTATGTTTTTACTATTATCTCATTTCATATCATCATAACGAATGGAAACATTTGAAGTAACATATGATAATCAATATATTTTTCTATAGCATTGTTACTGAAATCTTTTGGAAGATTTATAGGCTGCTATAGGTTATTGTTATTGTTATAATTATTTTATACAGTACTGCACATAGCGTATGCCTACAAGGCACAACAAACATGGTGTTCATTATATTATATATTGTTGGAAACATTTGTGTGTGTGTGTGTGTATTCTGTGAATTTTAAAAAGCAATTTTAACCAGAAAAATCTCAAATGTATTCCCAAAATCGTGCAGGCCTAGTTTCTCTTGATACCAGTATGTTCACTTTTTTTCTTTTCTTTCAGGGACCAGATGCAACTGAGTCCTGCTGACTTCAACATTCACATGAGTCTCTGTACATGAACATGGTGAAGTGAAAATCAAACACCTTGGAAATGAAAGGTATGTACAATGTTTTTAGGAATGGCACAAAGGTCTCTGTCTTTGGATCGTTGTTTTCAATGTGCTCTTTTGTCATTTGTATTTTTGGATTGTGTTGTGTTGTAAATAAATCCAAACAATCTAAAAGACATTCTTTTTTTAAATCTCCTCATTCTTTGTGCAAGGTTGCTCTGAATGACAGGGCCTGATCGCTCCTAATAGGGCAGTTAGGGGAGTGTCTTTGTCTTTCTCAGGTGTTGAAGGCTTACATATTCATGAGATGATCACGCCTCTTCGCATATGGCTTTCTCACACAAAACACGTCTTAGGAATTTTAAATCAATATATTGTCTTATCTGAATGAGCAGTCAGGGTGATTTTCACATAGTTTTGGAGCAAATATTCTAGGCTACGTGATACAATTTTCAAAAGTCTTGTGAAAAATAATCAGTATGGGTTTCATGGCCTTATTTCAGTGACAATTTTTTTTGGTATTATCACAAACCACGCATAAATGTCATTATCTCAAAACTACAAACTTTTACATACATGCTGCTGATATATTATTGTAGCAGAGTTTGTGCTAAATACAGTGTAATAAGACTTTAGCCATGACAATGTCACAAGTAACAGAAATAAGCACAAATGTCAGAGCATGTCAGAACACCTCCAGGGCCAGAAAACAGCTCAGACCTCAGAGGGTTAATAGTTAAAGGACAAGTTCGGTATTTTACACTTAAAGCCCTGTTTACAGATCGTTTCTGATGAAATAGAACGGTTAAGATAAAATTTTGGACACATGCTCCTGTCCCGAGAATTTTAGGTTTCTTTCGCTTCCCCCCACCCCCACCTCCAGAATGGCTGCATATGTGCACTGGAACAATCCTTCCTAAAATGCATGAAACTTTCGTTTACAAAGATGTGAAACTCACCGAGTGGTAAGGGGTATTCACTGATATGCTCACACAAAAATCGCTGCAAAAGATGCTTTCCAACAGGTTTTATCGTAGTTTTTGTACAACTCCATTGACTTGTATTGGATGTGCTGTGAGGTACGGTATTACTCCGCAGCCGGAAACTGGGCTGGAGTGTCTATTATTCAAGCTCTCAACGGAATAATGTACGGGTGTAAGGCGTTTGGAAAAATAGCATCTTGGAAAGCATCTTTTGCAGCGATTTTTGTGTGAGCATATTAGTGAACACCCCTGACCACTCGGTGAGTTTCACGTATTTGTAAACAAAAGTTTAATGCGTTTTAGGAAGGATTGTTCCAGTGCACATATGCAGCCATTCTGGAGGTGGGGGGGAAAGCGAAAGAAACCTAAAATTCTCGGGACAGTAGCATGTGTCCAAATTTTAATCTTAACCGTTCTATTTCATCAGAAACGATCTGCTTTAAAGTGTACCGAATACCGAAAATACCGAACTTGTCCTTTAATAAAGTTCCAGCATGTACACCGCAATAAATTAGAAATATACACATCAGTTTGTTGATGGACATTCACTTGTTAATGCTGATGCTGATGGTGAGGAATTACAGCTGAAACATCTCATAATGGAGGTTCGGGGTGAAAATCGATGTCATCGTTACTGTCTTTACAGTGTGTACAATCGCTGAGGACTTGGTAAACCAATCGTAACAGACTGGGCCATCTGGCCAATCAGAGCAGAGTAGGCTCTCAGAAAGGGGGAGAGACTTTAGAGGGACTGATTCATCCGACGAGTCGTTTGAGAATCACTGAAAAATGTGGTGATGTGCAATGTATATTATGAGAAAATGTAAGTGTTTCTTGATCTTTGATGCATGTAAACCTGTTGTAGGAGACCTCCAAAACAAAATTAGGAACCTTTAAAATAGCATAATAGGGGCACTTTAAAATGTTAATATGTTAGCATGTATAAGTTATAACATTATGTTGATGTGATCTGTTGTGCTTTAAACTGCATCAAGCTGCTCTCTTTTGACCACCAGGAGGCAGCACTGCAGTGGAAATGCTCACTGTGACTTCACAAAGACATACTGTGGACTCAGACATGAATGAATGTTTTATTCTCTTACTAGACACCCCGTGATGAGATCACTGGCTCGCAGATCTGCTCCGTGCCGCTGGGCGTGTTTTAGGATGGAGAGGGCGGAGTCTGAAGTGGGATTTAGACCGCCCAGTTCCTCCAGTGTCTGGCAGTACTGCTCCAGTCTCTGAATGGGAGTGGAGAGACACTGAGGAAATGGAGGAGCAGGAACAAGAGAGGAAGACAGCTTTGACTGGGGAGAGAGAGAGAGAGAGAGAGAGAGAGAGAGAGAGAGAGAGAGAGAGAGAGAGAGAGAGAGAGAGAGATCCGGTTGATTAATTTAACAATGTTTTATTTTTATGTCACAGACATCAAAAACACTTTTGCCACTCTGTGGGCAAAGACAGTAGTGCAACATGAACTATTCTACAGTATGTTGAGCCAAGTATGGATAGGTCAGACTTATGATGTTCGACTAGTCACCCAGTACATTAAGCAGTATGCTTTAACAATATTTCAAAATATAATAGAAGTAATTATGAAATTACATGTGCTTAAGTCCTACTTAAGTGGGTCAAAAAGCACTCTAAAGTTCAGCTAACTGCATTTAACCTTTAATCAGTGTTTGGGGTCACACAGACCCCAATGGATTTTTCCTTCATTTTTTAAAAGTGTTAACTTCATCTCAGGGGCATGAAACTCTGGAACTTTTCCTAAATAATCTATCTAAACATGCACAAAAAAACTGGGCTTGATTTGGTTGTTCTAAAGGTGGGTAAAAAAAATTTTACCTTTTAAGGTGTTTGGGGTCAAAATGACCCCACATTGAAAATGAATGGGAAAATGAAAAAAATGACTTTTTTTTATTTTATTTGTCAAAAAAATAAAAGTAAATCCATTATAAATCTGAAAATTTCTACATAGAAACCAAGGTCTGGTCCTAGAGCATAAATAAAAAGTAGAGCGAACTTTCTATCTCATACACACACACACACACACACACACAAACACATAAACAAACACACAAATGTTATGTGTTTGCAACAGAGAGCATTTTTACAGAAATTGGCAAATAAAATAAACAAAACTGGCATAAATCTAAAAGAAATTACATTTAAATCAAGGTCTGGTCCTAGAGCATAAACCCAAAGTGGAACGAACTTTCTATCTCATACACACACACACACAAACACACACAAACACACACAAACACACACAAACACACACATGTATGTCACTGCAACAGAGAGTATTTTTATAGAAATTGGCAAATAAAATAAACAAAACTGGCATAAATCTAAAAAAAATTACATCTAAATCAAGGTCTGGTCCTAGAGCATAAACCCAAAGTGGAACGAACTTTCTATCTCATACACACACACACACAAACACACACAAACACACACATGTATGTCACTGCAACAGAGAGTATTTTTATAGAAATTGGCAAATAAAATAAACAAAACTGGCATAAATGTAAAAGAAATTTACATTTAAATCAAGGTCTGGTCCTAGAGCATAAACCCAAAGTGGAACGAACTTTCTATCTCATACACACACACACACAAACACACACAAACACACACATGTATGTCACTGCAACAGAGAGTATTTTTATAGAAATTGGCAAATAAAATAAACAAAACTGGCATAAATCTAAAAAAATTTACATTTAAATCAAGGTCTGGTCCTAGAGCATAAACCCAAAGTGGAACGAACTTTCTATCTCATACACACACACACACAAACACACACAAACACACACAAACACACACATATATGTCACTGCAACAGAGAGTATTTTTTTAGAAATTGGCAAATAAAATAAACAAAACTGGCATAAATCAAAAAAAAAATTACATTTAAATCAAGGTCTGGTCCTAGAGCATAAACCCAAAGTGGAACGAACTTTCTATCTCATACACACACACACACAAACACACACAAACACACACATGTCACATATGCAACATGGAACAAGCTTGTTGAATGAATGATTCTCTATGGCCCTCTATGGGATATCTTTGGCCATTGCACTTTAATTCCTTTCCTATAAGAAATAAAGTTTTTCAACTAACCTTTAGATGGCAGTGTTCTATCCCTAACACATAGAGCAATGTCCAGAAACTATTTATATTTAATTATGATCATCATTTAAGTGATTTTTTCTTTTAAAAATCATTTTTCATGAGCCAATTTATGGCCTAGTTATGTATTTGTGCAGTAAATAGGTAAAAAACTTCAACATTTCCACAAAAACACAGCATAAATGGATAGTTTAGAAGTAAATAAAAAAAAAGATATATAGTTTTCCATATAAAAAATTATATTTCCTTATGCAATTGCTCTTTAAAAGTTTGGGGTCAAAATGACCCCAAACACCTTAAGTGTTGTCCTTTTTTAACAGTGATTAAGGGTTAATATAAATTGAATTATAATTGCAATTAACATGCATTTAAGTGCCTGAAAACATTACATTGTTCACACTAAAGTATATATTCTTTTAAAGTAAGTTTTCCCATAAGTACTCTTTTTGATGAAGAGATAAGTACGTATGATAAAGTATACTTCTGTTTCACAAGGGCAGGGCATAAACTGGCATCCCATTACTTTTTTAAAGCACTAGAGGCACAAATATCATGTTTTTGTAGGAAAAAAAACATAGCACAAAAAGAAGGTATTGTAGAAAACATTCAGGCCCTATTTTATATAATATTGGTGGAACGTGCCATTTGGACATAACTAAACCTCTGCTGCATGTCTTGGCATATTAATCAATTAAAGTATGTTATATCGTTGTTGGTTTCTCACCCTGAAGAAGTCAGCAGCCTGACTGATGAGCAGAGCATCCGGCTCAGGTCTCATACGGATGTAGTGGGAATATAGAAAGAACTGATCCTTCTGTGGAGCAGAAAGAGTGTCCAGCATGAGAGTCTAAGTCTTCATATGAATACATACCAACATTTCATTATTCATAACATTCTTGTGACTATCTCAGAGGACAGTTAACCTTGTATTGGGGTGTTTCTTCAACTTTTATTGCCCAGGGTCTGTTTTTCTTTTTTAAATTAAACTTCTTGTTATATGGAGGCCACATTAAAACTTGCTTTTCCCCCTTCGCTTTTTAGTTTTTCAAATAACTTCCCATTCCTTCATTTATTTTTGCTACCTTTTAAATGCCTTTTTATGTACAGGTTGATTTTCTTTAGCCTTCTTAATATTTTAAGCCGTTATAATTTTAAAATATGAAAATCCAGTATTTCATAATAATCATACATCATTAGCATTCATTTATGTACAAATGATATCAATTATTGCACAAATAACGACTGTTCCTCAGTTGTGTCATTTACAACAACAAATGTGACTAATAAGGTTAACTAAAGATAGTGTATTTAGTTACTAATAAAACAAAAGTGTCAGTGATGAGATGAAAAATCAGACATGTGAAGGAAATAAATACTGTGAAAAACTGACCATCTTGCCTCAGAACACTTGGATTAAACCACTGGGGTTAATTGTATTATTTTTACACTACCTTTATGTTGTTGTTTTTTACTTAAAAATGTGGACCCCATTGCCTATTTGTAATGTCCTGTGTAGTTCTGTTTTATTGTCATGGTGTTTTGGTTTTCCTGTTTGCCTGCCTGTGTTCCCTTCCATAGTTCCGAATTAATTGCGCACCTGTTTCTGTTCAGTTCATTAACACTCCATCTGTATTTAAATGCCCCCTGAAATCAAAATGTACGTTTTTTAGCTTTTAGTTTTTATGAATAAGCTAGTGTGCTCCAAAACAATGACAAAATTCCATTTAGGAGATATAAGCATTCAAAACGTACAGTCTCTCACTTCCGCTAAAATGGATCACGGATTTTTATGACATCATTGCGGACTTCAGCTTCTCATCACCGAATATAATGCGTCCCGACTCCCGCCCCCTATGCTATAAATACCATCTGACCAAAGCGACCGTTGACACGTCACGGAGCCATATGGGTTGGAGATGTGTGTCCGGTTGCTAAAAACGCTCAAGTATTATTCCGTTTTCCAACTGTACGTTGGTTAAGAATGAAATGGCTAGAATTTATTCACACCTCTATTATTGAATCCAACTTTTCATCAGCGCTAGGATTGGCTTCCATGGTGCTGTCAAGTACGACTTGCAGTCAGTGAGGTAAACGAAATGCTATTGGCTATTTGTAAAGGGGGAGGAGCCATTCAATATGTCCCGCCTTAGCTTCATTTTACGTCAACTTCAAATTACGTCAACGCATCATAAAAAGCTGCGCGTTCCAAGGCACTGCAGTGGGCCTTTAGTTCCTCAGTTTCCTCAGTTCATTGTTCCATGTCGTCTTTGTATTACTTTATTGTTTTGCCAAATTATGCAAGTCTTAAAATAATGTAATGCTATGTATCAGGATGTGCTACCAATGCTATATTAAGATTAAGGTGAGGGTGTAGGCTAGGGATAGTGGTTTAGTGATTAGTACACAGTTTACACTGATTAACATGACCAATGGAATCTTTAGAATCAGCTGTGGGTGGGGTTTGCGCTTAACTGATTTGGGAAAAAACGTTCTATATGTTCTATATAGTATGAATGTGTGTAGTATGATGTAGTATGTAATCCGGACATACTACATTCACCTTGTTGTCACTATCATATGTGACCTACCAGCAGTTCCGTCGCTTTTCTGTCAATTACAAATCCTCTCCCGTGGCCTCATGGGATAGTAAAGTGTCTATCGTATGCACAATTCAGAATCCTGCCGCAAGTAGTAAGTCATCCGGGTAATTTAATACTACCAGAGCCCGTCTACGGAGAGCCTTGGCACTCCCTATTTAGCCCCATTGTATTGATTTTGGTTGCAGTACCATTAGAATTCCACTGGGGGTGATCGCGGGCGAGTGCAGATTGAATGGGAGTCAATGGGGCTAGACGGCTAAATGTGTCTCTTTCACCCGATTGCTGTTGAGAAATCTCAGATTTTATTGTAGGTTTTGCAAGTTCAACATAGGTTATAGGTCGAAAGTTGAATGAACCAGTACTTATGTCCGGTGGGGGGGTGGTGGTGGTGGTGGTGGCGCAGTGGATAAGACACATGCCTTTGGTGTGAGAGACCCGGGTTCGAATCCACTGTGAGACACCAATGTGTCCCTGAGCAAGACACTTAACCCCTAGTTGCTCCAGAGGCGTGCGACCTCTGACATATATAGCAATTGTAAGTCGCTTCGGATAAAAGCGTCAGCTAAATGAATAAATGTAAATGTAAATGTAAATGTCCTTTCGATTTCTTACAGGTTGGGCCGTTGTTGGCCGGAACAAGCTAGCATTCTGCTAATGACCCTCTGGCAGTGTGAAAATATGTGACGTCATCACATTTTTTAACGCTTTTTTAGAGCAGATAAGTGAACTTAAAAATGCAATTTTCAGCTAAGTGTATCATCTTAGCCCCCCCTTTCGAATACAACATTTAAATTACTAGAAAAAAAATTATATCCTGAGAAAAGTGGGTTTTGAGGGGTATTTCGCCATAGACCTCCATTCATTCTGCACTCGCCCGCGAGCGCCCCCGCATGGATAGAGACGTGTTACTGCAACCAGTCCAGAACCCGGAAGTAAGCAGAGAGTGCCAATTCTCTTTATATTAGACATTCTCTGATACTACTTACTAATTTAGTACATACTACTCTTGTCATACTATTTTGTTTTCCCACAACTATATAGAAGGAAAGTATGCGATTTTGGATACAGACGCTGTACACACTAATATAAGTTGTTACTCACATATTTACTAAAACAATCGGTCTGCTGTAGTGTCTGGGAGAGTGCGCCCTCCATGGCTGGGAGGAGTAACTGCGAATGGAAGGCAGAGAGGCTCTTCCAGTTACTGAAGATTGACTCTGTCTTTCCTCTCAGTGTAGATGGGACATCTGAAGACTCTAGAAGAGGCAAGTAGTTTTCCTCCACACCTTTAAGAACAGCGACATACTGTCTCTCTGTGCTGACCAGCCGACACCACTGTAAATAGAGCTTGCTGTGATAGAGAGAGATAAAAAGTGAGGAAAAGATGTCATTAAAAGAATAGCTTACTCACAAAAATGGTTTAAAAGAGATTTCTTCTTGAAAATCTAGTATGAAAACTGATCTTGGAATGCCTTATTTGTCATTGATCTTATCCCCCTGTTGTTTTAAAAATATGGGTACTCCCTTTGTGTTGCAGTCAAATTGACAATTAGTTTCCATGCAATTTGCCAAATATTTACACTATTAAATGTTTAGTTTTAGTTTAGTTTAGTTTAGTTTCTTTATTGTCCACAAGTGGAAATTTGTCTTTGGCTTCACTATACACCACACACAAGGACACCAACACAACATAATATACATAAAAATATAAAACAATAATATTCCCATATGTACATATACAATCTATGCATACAAATCCACCCCTACTCATATTCATATCTTAACATTTACACTAAAGATCAATGTAAAAAAGAAAAACCTTGATTGCAGCTTGTCAGAGATGAAAAAATTAAATGCAGAAACTTTATAATTTCCATCTATTTCTATATTGTACTTGGTGTAATTTGCCTCTGCCTTTTTATGCCTGGTTCTCAAACCTTTGTGAGGGTAAAATGGGTTTCTCACACCAAAAGTATCCTTTCCTTTCCTTTTTTTTTTTTTCTTTTTTTTGTGAAACTTGAATAGATAAAGAAACTGCAAATTTTCTAAGGATGATTCAGAAGACAAGTCACAATTTCAAGTAAACTTTGAGTCTTAAAATTCATAAGTCCTCATGTATTTCATATTTTAGTGTTTGACGAGTTACAATAAAGTTTTTTTTTGGTTTATTGGGGGTTATTTTGACTCCATGTAACCAAAATATATATTATATAGCCTTTCCAAAACACATCTATGTGTCAAGACTTTGCATGCACATTCATGACCCTAAATGACAAAGTCACAAAAATTCAAAAAGAAATAACTAGTTTAAACAGCCTGAAAAATCAAACGCAATAGGAGGGTACATTATTTAGGACGTTACCATGATGTCTGGTGAGGTCTGTGGCCTTAGGGGCAATAACATAAAATAATAACACAAAGTGACGGCATTAAACTGACAGCCTTGGAATTAAGATGTTATTTATTATAATAATAATAATAATACAAATTTGCAGTTTCTTTATCTATTCGAGATTAATATTATTATTATTAAGATGTTATTTAGCTCCTTAAGGAAAATTCTGATAAAGTAGTTTGGTCAGGTGAATTTTGAAGAGAAACTCATAAAGTGGTGGTCAGAATGAATGGCACCCCTGGTAAATATGATCAAAAATGGCTGTAAAAAATAAATCTGCATTGTTTATCCTTTTGATTTTTCATTCAAATCTAACCTTTCATTGAAGTAAAAGAATTGAAAGTGGGGAGGAAATCACATTATGAAATAAATGTTTTTCTCCAAAACAGGTTGGCCACAATTATTGCCACCCCTAGAATTTTTTACGAGTAAAATATCTCTGAAGTATAGTCCCATTAATATTTACCTTTATTTAGCACACCAGGGTGACTAGGAAAATTAAATTGTCTAGCTATGACTTCTTGTTTCACAGGAGTTTAAATATGAGGAAACACAAAGGCCAAATTCCCTTAAACATCCATCACAATGAGTAAAACCATAGAATATAGTTCTGATGTGCAGCAAAAGATTGTTGAGCATCACAAAATAGAAAGTGGCTATAAGAAAATAGCTAAAGAATTGAAAATCCCCATTTTGACAATCAGGGCAATAATTAAGAAGTTCCAATCAACTAAAGAAGTTACGAATCTGCCAGGAAGAGGACGTGTGTCTATATTGTGTTAATGCACGGTGAGGAGGAAAGTTTGCACGGCCAAAGACACTCCAAGGATCACAGATGGAGAATTGCAGAGAGTCTTGGGGGTCAGAAAGCCTAAAATTGTTTCAAACAACCCCTACATCACCACATGTTGTTTGGGAGGGTTTCAAGAAAAATCCTCCTCGCTCCTCCAAAAATAAACTCCAGCATATTCAGTTGTCAGACATGACTGGAACGTCAAAAGGGACCGGATTCTTAGGTCAGATGAAACAAAAAAAGGGCTTTTTGGCAGCAAACCCACCAGATGTGTTTGGTGCTAACAGGGATAAAAAGTACCCCATGCCTAAGGTTAAATATACTGCTGGATCTTATATGTTGTGGGCCTATTTTTTTGCTGGAGGTCCTGGACATCTTGTTCAGATACATGGTATCATGGATTCTAGCAAATACCAACAGATCAAAAATCAAAACCTGACTGCCTCTGCTAGAAATCTTATAATGGGCCATGGTTGGATCTTCCATCAGGACAACGGTCCAAAGCAAAGATCAAAATCAACACAAAAATGGGTAACTGAGCACAAAAAGAAGCTTCTGCCATGACCGTCCCCTAAACTGAACCCTATAGAAAATGAGTGGGGTGAACTGAAGAGAAGAAGCACCAACATGGATCTGGGAATCTGAAGGATCTGGAGAGATTATGTATGGAGGAATGGTCTCTGATCTCTTGTCAGTTATTCTCCAAACTCATCAGGCATTATAGAAGAAAACTCAGATCTGTTATCTTGGCAAAAGGAGGTTGCAAAAAGTATTTAATAACAGGGAGCCAATAATTATGGCCAGCGTCTTTTGGAGAAAACTATATATTTTATAATGTGATTTACCCCCCACTTTCAATTATTTTACTTCAATGAAAGGTTATATTTTTGCGATTTTTTAAAATGAAAGATCAAAAGAGTATTTTTTACAGCCATTTTTGATCATATTTACCCAGGGGTGCCATTAATTCGGACCACAACTGTTTTTGGGGTTGCTAATGCATTGCTATACAGTTGCCAGTGTGAAGCTAGGCAGGTTCTAGAGTGTTCTTAGTGGTTGCTAGGGAGTTACTAGAGTGCTGGCATGCATTTTCTAGTGCATTACTATGCAGTTTGCAGGGAGAACCTGATGGCTGCTAGGGTGCTCTGGGAGGTCCCCAGGGTAATTCTAGATGGTTCCTAGGGGAGATTGCTTGGGAATTTTAAATAGCTGCTAGATTGCTCTGTGTAGATCCAAGGGCATTGTTATGTGGTTGCTTGGGAAAACATTTCTGAAGAGAAACCTGCCACGAACACACCTTTGTGCGGTTGCTCCTGCTCTCTCCACCCCTGTCTCTCTTTCAGTGCGGCTGAGAAGCACATGTTGGCGTGTGAAGCCAGTATGATCCGCCACTTCTTTACTGCTGACCTCCACTCCTCTTATGAGCACTCCTCCACCTCCAGTAGGATCCCTCCATCCTGGAACCGCTGCTGTCACTCCCGCCGTAAGGATGGGATCTGTCAGAACCCGACGGCCCAGCCAGGATAGCGGAGAAGACTGACCCGATGTGGACTCAGCAGGTTTAGACATGGCGGCTGAACGGCGCGGGGCCAGCAGAGCCTGAAGGTCAAAACTGGGATGGCGCTTGCGAGGGGGTTTTGGAGGGAGTGGTCCATCTGTGGGCTACAGCAGGACAATTGCATGTAATTATTTGTTTTAACATAAAATCTAATTTACCTAAAAAAAACACACAAAAAAATCCCAGAGCATTGGTGTACAGTTGCTTGGGTATTGCTATGAAGTTGTTAGGGTGTTCTAGGTGTTTGCAAGAGTATTGGTATATGATTTTTACTGTGTTCTAAATGGTTCCCAGAATGTTTCTATATGGTTGCTAGGGTGGTGCTATATGGTTGTTATGGTTTTCTGGATGGTTCCCAGGTTTAGTTATGTAGTTGCAAGGGAGTAGCTATGCAGTTTATAGGGTGTTGCTAAGCAGTTTCTAGATGGTTGCTAGGGTGCTGTGGGAGTTTCCAAGGGAAAGTTATTGCTAACAAGGTATTGGTATGCAGTTTGTTTTGGGTACTAGCTAGGTCGTTGCTATTTTTTTGTAAAGGTGTTCTTGATTCCTAGGGTGTTGCTATCAGGTTGCTAGGACATTGCTATGCAGCTTCTATTGTGTTTCTGAGCAGTTTCTAGAGTGTTTTCCCAGTCCACTGGTATGTGATTGTTAAGGTGTTCCTATGCAAGGTGTTCCCAATTGCTCGGGTGTTCTGGATGGTTTCTAGGGTGCTGCTAGGTGGGTGTTAGGGTGCTCTGGATGGTTTCACAGAGTTGCTAAATAGGTACTAGGCCATTGCTTTGCAGTTTCTAGGGTGTTGCTAGGCAGTTTCTAGTGTATTCTTGGTGGTTACTATGGAGCTGCTTGATAGTTGCTAGGGTGTTTATATACGGCTGCTAAAGCGTTGCTGTGCAGTTTGCAGAGAGTTTCTATGCAGCGGCTAGGGTATTTCTGATGGTTGCTAGGGTGTTCTGGGTCCTGGGTCCTGGTGAATCCCAGGGCATTGGTATCCAGTTGCTAGGGTGTTGGTATGCAGTTGTTAGGGGTCCTGATGGTTGATATAGTGTTGCTGGAGGTTGTTAGAGCATTATGGATGGTTCCCAGGGTGTTGCTATGTAGTTGCTAGGGAGTTTCTAGATAGCTGTTAGGGTGTTGCTTGGTGTTTTTCTTGATGGTTTTCTCAGTTCACCTTTCATTGACAAGAGTAGCAAAAACGTTTATTTTGGATGTTGAACATGACTGCAACTCTGTCATTCTAAAACACTAACATTTTTTTTGGCTGGGTGCAGCAGATTTTGCAGAAACTTTCCCCCTCCTGGATTCACCCCATCTTTCTTCTTCTCCTCTCCAATCTTGAGTGTTGAGCAGTTTTGTGGGCGGAAGAGAGACGCCAGTGAACCCCAGGACTGAATGCCCCCCTCTCCTCCAGGGCACCAGTCCGGCTCGATTTCGCCCTCTAAATCCCCCAAGCTGGAGGTGCTGGGGGCAGGAGTCCTCCCTCGTCCCCCGGAGTCCTGTTCCTGACCCTGGGCTGAAGACGAACCTCTTTCCGCCTGCAGGATTCGGCTCTTAAACTGAGCCAGTGTTTTTTGATAGCGCTCCAGAGTCTGAGACCAGAGGTCCAACAAAGCCCCTCCACCCAATTCCAGTGCAAGAGCACGAGCGTCCTGGAAACGTGATGGAGGGATAGGAGGAAGAGAGGAGAGAGGAGAGGACGAGGAAGAGGAAGGAGAGGAGGACGACACCACATCACACCACTGAGATGCCTGCAGGGGAGGAATGGAGATGTAGTCATGATTACTGGCAAAAGTGTGTGTATGTAGGAACGGAATGTAGGAAACCAAAAATGTATTATATATTGCAGTAATGGTATACAGTGGGATCCAAACAATTGAGAGCACCTAAGTAAATGCTTCTACACTGCAAAAAAAAACAATAATTTCCTTAAGGTGCAGTCACACTAACGAAATTTAGGTGATATTTTGCGGCCAAAAAAGGTCCATTGTGAATAATGTTTCACCCTCACTCGAAACGCTGATTGCGCAGATTCCTATTGAAATACCTGGATTTTGCCCACGTAAATTCATAGAGCAATGATAAATGTGACCGCACACCTTTAATCAGTATTTTTACTGATTAACTAACATAATTTACTGTGAGATAACTGTTTTAAGACTTGAATTTAAGTTAGCATGAAGCAGAAATTGCAAGCGTCTAAATTACTTAATTAATTGGTTCAACTGCAATTAAAGAAACTAATTATGTGGAATTGCATAGCAAAAAAGAGCCAGTTATGACATTTTGGTTAAAGATTAAAGTTGAGTAGATGAATTGCATATAAGAAGAGCTGGAACATGCAATCATTTATTTATTTATTTTCATTGCCAACAGTGAGTTTATTTCTCTTACCCCATTGGCAAACAGTGAAGACTAAAAATTCATATTTTAATATAATTTCATTATTTAATATTATGTATCTGTATTATTATTCTTTATTAGTATTCATAATCAGTTGTATTATCTTATGAAGTTTAAAATGCATGAATTAAGACTATAGATTGCATGGACACGTGTTTGAGGATCATATTTTAGACACAAGGAGGGGAGCTGGGAGAGTTATATATATTGCTAAGAGGTATGTGTGCAATGCAACGTTCACTGAGCAGAGATGTTCCAATGACGATGATGATACATTAAATGTGTACAATTGGCATGTTCTTTACAAGGAAAGGAATGTTTTTTCAACTGATGCAAATGTACCACAAATGTATACACTAGGGCTGTTGGAACGAATTCCGAAATTCGAATATAATTCGAATATTATAAAAATCAATACTATTCGAATGCTGAAGTTCCTATTCGAATATTGCTTTTTTATGTATATATATATTTTTTTTTATTATGCAATCTTGCCTTTCTCGCCGCCTTGGCTTACGCATGTGAAAATTAAATGCTTTTGTTTCGTCTGATGAACAATAAAGTTTTTGAATCGTAACACAATTGTGCACGTTATCCACGCATCATAACAATACTGTCGACAAAAATCGCGGAGAGCAATGTCTCCACGGAAACGGACACAAGGAGGGGAGCCACTCCTGACAATTTGATTCACAGTCCACATTACAACGTGAAAACGGCGTTTTCAAATGTATCCACTTTGGAGTGCGTTTTCAAAAAAGCTTCGTTTTCATTAATAAAAACGCCGTCTCAGTGTGGACGGAAGGCCAAAACGGAGAGAAAAATATACGTTATTTTTTATGACAACGTTACACCCTGACAAGCTAGGCGATCTGTCCGAGGAACCGCCGCTAAAACAGGCAAGAATTACTTCTTTTCTGCCTCTCTCTTCATCACGGGGCTTACCAGCTGTCCGCCAAAAGGCGATAACAGACAAACTGACACAGTTTATCAGTTAAGATATGAGACCGATCAACATTACGCATTGGCATTGGCGATCCTGTGTAATGTCGTAAATATTAATAATAGGATGAATTTGAGCATTTAATATTCGAATATTATTCAAATATTAAATAAAATAAGGAATGGAATTCGAATATTATTAGAGAAAAATTGACAGCCCTATTATACACTGAGAGATAGTTTTTTAATATGGAAAGTGGATTGTACCGTGTGTAAGCATGAGGTATAAGTTCCATTTTTAAACATAAGCAACGTGTTTTTCTACCTTACAAGGAAGTTGAAGGTTGCTCAGTGGTGTATATAAGCTCAATCTTACTGTACTACGGCAGAGAAACATCGGGAACACATAGACCTGGCACAAATACAACATCTTCTCAAGTTTCTCTCCTATGCTGACGAATAAAGCAAGATAACTGGTGTCCGGTTCCGTGAATCAAATAATAACGCGGAAAAGGATTAACTCCAAGTTTACAACAGTTAATAGTTTAATATTGTTTCCTGTTTAGATTAATATGAGATCCCTGTGTGTGTGTATTAGTTTGTGCTTTACCTCAGTAAGTGTAGACAGCAGTCGTTGTGTGTTGTCCAGCTGTGTCCAGCAGTCTGACAGAAGGTGAGACATGTCTCGCACTCTTTCCCTTATTGGACGGAGTTTGTCCAGCACGGTTCTGAGACCAGACCAATCCAGCTCAGACCAGCTCTCCACCTCTGCCAGCAACACCAGAGTCTCACTGTGAAGCTCCTATAAACACACACAAATGCAAACCTAGCTGATCGTTTTTTTTAAGCTGCACATGAGCGGATTATGGCTAGATCAAATAACAAATGTGTGAAAATGAGAAGCATCTCAGATCATATATGAAAGTCTATTTCAGTTGTAGTTGTCAAACACACTGACCATAGCAGTGTCTCTGAAGCTCTTAAACTTGTGCTGTTTGAGTGACAGTCTGCTGAGAGACAGAGGAGGGTGTTTATAGTCCTCTAGCTGCTCCTGTATGTGCTCTATGTCTCTCTCACACTGGAGGAACACACACACACACACACACACACACACACACACACACACACACACACACACACACACACACACACACACACACACACACACACACACACACACACACACACAGAGAGAGAGAGAGAGAGAGAGAGAAAGAAATCAGTCAATATCATTTGTAATGAAATACATGTATTAGGACTGCACAATTATGAGAAAACTTGTAATTGTTGTTTTTTCCATTAAGAAAGGAATAGTTCACAATTATTTGTCATCATTTATCCTAATGTCCTCATACCCTCTTGTTGCATTACTTTCACTGTTCCATTAAACACAAAATGAGAAATTTACTGGTTGCAGTGTTGTTATTGTTAACTATAAAAAAAATTTTTTTAAATGTTAACTGAAATATTCATATTAATATTAAAATTAATATAAATATTGCATGAAAAACTGCAAACTTGCATTGCCTTGGCAACTAACTGAAATAAAAAAGTTGAAGTAGAAGTACTAAAATTAATACATCTAAAAAATGAATTGTATCTAAATGAAAAAAATATAAATTACAAAAACTTTAAAGCAAAAATGATAACTGAATGTATAAATAAAAGCTCATTCAAGAGGGTGAGAGGATGTTTTCAGTGAAAAAAACAACAACCGCCATGTTCAGACTGTGCATAAAAAATATAGTGCATGAAACTTTTATGGTGCTTTTCATTTTCATGTCAACTTTTCCTTCCTATAATTTATTCTTTTCTTATAATCTTATAATTTTCTTTATGAACACATCCAAAACAAGCCGTTTCTGAATGACTTCACTGCTGTTATACAAGGTATTGCATTAGTCATTCAAAACACACTACCTAAATGGTCAGCTTGGTTCTACTAAAAGCTTAAAAATACAAAACAGTTATTCAAAGCAAGTGAGTGACACGATGTGTCAAAACTGGAAAGCTCCCATTATAATCAACAAAGCTGCAAGTTTCCACAGTTTCACGTGACTGTTTGTTTCCACAGATCAGCGTTAGTTCATTGTTCTGGACTCTCTCGAACGTTCCCATTATAATCAGCAAATGTCTACACTGCAAAATAATTCAACTCTGGGCCTTGAGAGTTGAGTTACAATACTCAAACACAGTTTATTGTGTATGCAAAATCTTTTATATTTGAATTTATTAATAAAAAATAAAAAAAGTTTTATTAATTATCTTTTCTTCATGAATTCTAACCATTGGTAGCAATGTATTCATCTAATCATCATTAATTATTATATTCCTTATGTTATATGATTATTCTTTTACATGTTATTGATGTCTGTAACCATTTACATATATTCTACCATGTACTCTGATGTTTGATTATTCTCAAATGTAAGTCTTTTGTGTCTCTTCTGTGCTGTAAGATTGAGGGGTTCATCCTGTTGACCGGGGTATGTTTTCCATCAAAATTGATTATGTGATGTACCTTGGTATCAAAATATGTCTGTTTCCATCTCTGCAGACATGAGATAATGCAAGATCTGCAATATTCCCTTAAAGGTCTTAAAGGTGTTAAAACCACAATTGCTTATTACATTATTCCCTGTGCCTTACAAGGACCATGCTGGACCTAATAAGACCTGCATCATTAAATGGTTGCAAGATAAGTACAAAGAAAGAACTTCAGTAGGTACTTTCCCTTCCTGTTATGTAGTCATAGCATACAAAATGTTTAGTTTCAGAAGACTCTGGGCTTCTTCTTTTCCTTCTTCTTCCTCTCCTTGCATTCTGCAAATATCTTACTTATTTTGGGCTTTTCTTTTCTCTGATCTTCACAAACTTCATCTGTTAGAGACAATACTTTGGATATTAATGCTTAGATACATTTTTCTATCTTATCTTGAAACTTATTAGCTATTAAAAGTTTAATATTGACTTAAATCACTTTTTTTTTTACATTTTAATTAATAAAATATGTTATGCCTTATTCAAATTTGATCTCTGACAAAATCATTGCTCATCTGCCTGGATCTCACTTCATCATTTTAACAAGCTATTAAAGGTCTTCGGGATTACTTGAAAAATAGAAACAGGTGTAATATATGTCTTTCTATCTGATGGTCTATCTAAAATAATTCCTAACTACTACCCGATTAATATTCAGTTGACAAATCTTCTCTTTTTCCTCACACATACAGTACCTTGTCCAGTTTATCCACAAGTGTAGCCAGTCTCCCCAGTGCTTCGAGGTCACGGCCCCTCTGATTGGACACACGCACCAGCCGGTGAAGCGCATCATCCACACTGTCATATAGGTTAGAGGTCACTGCAAAAGCAGCCCTAAAAGCAAAGAGCAGACTTACGTCAGCAACATCCCAGATTTTAAACAAACAACTTTAAATGTCCACTACAGATTAAATTTAAGTGAAACTAAGTTAAATGTGAACTAATTTTACAGTATTATTATTTATTCTTTCTCTATTCTACACATACTTGCAGTCTGGTGATTTATGTGCCAACCCTGACGTCCAATTGGCCAGACCTGCCAGCCAAGCCCCACCCCTCTGCTGCAGCTCTGTCAGCCGCTGGTCAGTGAGAATACTTGTCATTAACTGTTTGTGTTTGTCGGCGCTGCAGGGAACATTCTAAAGGTGAATAGAATTAGTTATTAGAAACAGTCTAATAACTAATCTGTCCGTGTCTGCATAATTGTTGCATAACAAATATTACACAAACAATTAAGTATTGAAATACACTTTAAGTAGACAGCAAATAATATTGCCATCAAATGCTGCTTAACCTTAATACTGTCAGGTAGTGGTTCTGTGTCCATAGACTGCAGTGCGTCTCCCAGCAGGGTGAGGGCGCACTCACAGCACTCAGTCAACTGCTCCAAACTCTGTGTAGAGCATTAGGAAGAGCATGTTAATCTACTGCAGATGCTGGGTCAGACTTGTGGTAATTATTAAAACATTTAGATTTACGTTTATTGGTGCTTTTTAAGAGTATAACTTAACTTAAAGATTCAAAATATATTTATCCGAAGTGCTAAGTTTACACACACACACAAAGATATCCATTTAAAAAATATATATATATATTGTAATGGACTGGTTACATAAAATTGCATTAGTTACGGTCTCTATTTTTTCTGCATATTTGCTCTGGGATAATTTTTACCATTCATTTCTTTGTGTGTTGGACCACAAACTCTAAACTCTAATGTTACCTAGCTAGTTTCTCCTAGCTTGAAAAAGTCGCTAAAAGATTTATGTGATTCCTATTTCCATGTAACTTTTCCGGTGGTGAATCTTGCCGCAGGATTATGGTTAGTAGTGCAGTAGTATTTTTTTAAATGAAGTATATCACATTCATTATATAAACTATGACTTCAGATCTGATAGTCTTGAAAGGGTTATAAGGCGTTCTATGCAATTTCCATCAGTCATGTGTAGCAGTCCGTACTAGTATTTATAAACATTAGAAACAAAGTAGTATTTACAAGACACCAGGTTGATACAGTAAGCACTTTTGAGAAGAACTAACACTGGATTTGTCAAAGTTTGTCAGGTAACTGACTTGCCAAGTAATTTCTTACCAGTCTGAAAGTGAGCCAGTCATCATGTGAGTGGTTAAAGTCTCCACCCATTTCTCTGGGCAACTGCTGCTTGTCCACAAACTGCTGAAGGATGCCCGTACCTCGTACTGAATGCACCTGAGAGAGTAAAATAGATAATGAGTTTTATTATCTAGTCAAATGCTTGAGCGCTAGACTGAACATAAATTTTTCGCACAGGAACTGAACAAACTCCCTGGGGATGTGGAGGAGCTGAAAGAAGAAAAAAAAAGTGCTGCCAACTGTTGTAACTACAAAATCTTTGCTTTCTATGTCTGAGATGGTCTCTGTGACACAAATATAATATAATCTTATGTTTGAGGTGCTGATGGATTTCACATTTTGGATGTAGCCTTCCATGACACAGCATTTTAGCAAATAGATATTTTTGCCAGATATAAATGCACTGATAATCCAGATACAATCCAAACAAGCACTAATAGGAAAGTTAAGCAGAATTTGCAACAGTAACTAAGAGAGACTGTTAATATCAGTTCCACATCACAAATTACTTTTTTATAACTAGCCCTTCTTCATTTTCTTCCTTGTAGGGGGTTTTAGCTACCAATAGCTGCTCATACTTGCTCCTCAATCTGTCTTATGTTTGTCACATAGTTGTTGATCACAAAAAGTGATTAGAAAGATCCTTCCCTACCATTCCCTATTTTGTGTTAGCCCAAATTGATTGATACAAATTTAACTCAGTGTATAAACATGAACCTCTATTCCATCCAGACCCAGTTGGGTCAATTCTTCTTGTTCCTCTGTTAGGATAAGAATCGAGTCAAGGCCTGTTGCTGTCTGTTCCTGTTAAACACAAGCCGACACAAACACTCAGAAAAAACAGATTTAGGATCAATATAAAGTGCCAGCTGGATCACAAACAGTCAGTGCACTGACTCACCTTGAAGAGCTTCAGTGCAGAGAGACAGAGTTCAGACGGGGCAGACTTTCTGCTGTCCACTATCACGGTAAGACCCTTCTCTTTGGCCATAGGTCTGTTATTTAAAAAAAAAAGCACAGCTTAGTACGCACATTAGCCAAGGCTGCCAAGCACAGTAAAAGGTCATGAGATAGTGCCCTCCAGTCTAAAATTCAGTGAAGCACTGGGGATTTACCAAAACCCTGGCCAACTCTAACTCTAACTTTAGCTCACTCAATATGAATGTTTTTCAAAAGAAACCAATGCATGTAATATGTGTGTAGGTGTCATGACAGTTGTGATGGTCTCTGTCAAATGGGTTAAATAACAGACCTGGTGATGGTGTAATAGCAGGACAACACTTTGATAATTTCATCTGTGTTCCAGCCATCCTCTGGGAGGTGACTTTCTGTGAAAACCAATGCTCGTCCCAGTCGATCCATAGTACCTACATAAGAAATCACTTAATGTTAAGGGAAAAGCAAATATTTTGTAACCACTAAGCAAGAACATTTACCTGTTAATTTTAGCTTTCCTGACTGCAGAAGATTGAAATCTAAGTCTCTAAGATGAGGAGGGGGAGATTTGGACTCCAAGTGAGCAGCAGATTCAGATAATCCCATCTCTTTTTGGGAATGGTCAGGAAAGGATGTGCCAGACTGGCTTTCTGCAATACATGTTGAATTTAAACAGATTGAGTATGGAGTAAGCCAGTGGTTCCCAAACTTTTTCTGCCACGCCCCCTTTTTGTAGAGAAAAACATTTTCAAGCCCCCACCACCCCCTTTGTGTTCATGATGTAAAATGTGTTGTTTTTGAAAGTCTCTTATGCTCACCAAGGCTGCTTTTATATATTAAAAATACATTAAACTTAATATTGTGAAATATTATAATGTATATATATATATATATATATATATATATAATATGTTTTCACATATAATTTATTCATGTGGTGGCAAAGCTGGACTTTCAGCATCATTACTCCAGTCTTCGGTGTCACATGATCCTTCAGAAATCATTCTAATATGCTGATTATCTGCTTTTAGAAACATTTCTGATTATTATCAATGTTGAAAACAGTTGTGCTGCTTCATGTTTTTGAGGAAACTTTTTTCAGGATTATTTGATGAATATAGATGCACCCACATAAAGACACTCTCAGACATAACCTTGATTGCAAAATTCTAAAGGATTTATTTAAAACATAATTAAAACAGTACTACAGCTTCTCAACATCAACGGGTTTCTCTTTGTGTCCGTGATGTGTAGTCTCTAAGTGGTGTCTTAACTTGTACAACTTCATATTGTCAGAAGATAATATTTTGAGGCACGCAACACAGTGGTATCTCTTCATTACCCACCATTGTACTAGTGAATCCGAGGGCGAGATATGCCCCATCATATTTTCTCATAGTTCCATTTGTCTTTTGTGTAGGAGCGATGGATTACGTCAGAAATAGAACGGGACATCAGTTCACTGTCTGGGATTTGTTGTGTCGTGTCAGTCGCATCCAGTAGACAGCATCACTGATTATAATGGGTTCTAGACACATTGTTTGGTATTTGTGAATATGAAGTAAATTCATCATCTGATTTACATTTATCTGACGCTAGCAGTCCTTTCACAAACTTGTCCATGCTTAGTGCATAATTATAACCAAGCATCATTTATCATATTTTTACATGGCTCCCTGCAATACTCAATTCTGATTCTTCAATCGTGCCATCTAGTGGTCTGTTACTGTACGTTATACAACGATAACACTGTTTAAACTGTCAAATTAATATTTTGTGTTTAATTATTTACTTATGTGGCAAGTAGCTCCATAATAAGTTGGATAATTATGCAGTGGGGTCTTGTATCACCCTGAAGAGGTTTCTTTTGCATAACAATATGCTGACTGTACACTTTCCCTTAGCCTTGCCAAGCCCCATTTTAATAACCCCTAGGGGTTGTGCCCCCCAGTCTGGAAATCACTGGAGTAAGCAATGATTTACTTGCTCAGTGTGAGGCCACTGATAAGCATTACCTGTGCTGATCAGAACATACCTCTATCTTTGGCCTTTGACTTTGCATCTGTTTCTGCATCAGTGGCTGGTACACAGACTTTGCAATCTTTGGATAGCTGAGGAGCATCCTCTGATTGGCTAGAATGGCTGATTGGGTGAATGGTTTTGCTCTGGGTCTTTGAGATGACTTGGTCACCCTTGCCTTTATGTTGGACACGGCCATTGGATTTGGCCTTCCCTTTGCCTCCTTTGGCTTTCCTTTTCCTCCTGTAGGAAAGCAAATGTATGTGTTTTAGTGATTCAACAGATTCTGTATGGTTATAGTGGTATGGTATCGCTTGTACAGGTAGTGCTGAGCACAGCAAAATGGTGCAAACACAAATATTTGAAGCATTACTGGAATTTCATATTTGGGACTATAAATGTCTACATGACCATACCTGGGTGCTCTGAATCCACCCGTTTTTACTTCTTTTCCTCTGGGACAAACAAAGTTATCTGACTTTCCAGCACGCTTTTCTCCCATGGTACTCATAGTACCTGATGGTGGCAGAATTTTATCTGTTTTCTCATCACTGGTATTGTCTGAATGTCTGGTTCTGCTTTGCGCACAACCTGATAAATCCGATGCATTGTTCAGGAAAGAATCTCGGAGGGATGTTGTACTTGTCCTAGATTGTCCAGATTGCTTGTTTATGCCTTCTGTTTCCTCATAAACAGCCAATGGGATAGTGCCATTATCTACAGCATCGGAGGGATTTGTTATTGTTGCAAGCTCATGTCTACTGTTTAAAGTGCTGTCCAATATGTTATCATCACAGCCACAGTGTGATCTTTGACTGTGGTCCTGTTGTCCTTCTCCAAGACTCTCTGCGTTGTTTTTTGCCACATCATTTGCATCTATGGAATGTCGCCTGCTTGAACCTCTTTTTCTCTGACTCTCTACCCAGGGCAGAGTACCTCCAGTCCCATCTCTCTCTTTTTCCTACCCCTGGCTTCCTCTCTTTGGCCGGATTGTCCATACAACTGGATCTGAATTCGAGACCTACTGTGTCTTTAGCACCTTCATCAGAGTCCTGAAACGAAGGGGAATATGACCTCCTTTGGCGACCTAATTCAATGACACGTGGCAAGGGCCGTGAGGTAGCCAAGTCACTGCAGGAAACTACACCATCCTTAGCATTGTTGTTGCTATCCCTTCGTACCAGACTTCTCCAGCCCTAGCACCAGGTTCAGTCCTCCCATACCATCTCCCCTTCCCCTTTCGTAGTCGTATTGCTTTACCCCTCCGACACAGGGGTAATGTTTTGGTCTTACATATCCCATGCATCTCCAGATAGCGCTGTTTAGGATCAGCACCACCATCTGGTCCTCCTCGGGGCTCTAGCAACTCAACATAATCTCCAGCACCATCACCTACAAGGTGGTCATCACTGCTTCTGCGCAGACATTCTAATGTGGCCTCAATCTCTGCCTCATTCCCATCAGGAGGCAAGTCATCCTCTTCATCCCAAGACCAGGAATCATGCTCTTCTGAAGATCCACCCCAACCCAGGACCAAACCCCCTGATGACAAGTCAGTTGGGTCAGGATTGTCTTGGAGAGGATCGGATGGATTGTGCAGGAGTTTAGGATAGACCACCCTCTTCCCATGGAATACGGACCACTCCGTCACATGTACTCACCAGACAGGTGTCCAAACATCCTCCACCTACATGGCAAGAAAGTTTGAGAAGAACTGAGAAAGAGGCTCCGCCCTATGTATCATTTTAAAAAGGGAAACAAAAGCTTAAGACATTTTTTAGACAAACTAAAAATGTCCTATGTGCTGAACCTTTTTTTTACCACTGGTCTCCCATTTCACCACTATCTACCCTAACCACTGGTCTCCTTATTCTTTAATTTTTGTCTTACCTTCTCTCTTGCAGCCACGCTCCTTGTTGATGCAATGTAGCCACTCAGAAGTAAACACCAGCGGGTGCTGTGACTCCAGCACTAAGACCTCCTGTACATTCCGCCCACCAGGTGCAAGGCACTTAAGAGCAAGGCGAGGACAACGTGTCGAGAAGGGGACCACCTGTAGGTAGAAGTCAGTACTACGCAGGAGTCTCCAGTCCAAAGTAGAGAGTTGTACTACTACCTTCTCTCCCAAACATAGTGGCCAACCAGAGTGCAAGAAGAGACAGCCTAGATACTGAGACTGAAAGGAAGAGAGAAATATTTATTACTAAGCCTGTTTAATGTCATAATAGACTAAAACAGTTGCATTAAAATGTATCCTTTTTTTTTTTTTTTTTTTTTTTTCAAAACCTTAAAACACACACCTTTTTTCACACATCTTTAAACCATTCAAACACAATAAGATGCAAAAAAGGTCTCAATTTGGTACAGGCATTCTGAGAGACAATCTTCTGTGCACACAGAATTTTACTTCATTACTGACTGTTACTTGTCTTCAATAAGCTTACAAGGGTAGTATTTAAATTAGTTAGGCTAGTATTAGTTTTCGTAGCGGTTTCAAAATAGTTATCAAAAATTGTGAAATTCTAGAGCCAACTTATATTGTAGCATCGTAACAACCTTATTTCCAGCAAAATGATGCCACACAATCACAGCCAATCAGTACACATTTGGGGCCAGATTTACTAAACAGAGCAAATTAGCATGAGAGCGCAATTCCAAAAAAACGCAGATGGGAGTGGAAAGTTCTGCGAGTGATCTACTGACGATGCACACATTAAGGAACACAGACACAGCCGGGTCATTTCCATAATGGCCAACGCAATCAACTTAGAGCAGCGCAAATTAGAGTCTGTTTTAAAGGGATACTCCACTTTTTTTTGGAAATAGGCTCATTTTGCAACTCCCCCAGAGTTAAACAGTACTCTCATTCCAGTGTAATAATCAAGAAACTTTGCATGGGTGCAGCAGGCGTAATGATATGACGCAGCGCCTGAAAATAGTCCCCAGCTCCTAGCCTATTTTCAGGCGCTGCGTCATATCATTACGCCTGCTGCACCCATGGTAAGGCAGCAAAGTTTCTTGATTATTACGCAGGAGTGAGAGTATAGTGCCTAGCCATATCAGCATAGAAAATCGCAACTTTACATTTTCCGTCGGTCTTAGTACACGGTATAACTACAGAAGAGTCAAGTTTTAAATAGGAAAAATATCTAAACTCTTTGGTCATTTTTTGGAGAGAGATGCTAATGGTCCTGTCAGATTCAATGATCTATGCTAAGCTATGCTAAAAGTGGTACCGCCAGACCCGGAGATCGGCTGAATGGATTCGAAAACGGTAAAACTCAACTGTTTAACTCTGGGGGAGTTGTAAAATGAGCCTATTTACAAAAAAAGTGGAGTATCCCTTTAAGACATGCTTATTTTGGGTGGTAAATAATGGCGCAAATACCAGTAAATTGACGAGCGTGAACCATAGTAAATCACCTTGTGTCATTCATTTAAATACTCTCCTCCCATAAATTTTGCATCTGAAAGGGAAACTCCTACAAAAGCATTTGCAATCAGGTCAGCCACAAAAATAACTGTGCCTAGAATATTCTGAATGTTCCGATCCAATCTGACTTCTGACCTGTAATGCTGCCTGAATCATAATCATACAGTGTTCGTTCGTTGGCCAGAGGAGAACTGCACTGAACTTACTTAAGCTGGACAATGACGCTATTTTCTTCTAGATCTGCTGTACAGCAGACACTAACTTTGTTGCATTATTTTCCTGTTATCACTGTAAAGCTGTAAAGCGCTATATAAATAAATGTGACTTGACTTGACCTGGCCTTTTCAGCACAAATCTTTCACTGCGTGTCTTTAGTAAATCCTGAAAGTAGTTTTTTTAACGCCAAATGAGAGTTTGCACTGGTGCAAGCTGTTAGTAAATCTGGCCCTTGATGTTTAATGTATAGTCATGTGGAGCAGGATTTTAGACCAATGAAATTTTATTATAGGCATTGCTATCTAGGGCATCTAACCCTTAATTGCCAAGAGGCTGCTGCTGCTTGGCTAATGCAACATTGCTCATTACCTCAATTTTGTCTGCATCTTTAAATATTAAATTCTGTTATATATTACCACACAACTGAAAATCTAAACACAGATTCAAATGCTTTCTCTTCAGGCTATAGAGCCGATTATCCCGTGACATGAATCCCTCCTGATCCATGATCACTCACAGGATCATGATTAAATTATGTTGAGGAATCCATGCCCCTCACCTCCTATATCATCCTCCCTTTCCTATTAAACCCCACCCCTCTGCTTTATGGTCAGACATGTACAGTCATTGTATAGTCATATCTTCATCCCATCTAAAGAATGATTGTGAAGTTGTATTCCTTTTTCTTTCAGTGAACAGCCCACAATTTTCTCACTCTGATATTCCCTTCCTACCCTTTTTCTCAATGTGCCCCAGTGTTCGGTCTGTTTTATCCCTCCCCCATTTCTCAACCAAACACTCCTCCAGCCTTTCTCAGGCTCTAGTCTCTCTCTCTTTCTCACATACACATATGGTAAGAATTACCGTCATGACTCAGACTGAGGCTCTTGTCCCTGGCAGCTTCTCATAGCGACAATGAAAACAGAGTCGGCTGAGAATGCATGTGTGTCTTGTATTTATGCAACTGTGAGAGTTTCATAGTGAACATTTAGCTTGTTTCTGTTTGGCTGCATATAAATAATTATCATGTGTGCGTAGGGGAAAAAGTACTAAGTGATATTAGTAAGTGTGGAATTGCAATTGATCAGTAGATGTTGTAATTTTTTGAGTTTTGTGGGGGGATTTGTAGGAATTTGCTTACTGTCTCAAGCCAAAAAAAGCACATCTGATATTCTGGTCTCTTGATATGATTCAGGTCCCTCATTCAATCTTAGGCTACGTTCACACCGTGAGTGCTCAGTTCCGATTTATTGTTCCAATAAAAAAATTTGTATAGCTGTTCAAATTGTTGTTTTGAATGTGAATTTACCAATTTACCCGCAGGCAATATAAAAAACAAAGACGAGGATGCGAGTTACATTTATGATACGAGCCCTCATGTTTTGCTTGTCTATAGAGCTATCACTGTAATACTTATAAGTTCTGAAACATCACTATCCTTCCACAGATTACCTTTTGCAAATATCTTGATTACTTCAGGTATGTAAAATCTTTGAAGTGACTCTCATGAGCGCAGAAATGTGACGAATGTTGCTTTAGAGTGACATAAAAGTCACAACATGAATTCCGATTTGACTGTTCAGACTGCATTGCAAAACATCTGACCTGTTTCGGATTTAGGACCACATATGGAAGTGGCCCAAATCATAATTGAAAAGATCTGATTCCATGTGGTTTGTGCCGTTCACACTGTAATTAAAAAAACAGATTCACATGTGAGCAAAAAAATCTGATTTTGGCCACATTTACCTGCAGTCTGAACTGAACTGAACTAAGTCTATGGGATTTTTAATATCCACTAGGCAAAAAGATTTTGGTTTGATCCCTTACAAATAAAATAGCACGCCTTTCCTTAATAAACTGAAGTTTAATACTGTCTAAGTATGATCAATATGAGTAATAGTGAAGCTTGCCTTTAGCAGAACACTTACACATGCATGCTGTTGTAATCTATGCAGAAGATGCTTGGCAGGAATGAAGAAATCCAGCAGATATCTCAAGCTGTCATGCTGATAGGTGGACTCAAGTACGGAGAACACCTACATGACACAAACAAATATACGCTGTCATTTTAGAACAATTGTATGACTGGAAACTAAAACTAGTAAAAAAAAATGTCAAGACAGAATGAATGTTGGCTTTATGAAGACTTTTATGTAGTTTTAACAATTAAGCAATGAGAACAAATTAAGAGTTTGAACTTGGTTACGAGTCTTGGGTAGTTTGCAAACCTGGGGAGTTTGAGGAGATTTTAGGTTTGGTTGCACTGGTAAATGTGGTTGCTAGGCAGTTGCTAGTTGTTAATGATGTCGAATGGATATCAATAAAGTAAAAGTCTACTTTTTTGGGGAGGGGGGGAGGGGAGGGGGGAGGAGGGGGGGGGGGGGGGGGGGGGGGGGGGGGTGTTCACTACATGGTAAACCATAAGAAAAAGACAGTGCTGAGTTTGGTCGACATTGCTTGAAAAGAAATTGTCAGAAATTGTCAATGAAAGATATGATATTGGGGATTTTTGTTTGTCAGCTCCAGGAAAACCAACAGCCCAATAAAGTGAGAAAGTAGAGATTGATGGTTTTACCTGAGAGAGGAGAGGAGGAGCTGTGATTTCAAAAGGAGGATAGAGAGAGGATAGCGCCCCCTGCACACAGGCCTCTGAACCCTGAAACAGAGATTATATAAACAGAAGCTGACAAAGCGATTCACATGTTAGTCATCACAACTGACAGCTTGTTCTGCTCTTCCTCCTCAAAAACACAACTTCCTGTTTTGTGTTCCAGAGAGCATCTAAAAGTTCCTGTGGACCAAATGGTCATCATGACCTTTTTTTCAACAAGAGAAATGAATTCAGAAACTGTATGTCTTGTATCCCAAATAATATAGGCTGGCCAACTGTAAACTGTGAACTTACACTATGTACTCTGCCATAAAGTATAGGACTTTATAAAGATAGTGTCATCTCAGGTGAAAGACTTAAGGTCTTATAGTCTACTCGTACAACAAAATAGCATAAAATAGTGCAGAAGTATTTGAAATTGGGCATACTACAGCAGCTTCCCCAACACTGACACATACGTCAGGGCTGTACAGTGCGACATAATGCATGTGCTATGAAAAAAAATCGATCTGTTTGGTGAATAAATGTACCACAGTAGCACGCATGCTATACAGTTTTGCTTGTGTGAAGTGAGAGTTTGTTGTGTGGTTAATCTTTGGCTGCACAATTAACCAAAGTTAAACCGAAATTAAACCGAAATTGCGATTTGGCTTAGTGCGATTAAGAAATCACAGCGATCTCTGGATGTAGGGATTGCCTGGAATGTCATAGGTTTTATAATTATTATTATTATATTATATTTTGTCTTAAATACTCTGTTTTATATTTTATAGTATTTTTTACTTGTGGTTGTTTTCAGAGATGGTAACAGACATTTTATGTTACAATTTGTGTGGCCTGTACGCACGAAAAAGATTTGGGTCTCATTCATGAAAAAATTTGGTTTGAACCGTCCATAATTCCGTTCTTACAGAAATGTGTTCTGCTTGTGTTTTATGAATGAGGTGCACTGACACAAGCACGAAGCCACCCTGAGAAACACAGGATGACCAATAAGCACACAAGTACACGCACATGAACATTGATGTTTATTTTACTACTGTTCTGTCGTCATAGCAACCCTGTACACTTTCCTCTCATTTATTTCTTCACTCTCTCCTTCTCTAAGGAACTACTTATAAGTATCATCTGACAACAATTATGCCGAAGCGTCTTCACAAACACTCAAACACTCTCAAAAGTCTCCCACTCAGTGAGCAGTGAGTGAAATAAACAAAAGATGAGGGAAAAGAGAGCGGGAAAGTCAGCCAGGAAGGCCAGCATGTTAGGGGTGGTGGGGAGGGTGAGGAAAGAAAAACAAACCGAGAAGGAAAATGGCAGGAAAGTAAAATGAAAAAGAATGCAAGAGAAACATAATTAAAGACAAAACGGTGGGAAACTATGATTTTTTTGGGATGAAAATGGGGGAAGGTGAACATGTCACATGAGGATAACAACAAATGAATGCACATACTTAAGTCAGGCAGTATAAATGTTCGAAATCTAGCTAATCATCTTGTCCAGTGTAAGAAAAAACAATAGTATTCTCTTTCGGTTAGCTTCGGTCATCTAATGCCAATCATAATATAATTAATTAATTCATAGATATGAATATATGTTTTTTTATGGTACTTCACTGCAAAAAATGCTTTTCTTAATTCTTACTCAGTATTTTTGTCTTGTTTCCAGTCCAAATATCTAAAAACTAGATATGGGGGGGGACCAGACAACAACATGTTTGGTCTAAAAATTAGTGGTCGACCGATATATCGCCAAGGCTGATATATCGCCATGGCCGATATTTGGCATTTTTGAAATATCGGCAACGCGTCCGCCATTTTGCGGAGGGCAAGACTGTGCTGTAATCAAATGCAAGTAAACAGGTGAGCTGCGGTTTTTCTGGATAAAAACAAAAAACAAAATACATTTATCAACCGATTTCAGTGGTTTGTATGTGGTGTACAAAAAGTTCCATCTCTAGTTATTTAAAATCTCGATAGACTTATAAAATATTTTTTAATAAGGAATGGCCAAAGCTAAGGCTTGTCATGTATTTTGCTTTTTATTCTTGGATAAGAATTGTGAACACCCCCATACTGAGATATAATTTAATTTTCACATTAAATTAAATAAAGTTTTCTTATTGTGGAAAAAGCATATTCTGTCATTGACCCGATTTTAGCAATAACAAAGATAACTGATGGATCCTTTATGGTAATACATATGATATGGTACAACTACAGTGCAATGCAAATAGTAAAAATAAGATAAAGTGAGAAGTAGGCTAATAGTATACAGCAAATAAAATAGTAATGAAAAGTATAATTATATAATATCATAAGTACTATAATATAATAATAATAATATATTGATAATAGCATATGGTTTATGTATAATACTATAATAATAGCAATAGAATATGAAATATCAATTACAGAATATAGACAATAAAAAATAATAAGTTAAATAGTTACTATGAATAGTACAATAATTTAACAGCATAACTATAATAGATTGATAATTGCAAGTGGTATATTATTACAATAACAATAATAAATAATGTAAATTTAGGCTATATATTTTAAAATATTCTTACATAGGCTATATAAAATAAAATGACGCAACCCTGTCTCTTTTTGTTAAATTTCAGTTTTTAAAAGGTATAAGAAGCTATACAAGTCAAGAAATAAAGTAAACGATTCAGTCAAACATACAGCAGGTTACAACGTTAAAGTTAAATAGCCTAAATATATAAAGTTATGAAACTTCACTTTGCCCTCAGCCAAAACGATTTGCCAAGAAACAAATTATAGGATAATGAGACCAAAGATCGCCCGATACACAAGACGAATTATTCTCATGTTTAACCACTAACGTTAGACTACAGACATCAGGTCCAGCTGCGAACGTCAAAAGCACTAGCCGAGGTAAGGCTGTTCTCGGCGGGGTAACGTTACATGAGCGCTGAGCGCCCGGTGATCGCTGGATCTCACAACTCCGAAACCGTCAGATAACATTTTTAAATAGGCGCTATCTTTATAAATAAACCACAGATTTGAGCTTTAAACAACTACATTGTCGACTGAAAAACTCTTAAAACTACATTTCGTGACACAATAACAGTAACGTTAGTATTTTTCAATTTTTCAATTTCAATTATAAAAATAGTAAATGAAATACAACCAGAAACAAATTTTCAGTTTTGCTTGTGAAAGGTAATTCCCTGAGACCTGTTTTCAATTATGTGGCGTTTTGTAAAGCCCCAAGCAGCACACGAAATAGGCATTTTAGCCATAATAGGCTCGTTATGAGAGGTATGGGAAAGTTGCCCTCCGCAGTATGGCGGCGCCGTTGACGTACGATCCAGCGGCCAATAGACCAATTATAGGTTTGTAAACATCCGGGATGCGTGCGCATCGTGGTTGCAGAAAGACCCGTTTAACAGCTGATCATTACACGGATACGGATAAGAATAATGCTAATAGCTCGATTTAAAACATTTTTTATATATATTTGAGTTTATATTTAATTTTCGGAATGTTCTCCACGTATTTTTTTGACCACTTTTGGTCCCGACATGCGCAGTAGAACCTGCGTGACGCCGTGTGACGTAGGGTGATAATTCCCTGTATTTATGTATTTATTATGTATTTGTATTTATTATGTATTTATTATATGTATTTATTATGTCTATGGCTCCTCAGATTATACAGCGCTCACTCACATTCTCCGTCTTCATTAATTTACGATCTCTGTCAGTCATATCTAATACTTAGTTTGACAGAACTGATAAACAAAGAAAGTAAATGGTATGCGAAGTAAGTAAAGCAAAGCGTTTGCTTTTATATTATTTGTAACAGAAAAGGCAAACAATCAGGCTAAAATACTTTCTCATTTGCTGTCAACATTCAGCAAATGCGCATCTACGTCATTTAAACAAATCTCTGAATATCTAATAAACATTTAATTTCACAAACCTTGCAGATTTAATCGAATCCAGCTGTGATATCTTGTGAAGTGTGCATTACTGTCAGCAAGTGACGGTCGGTCCATGCGAAGTGAGTGAATGCGAACAGAAGATCAGGTTCACAGGAGACGCGATCGAAAAACTTTAAATCCTTCATTTTAAAATATGCTGATAACCAGTTGCCAACTGTGTCATATTCATATCTGTGATATATCCAGTTGCCAACTGTGTCATATTCATATCGTTTACACTGTGCTGTATGTAAAATTAGCGTTACCTTCCTTGTCTTTATTTGAAAAAATATGATTACCAGCACGAAATTACCAGATTACTGAGTGCCCTGTTACAGTGTTTACCTTCTTTTTATTCACATATTCATATATTTCTAAACAATTACTTTGTGAAAAATACTGTAATAGGATTGCAGATTCAAGAAGTTGCCATCTAAAATATAAAAGCATGTTTATTTTAAAGATTTGTTTTCTAATTTATTTATAATTTATTAAATATTGATTTAAAATATATATATATATATAAATATCGGCTTTATATCGGCCATCGGCCATCCTGCTCTCTAAGATATCGGCATCGGCCATCAAAAAAACAATATCGGTCGACCGCTACTAAAAATCCATCATTTAAGCTCTGCTAGCTGTTTTCAAACACATCCTGGGTCGACACCCCCTAAGAAATGTGTCTGATAATTCAGGACATCCTTAAGACAAAGGGACAAACCCACAAGTCAATATTGGGAAATCTGTTATTTTAAACATCCTTAGTTCAAGTGTTTCTGAAAATTGTTGTGTGAATCTCTCATTGATTGTGAGGTGTTTAATGAAGTATTAATACAACTGAAAAGTTTGTGATCTGTTTTATCAAAAATCTGAAAGCATGCGTGCATGTGTGTGTCATACTCAATTTCCTCTCTTTCTCAGCAGATCCTACTGGAAGAGTCAGTCGAGAGCGAGAGATACAGAAAGAGAGAGATAGTGAAAGACAGACACTGCTGAAGAACAGAATGATAAAATCCAGATGCAGGCAAATGAGGGAACAAAAGAGAGGGTGAATTGAGGAAGAAATAGAAAAAAATATTCAGTAAGAACTCTTTCCTCTTTCTAAGAGGAACTTCACCCTCAGACACATCTGATCCAACAGTTTCTTTCATCTTAAATCATGAAGTAAGTGATGTCTGCAACCGGTTTCTATTTGAAGACATTAGGAACTTAAACGTGACTAGCAGTCGTATCTCATACAGAAAGAAGTTCTAATCTAGGCCATGTTCGTGTGTTATATTATATAGACATCTGTGCAAAAAGTTGCATTCAAATACACTAATATTCAAAAGTTTCGGATTGGTACAAATTATTATAATTTTTTTATCTCTAATGCTCACCAACGCTGCATTTATTTGATCAAAAAAATACAGTAAAAACAGGAATATTGTGAAATACTGTTACAATTTAAAATAACTTTTTTCTATGTGAATATATTGTCAAATGTTATATACAAGTTGTGTTTTCAGCATCATTATACCAGTCTTCAATGTCACATGATCCTTTAGAAATCCACTGAACATTTTTGATAATCAATATTGAAAACAGTTGTGCTGCTTCATATTTTTGTTGTGACACGTTTATCAGGATTATCTGATGAACAGATAAAGTTTGAAATACAAACATTTATTTGAAATAGAAATATTTTGTTAGATTATAAATGTCTTTACAGTCAATTTTGATCATTTTAATGTCCTTGCTGAATAAAAGTATTAATTTAATTAATTAAAAAAATCGGACTGCCACACAGATATACATGCATTTAAAATCACGTCTATCCGACAAAAACAGACCAAAATATTGATGACTCATCCTGCACCATACCAATTTCTGTCCAATGAGCAACCAATTAGCAAATGACAAATCATGGTTCAAGTCTCTGATGACTAAAGTCACAGTATTTGCAATGCAATGAGTACGGCTACTTTTGTTGCAATATGCAATATTACAGTTGCAATATTACCGTCTGAAAACAATGTGTAAATTAAGAAACAACTGCTTCACATACTTGAGCTGAATATATTTCAACCATTACTGGCCTTTACATTGTGTTTGTGGTGCACAACTGTCCTGTCCAATAAAAATTGTGTATGCGTGTATCTACAGTGGCCCCGAGTTTTGAAACTCAATCCTGCCTTGGACACTAAAATGTCTGAATGTCATTGCATAATAAAAACAAAGTAAGGGTTCAACTGCAAACAAACAATGCTAGAGCTCCTCTTGACACTGACTTTGCTTTTTTTCATAATTTTTTCTTCAATGTCTTTGAATCAGCTGGTGTTTTATTATTTTTAGAAGATGTATTAAGTCAGTTGTCCTCAAGTTCATACAGGTGTCCTTGCAAGTGTAGTTCATCACTTTAACTATCAACGTGTTCCACTAATCACCACAAAGAGGCACAATAGTTTTACCATTGCCATTGCCAACAAACTCTCTTTTTGTGAAAGGTTTTGCCTGTGCCGTCATTTAAGTAAAGGACCCTTTGGTTTGAAGTTTTGTTACAGTATCTAATGCAATGACATTTTATTATAATGGCTTAAGCACAAGATAAAATGTGTGTGCATGTGTGTCCTCCTATTTGTTGTGCATTTCACTTCTACCCTAGCTTGTGTACTAATATTATTTATATTTATATATTTTAAACTTAGACATTGTGCACTATGAATTGCTTGTGACGTTCTTCATTTGTAAATCAATTTGGATAAAACCATCTGCTATATTAGTGTGTGAGTTTGTAAGTGTGTATTGATGTATTTTTCCGTGTACTCGCACCTCTCCCAACTGAAAATGAATCATCTGCCTCTATTTGAGCTCTTATGTGGAAAATGCAACTTCACCCAAACCACCGTCACGTCTTTTCATTTCTCTCAAAGTAAAACAGTCTCCCTCTCTCTGTCTCTATATATCCCAGCCAGACTGCTCCACCCTGTCCCACACACACCAAACACTGGCAGCAGCTGAAGTCACATCAGCATTCGGCCCTCATCTGCCTCAGTTTGTATTTGTAAACATGCCAACAGATGGACAGTAACAAGCGTCTGTGAGTGTTTGGGACTGATGCAGGACGTCCAGAACACCACAACCTCATTACAGCTGATTAACACTATTATCACGTATTATCTGTGTGTAATGAGCTCACAGAGCCATTCAGTCACACTGTGTGAAAGTCATGGAAACCAATTACAATATTTAAAACATACCATTCTGTTTGTTCTGTTTATTCCTATCCTTTTTTTTAAGTATGCAATTATGTTCATATAATGCAATGATGATTGAGAGACGTACAAATAAACAATCCTCAAAAGCCTGATGAATCATATTTGAAACTCACATTTTAACGGCTTTTCTAAAAGAAAAAAAACGCAAATCGGCTAAGCAATTATTATTTTTGTTTCACTACAGACTTCTTCCATTCGTTGAACTTTACTCTTAATACGTTTTCTCAACTATTCTGCTATCAAATTACTCTATTCTAGTAGTTCAACTTCCCTTAATTCTATTATATTTAACTATTTTATTTGTACTACTCTTTATGTTTTATTTCACTAATAATCTTGTCTATTCCTATGAAACTATGTGAAAGTCATGGAAACTAATGTTGTTTTGAACAATAAAAGATTTCCTATTTTGTTTTATTTCACTATGCAATTTGATTACATTCATTAATTGTATTTTATCCAGCTGTTCTATTCTATTAGTTCCACATTCTCTTATTCGTCAATGCACTTATACTATGTTTGCTTCAAGTCAGACTTATTCAATTATATTCAGATACTCTATTCTATTCATTAAACTTTACCTTTCGAATTCATTTAACTTCACTTTTCTAATTCATTTTTTAAATAGTTATATTTTATTGGTTTAACTAAACCAGTATTTCGTTTAAATTACTCTATATTAGTTTTACTTTAACACTCATATTCGATTCTATTCTATTCACATGAAACACGGTCATAAAGAAAGTCCACAAACCAAGAAGACACGGATAAACATCGGTGTGTCCTGCAGTTTTTTCCTCACAAGTTCAGATGAGATGAGGGGGAATTCCCAACTTCAGTTTTTCCTACTGTATTCTTATTTACCATAGTATCCATGGTTTCTTTCCACCTAGCCTAACTGCAATATTATCAGCACTGTAAACCCGTAGTACGATAATATGGGGTCTCTTCAGTGTGAGAAGCTTTCAGGACCTTTTCTGTCATTTTATTTTGACCACCCCATACATTAAACTGTAAGTTAGTAGGCTAGCAGAGACATTTTGACCAGCAATGTGGTACATTTCTGTGAGGATTACGTATTCCAACTGTCGTTTCAAACAAAAAGAGACAGATTCCTTTTAAATAACTGTTACAGGTAAGTTATGAATTAAGATGTTATTGCATATTGAACGAAATTATGGACGAATAATCGATTCCAGCATACCGAAGTAAAAGTTCCTCTAAAAAGTCCACATTCAGGTCAATTTTGTAACTTTGTATCAACTATCACACCATTTTTGTAACAGCCTCGTTAAGATTAATCGTGTTTTTTATTATTATTTTAAATTCGTTTTGGATAAAAAACATTGCTAATAAATTAAAAATGTAAACATTACTGAAAGACAGCTGGACTCACCATCACTTCACGCGACCGTCCGGACTGACTACATCTCTCTTAATTCTGTTTCTGAACATCCACATCAGACAAACGATCCCTTTGCTCGAATTAAACCGTCGCTTCGGTGTTTCTCAGTCTGAAGTTTTGTGAAATGCGGGAGTCTGATGGTGGAGGGAGGGAGAGAGGCATGTCAGTCCCTCCCATCTGCTGAACAAGAACTACAGTGAGTCGCAGTCATTCTTTCCACTGTCCTCCACTGCCATCATCTGCTTGAAGAAACACTGACCATTCTGACTTACTCGAGTTTTGTAGTTGATCAATATGCATTTAGTAAATGTAACGTTAGTTATGATTATTTATTAGCCTATTTTAAAACTGCCACATTTAAGTCATTTCGTGTCAGATAATTTGCGCCCACTAATAATTTTGTGAAATTTTGACACGGTGGAATCTCCTTGTAAATTCACTGATTTAGATCAATTAAAATAAATTCTGTATGGCACAAACACATACCGTTATTTAATAAAAACATTACAAATGTCTCCATCTGGTGGTCAACAGTAAAAATTACATTATGGAGAAGAGAAGTAACCTAAAGGGGTCCTTGATTATGATTTAACTTTTTTACCTTTAGTTATAGTATAGGCCTAAGTGGTGACTGGTGCAAAAAAAGCACAAACAAACTGAATTATTAATGCAGGACTGAATGTAGGCTAATTGTTTAATTGTTATATAATCATTTAACAGTGATAATAATGTATTATTACCACTGAGCTAAAAATGGAAAATTCTGCATTTAAAGCATGCCATAAGGTATAGGGTTGGGCAATAGGCTATAGCCCAAAAAAACTGTATTATTGGGCTAAATGGCAATGTACAGTGGGGAGAACAAGTATTTGATACACTGCCGATTTTGCAGGTTTTCCCACTTACAAAGCATGTAGAGGTCTGTAATTTGTATCACAGACTGATATGTTTACTTCATATCACAGTTTACTTCAACTGTGAGTGATGGAATCTAAAACAAAAATCCAGAAAATCATATTGTATGATTTTTAAGTAATTAATTAGCATTTTATTGCATGACATAAGTATTTGATACATCAGAAAAGCAGAACTTAATATTTGGTACAGAAACCTTTGTTTGCAATTACAGAGATCATACGTTTCCGGTAGTTCTTGACCAGGTTTGCACACACTGCAGCAGGGATTTTGGCCCACTCCTCCATACAGACCTTCTCCAGATCCTTCAGGTTTCGGGGCTGTCACTGGGCAATACGGACTTTCAGCTGCCTCCAAAGATTTTCTATTGGGTTCAGGTCTGGAGACTGGCTAGGCCACTCCAGGACCATGAGATGCTTCTTACGGACCCACTCCTTAGTTGCCCTGGCTGTGTGTTTCGGGTCGTTGTCATGCTGGAAGACCCAGCCACGACCCATCTTCAATGCTCTTACTGAGGGAAGGAGGTTGTTGGCCAAGATCTCGCGATACATGGCCCCATCCATCCTCCCCTCAATACGGTGCAGTCGTCCTGTCCCCTTTGCAGAAAAGCATCCCCAAAGAATGATGCTTCCACCTCCATGCTTCACGGATGGAATGGTGTTCTTGGGGTTGAACTCATCCTTCCACATGCGCTGGCTTGAGCAGGGGGACCTTGCGTGTGCTGCAGGATTTTAATCCATGACGGCGTAATGTGTTACTAATAGTTTTCTTTGAGATTGTGGTCCCAGCTCTCTTCAGGTCATTGACCAGGTCCTGCCGTGTAGTTCTGGGCTGATCCCTAACCTTCCTCATGATCATTGATGCCCCACGAGGTGAGATCTTGCATGGTGCCCCAGACCGAGGGAGATTGACCGTCATCTTGAACTTCTTCCATTTTCTAATAATTGCTCCAACAGTTGTTGCCTTCTCACCAAGCTGCTTGCCTATTGTCCTGTAGCCCATCCAGCCTTGTGCAGGTCTACAATTTTATCCCTGATGTCCTTACACAGCTCTCTGGTCTTGGCCATTGTGGAGAGGTTGGAGTCTGTTTGATTGAGTGTGTGGACAGGTGTCTTTTATACAGGTAACAAGTTCAAACAGATGCAGTTAATACAGGTGATGAGTGGAGAACAGGAGGGCTTCTTAAAGAAAAACGAACAGGTCTGTGAGAGCCGGAATTCTTACTGGTTGGTAGGTGATCAAATACTTATGTCATGCAATAAAATGCAAATTAATTATTTAAAAATCATACAATGTGATTTTCTGGATTTTTGTTTTAGATTCCGTCACTCACAGTTGAAGTGTACCTATGATAAAAATCACAGACCTCTACATGCTTTGTAAGTAGGAAAACCTGCAAAATCGGCAGTGTATCAAATACTTGTTCTCCCCACTGTATGGTATGATCTCAGTATTTATTTTTATTTTTCTATTTGAATTAAAAAAGATCTGAATTTAATAAAATAAAATAAAAAAGGTTTTTTTTCATATCCTGATCAATATTCTCCTACAATGTTCATATTGAAGGCCATGAAAACAAACACAGTGAATGTAACCGAATCTATGTGCAAAAAAGTCAAATCACATTACATTCTAACATTGTAGCCTATCATTACAATCTAAAAACTAAATAATGCTTTTTAAAGAAGACGTTAAATTCACTAAACAAAAAATAAAAAATGAAATAAAAACAAAACTGTTTTATTTTTAAACATAAAAATACACTAGTAGGTTTGAAATTCTATAGGCCTAGCACATGTTCACCAACAACAAAAAATATTCAACAACAAATATTTTTGCAAAATATATTTATATTTTAGTGTTAATGTATATTTTTGTCCGAATTATTGCCCTCCGATTCTGCTCCGTCTGTTTTGCGCGCGCAAGCACGCGGCGGCGCTCATGTACGGAGCTTGCTGAAGGCTCGTCCACTCCTGACAGCGAAATGGAAATATTTGCTTTACTTTCGAACATTTACAGATGGAGAATGTGTCCTTGAAATGTAAGTTGCACTGAGGAAATTATTGGATGTCACTTCAGCTTAAAGATTATCTGTCTATATTATCTGTATATTTGTCCCCACCAGTCGCTGCACAAGTTAAGGTTAGGCCTACATATGATGACGAAAGCATGTTAGTGCTAGCCCTCCCGGAACCCATAGAGAATGCTTCGAAGTGCCTGCAGTTCGAAAAAAATATCTTTGTATGGAAGTCTATAGAGAGCCTAAGTCCTTCCCCTCCGCTTACGGCTCATGGGACCTTATTTCGGAAAAAATATGTATGGTTGTCAGTGGCGAGAGACAACATATCTTTTTATTCCGTCTGAACTGTGCCCTGAATTACACATATGATGTTTGTCAATTTAAAAGATAACTATGAAAGTCAAGAAAGTCGCAGTTTGTCATAAAACAGAAGAGTAACATTTAGTTTTATGTGAAAATCGCTCAATGAACTACATCTCTCATCTCGCACTATGTACGTATGTGTGCAGTCTGGTACAAAACACTTGGCGTAACGTTACGATTATAACTTAAGTCTTATAACGTAAGACTATAGAAAAAATGATAGACGTTAGCTTCAGTAAAGTTAGCTTCATTCATTGAGAGAAAAGGTATGACGTCACATGTGCGCCTTTTGGCTGTAATTACGTGTTTTCACAGTCTTATACCTCAACAGTTTTACATCAAACTGCGACTTTCTTGAATTTAAAATGTATCTTTTAAATTGACAAACATCATACTGTATGTGTAATTCAGGGCACAATTCAAATGAGATCAAAATATTTGTTGTCTCTCGCCATTGACTACCATACAATATTTTTCCGAAATAAGGTCCCATAGTGGTCAACCGGAAACGGAGGGACTTAGGCTCTCTATGGGAACACTCTGGGCGATTCTCGGCCAGAGTGAAATCGCCCAAAAAGAGGCGGTACTCCACAGAACGTGACTTGATGCTGATTGGACTATATCCAGAGGCAGAACAACATGAAGGCTAGTATCTCTGTGGTTGAATCATGGGCTGAATGTGAATGTGATTAAAAAGTCCCTTTCGCACTTTGGTGCGTCGCCCTATCATCATAATGAAGAAACCGCCCCTGGTGTGTAATGTTGCTGTTTGAGGATATAATCTGTAAAGTTCAGTGCTCAAAGTTCAATGCAAAGAGATGGCTTTTTAAACACTACAACAAACGGCTGACAGGGACAACAATGAGCTTCTTCCCGGGTTGTTGACATCACAAACCCTAAAATTTACATAAACCCTGCCCCCGGAAACACGCAACAAAGGGGGTGAGGCTATGTTGGGCTGCTTTAGAGAATAGGAAGAGTTGTTGTCACTGTTTGGCTTTGGACACACAGGCTGACGAACTTAGAGAGATTAAAATGTATTTTTAACACGTTTTCTGAACATTAGCCTATATCCTCAACGGTTTTCTGCTTTTCACATTTTATGGAGAACAGCAGAGAGACTGAGTGCAATGCAGGCTATAGGCACAAAAGCTTCTCCTGAAGAATTTTGTCGGGACAATTTGTTGTTTATGGATCACATGTAAGTATGTCTTATTATTTGTAGTTGTGAATTTTCTATTAACAGTTCCAATTCTAAGCTTTATAGATGCTTTAGCTATGATGTAAACAAATGGCAAAGTTTTTCCTCCGCCAGCCTGCTAGCTAACATTACATTATAGACGGTGTGCCAAGTCCGTCTATCTCGTTTAGTTTTTGATTTGATAGTTACCCAGCAGCTGTCTGGATAATATTTTTAATTTGGCTGTATGAATAATTCACAAAAAGATTACCGATTGTTTCCAACGGCAATTGTTGCACATTAAAGTATAAAAATAGATTTAATTTCGCTAGCTGATCACAAACGTTGGCCGGAGTGAGATCCAATCAAAGCTTGTGTTGTTACCTTGTTGAATTGATTTGGCCAATCACGTTATTCGTTGAACCGGCATCATTCTGAAGCCATGAGTCTACAACCCAACCTGGAGAGACCGGTGTATCTCGACAAGACAACGTCAAGGTAAGATTTGTTTTACAATGATTATACACCCCTATATCTTAATGCTTTTCATATAAGTTGTATTTAAAGACTGCAAGCTATACTTCGCCGTGAATATATGCGTTGTCATTGATGAGAACAGTAGCCATGAAACATTGTTGGTAGTGGAGCAGTAAAGCTAGGTCTAACGCTACTTGCTTAGGCTAATCCAAAATAATAATTCGGTGCATGCACAATGAACTAAGCAAAGAGTATTAAAATACGGGATTTTTTTTCTTTTCTTTTTATCTTGATGTATCTTTTCTGTACATCTTTGTAAAGCGCTTTGAGATGCAACTTTTAAAGGCGCTATATAAAAGAAAGTTTATTATGATTATTATAGCCTGAGCTGTACGGCTATATTACGGCTATATATAGCTGTACTATATATAATAGTATATCAGTCTGGCGAGTAACCAAAAAAATGTACTAGCCAATGGTGATTCTATTGCCAAGGTGTGCGTAGAGGGTTGCCGTATTGCATGCGAGCTAGAACAAACCTCATTGGTTCTTGTGCGTCAAGCAATCAAATTTGCATTTATTGTATGTGTGTTGATCAGGGTTTATTTATGTATAAAAGCCTAAATTAATGAACTCATAGTAGTTGTTCATAATATAAAGCAATTGTGTCTCTTCTGAAGGCTTGAAAAAAAACGCTAGATTCATGTGGTAAACGCTTGTCTTTATCTACTTAATAATACTTAATGAGAAATAATTACATTTACATTTACATTTATGCATTTGGCAGACGCTTTTATCCAAAGCGACTTACATTGCATTATCCTATACATTTATACATAGGTATGTGCAATCCCCTGGGATCGAACCCACAACCTTGCGTTGTTAACGCAATGCTCTTACCACTGAGCTACAGGAAAGCTTTTTGCTTTTTTTATGCAGGAATTACATTTTGCTCTGTTCATGATTACTCCTGCAAACTCGTTTCGGAGGATTAACCTACATAATGTTATTCAAGACTACACTTTAAAACCTTAAAATGAATAACATTTTTTTAATCTTCTAACCATTTTGTAATATTTAGTTTGTTTGCCGTGAGGCACAAAAGGCATTTTCTCCTATACAGTGACTGACAATAGATCCATAAAATACACCAAAACTTGTGTTTGCGAGGAACAGATGTGCGCCTTTACGGAGGGAAGCGGGATTAACATTTTCATGGATTTATAACTTAAATTCTGCTCTGTACCTCATTCAAAACTATTATATACCACCAGAGACGACTGCGACTGCAACACATCGTCATTTGAACGACTTTTCCCTGATAGCACAAGTACATCTCGGAGACATCTATTTGATGTCTGCATTTTACATCTGCAAAATGTTTTTTTTTTTTTTTGTTTGTTCATCTGCAATATATCTCTTCAAGTTCAAGGCACTGACGCTTGCTTACAGATCCATCACAGGCTCAGCTCCCTCCTACTTTCACTCACTCCTACGAGTCTACATCCCTACCAGACACCTACGATCGGTCAACGAGCGACGTCTCGTGGTTCCATCACAGAAAGCCACAAAATCACTTTCCAGAACATTCTCATTCACAGTTCCATGCTGGTGGAACGCTCTCCCCACCCTCATCCGGAATGCAGAATCCCTGACAACATTCAAAAGACAGCTGAAAACCCATCTCTTCCGTGAGCACTTAACCTTATAAAAAAAAAAAAAATAAAAAAAAAATAAAAATCCTTTCCCTTTGAAACATCACTTATCAGGCTTATGCTACTCTGAATAATACCTGAACTTCGTATTTTGAGCACTTCTTGCGTTGTTGTTGTTTTTGCCTCTTTATGATGACTCGCTGAATTTTTGTCCTAATTTGTAAGTCGCTTTGGATAAAGGCGTCTGCTAAATGACTAAATGTAAAAATGTAAATGTAAATCTCTAGGACGTCGTTTCCTGTTAGATGTCATAAAGACACTTGTATGTAAAACTGCTTTTTCTAAGACGTTTATCAGATGTTTTTACACAGCAGATGCTTTCCAGCTTAAAGGTGCATTGCGCAACTTTTCATGTTAAAAATACCCGTTTTCTAACCCATACATGCTTAAACAATTGCCTGATGGGCTGAATGAGCCCTTCTCTGATCACTGCGATTGTTTCTATAATCCTGTACAGTAAAATAAATAAGAGGGATTCGGGTCGGAATTTGAGACTGGGCGTGACGTCATGCGCGTTCACGGCACGCTCACCTGGCTATGTCTGGCAGGTTTGTGTATTCGCCGCCATTCTCCGTAGAAGATGGATTCTAAGAGACCGGCTTGTAGTTCATTTCAAACACCAACGCAAACTCCACGTAAGATAAAAAAAAGAAAACTTTTGTCTAGTGCAAAAGACAACTTCTAGTTGCAGTTTCGCTTGCCGCCAGAGGGGGCATAGTTCTGCAAGAACTCAGAGACTTGCACAATGCACCTTTAACAGATCTTTAGAAGACATCTCACAGATGGACATGTGCTATCTGGATTTGGTACCGCTTAATAAATGAATGATTGTGATTAAACTTGTCAGTCTGTTATGTTTTTGTTCATAAAGTTCTGTACATAGTTTTAATAAATTGTTATGGGTAGGTTTAGGGGTAGGAGTAGGATTAGTGGCTCAAAATATCTTTTTAATGCTATATTGTTACTAAAATTTTAATTTTCCTACACATCTCTGTCCATTATGTTTTATTCTTTTTATATTCTGTATAAAATGGGTATGTTTAGGTTTGGGAGTAGGGTTAAGGGATCTTACATTTATATTTAAAATGGTAAAATGGAAATTATACAGATATCTTCATGATATGAAAGATGAAAAGAAATGTTTTGTAGCTGTAAAAACATAATTATGCTACATTTAAATGTTGCCGATACATACATACTGTACATTTCAGCATCTAGCCAAACGTACAAAAAAGTATTGTTGAAAGTTACGTATTATGTATAAACAATTAGACCAGGCTGCCCTATGACTATTTATAATGCTGTTAAAAATTCTGGTGATTTGAAAATCTCTCCATCTGGTGGTCAAAAGTATATGGTTATGGCCAAAATCTGGAAATAAACTAGGTATTATTGAGGACAATATATGGAATATTTTAGCATTTAGCTATCAAGATGTGCAGAAAAAAAAGATTCAAAAATCACATGGAAGTTGTAATTGTACTGCCATCTAAAGTGCTTTAAATGAACCTATCCTGCACTGTAATGTAGAAAGGCCTCAACATGTTCTATGTTTCTTGCTCTAATGGTTATGAACAGTGTTTGATACTTTCTGTACAAACTTATTGCATACACGGTCACAAATAGTGTTCTGCAAGCCTTTAGTGTTACACGATTTACACATCAGTGGTCACTGTGCACATACTGTACAGAGCTAGAGGCTGTAGTTATCTTATTTTGATCATATCAGATATGCATTCATATATACACTCACCTAAAGGATTATTAGGAACACCATACTAATACTGTGTTTGACCCCCTTTCGCCTTCAGAACTGCCTTAATTCTACGTGGCATTGATTCAACAAGGTGCTGAAAGCATTCTTTAGAAATGTTGGCCCATATTGATAAGATAACATCTTGCAGTTGATGGAGATTTGTGGGTGGACATCCAGGGCACGAAGCTCCCGTTACACCACATCCCAAAGATGCTCTATTGGGTTGAGATCTGGTGACTGTGGGGGCCATTTTAGTACAGTGAACTCATTGTCATGTTCAAGAAACCAATTTGAAATGATTCGAGCTTTGTGACATGGTGCATTATCCTGCTGGAAGCCATCAGAGGATGGGTACATGGTGGTCATAAAGGGATGGACATGGTCAGAAACAATGCTCAGGTAGGCCGTGGCATTTAAACGATGCCCAATTGGCACTGAGGGGCCTAAAGTGTGCCGAGAAAACATCCCCCACACCATTATGCCACCACCACCAGCCTGCACAGTGGTAACAAGGCATGATGGATCCATGTTCTCATTCTGTTTATGCCAAATTCTGACTCTACCATCTGAATGTCTCAACAGAAATCGAGACTCATCAGACCAGGCAACATTTTTCCAGTCTTCAACGGTCCAATTTTGGTGAGCTCGTGCTAATTGTAGCCTCTTTTTCCTATTTGTAGTGGAGATGAGTGGTACCCGGTGGGGTCTTCTGCTGTTGTAGCCCATCCGCCTCAAGGTTGTGCGTGTTGTGGCTTCACAAACACTTTGCTGCATACCTCGGTTGTAACGAGTGGTTATTTCAGTCAAAGTTGCTCTTCTATTAGCTTGAATCAGTCAGCCCATTCTCCTCTGACCTCTAGCATCAACAAGGCATTTTCGCCCACAGGACTGCCGCATACAGGATGTTGTCCCCCTTTCACACCATTCTTTGTAAACCCTAGAAATGGTTGTGCGTGAAAATCCCAGTAACTGAGCAGATTGTGAAATACTCAGACCAGCCCGTCTGGCACCAACAACCTAGCCTGGTAATACCAGACTCTGCTACTTCACTTTGCTTCGTATACAGAGTCTGGAAGGGCATAATAGAGAAGTGTTTTCTCTCTCACGGGGGGGGCGCTTGTCTGAAGTTTAAAATCATTGGTTACCCGTAAGCCAATCACATAACGTTTGGTTATGGCGTGTGTTATGCGCATGCTCAGCCGCATCTAACTTTCACTGTAAACGCATGTATGATGCAAAAACTAAACCATCGAGCGAAATACCGGAGTGAACATGGCTGTGAATAACTTTTGGAGATTATGTGAAGTAAATCTACGCTTCCACGGTACAATCAGCGTCTACGTCACGCCTCTCAGCCCGCCCTCTGTTCGGTGATTGGCCCGGCTGTTTTCAGGCCGGTGGAAAACTGAAAGATAGGCTGCTATCTCAGACTGACTACAGGAGCGAAATGAAATTAGCGGAAGTAGGAAGTCTGACGTAGTCAGGCTACCAACAACCATGCCACGCTCAAAATTGCTTAAATCACCTTTCTTTCCCATTCTGACATTCAGTTTGGAGTTCAGGAGATTGTCTTGACCAGGACCACACCCCTAAATGCATTGAAGCAACTGCCATGTGATTGGTTGATTAGATAATTGTATTAATGAGAAATTTAACAGGTGTTCCTAATAATCCTTTAGGTGAGTGTAGACAGGGAAAAGGGCATCATTTGTGTAAGCAAGGATTGAAACAACTTATTTTGTTATTATTTTATTTGTGGTTTTGAAGTTTTGTTTAACAGAAAGAAAAAACACAACTGTACTGTCTTAGTTAGCAATATATACAGAGAAATTATTGAAAATATACATATAAAAATATTCGCAATTGTTTTATAAACCAGAAACTTTTATATATGGAAGAAAAAAAATAGCACAGGAAAAAAGCAGAATATACCATCATTAGATTTCATCTAGACGATCCAAGAGAGAGCCCCATGAGGCTTTGAATATGCACTGCACTAAAACAAAACTGTTCCATTTGAATAATATAGAACATCTCATTTAACCATCTCTGGTCTGTGTCTGTGTTTTGCCTCAGTAGGACTTTAGCTGTGTTCGAAATCGCCCCCTATACCCTCATTAACTATTCCCTACATTACTTCACTTGAATGAGTAAATGAAGAAGAGTGAATTCGGACACTGAGTGTGCAGGAAATGCGGCTGCTTTTGCATAGTTTGTGCTTGCTGTTTAATAAGAATTTGAAATTTAGTTAACTAGCAGCTCCAGTAATGAAACGATTTATCTTGATCTCTGTCATGGAAACTAGCAGATATAAATCTTAATTAAACAGTTTAATAATCAAGTAAAAAGGAATTTATACCTGTATGATATTACGCTGTACCCATATTGGACCAGCGGTTTGGAAAATGGATGGATGATTTTCTGCGACACACAGGAATTTATTCGGCGCAACCCCTTTATCTAGCCATTGAGCGTTTTGTTTTGAATGTAGCATCTAAAATAATGTACAGTGATTGAATGAGCAAATTCAGACCCGAGGACTGATACAACTCATGGCAGCCATCAAGTTCAGACTGACATCTCATCAGCATTCTGTGTGTGTTTGTGGTGTCTGAACATCTCTGAGAATTCCTCTGCCAAACTTGTGCCAAGACTGAATTTCAAATGGGACGCATTTCCAAATGGATGCCTGTAAAAAATGTCAGTGGTTTATAAGATCCTTAGAAAGTGTGAGTAAATGACAAATAAACAGTTTAAACACATATTATTATTCAGACATATAGTAATAGTTACTTAGTGTGTTAATAAATGCTTTATTAACATGTATTTCTACTGTAATTCATGATTAATTCAGGTAGTTATAAAGCATTTAGTAGTGGTCAGTTAACTATTTTTGTGAGCTCATCTAAAGTGAGGACTAGTTATGCCTTGTAAAGCATTTACAAAAGAGATTTAAAGGCTGTTAAAATTTTTATGTTCTGTATCACTGTGTTGTGTTTGTTTCCTTTTTCTGTTTAAAAGATAACTGGGTCTTTAGATCTCCTTTGTAAATGCTTTACAAAGCATAAACAGTCCTCACTTTAGATGAGCTCACAAAAATAGTTAACTGACCACTACTAAATGCTTTATAACTACCTGGATTTTCTACATTTACTTACACTTTCTAAGTAATCTTATTAATCAATGACAACACCTAGTTTGTAAATAATGGTAAATAATGTAACTGGTTTGTAAATAATGCTATACTTCATTTAGAAATGAAAAATGTATTAATAAAGTATGAAAATACAATTATTAAACACATTATAGATATGCTTATAAATCAAAAATAAAGCATTCATAGCTGTATTTATAAACTGCATTTATAAACTGCTTATTAATGTCTATTAATGCTTTATAAATGATGAATTAACTGTTTACTAATGCTTAACTAATGATTAACTAATGATTAATAGCATGCAGTTGTTATAAAGTGTTACCGCATATCCCAACCTCCCATTATACCTCAATCATGTAACAAAAATATTGAGGACTGTTCTCTCTGGAGCAGGAGGTTGAATGAGGTGAATACTGGTATGGTGGCCTGGAAGAACAGTGGGCACACCTCCGTCATGGGGTCAGAGAAAGTCTTCTGAAGTCTCCTGTATGTAAAGTACAATCAGTGTTGGGGTAGTTACTCAAAAAAAGTAATTAGTTACTAGTTACTTCTGTAAATTGTAATGAGATTACTTTACTAGTTACTGCATTTGAAAAGTAACTTCACTACTTATTACTTTACTTTCCCATTTCTTAATTTACCCTGTAGATACGGACAAACATCATAGCCCTATCATCACTTAGCCTGTCCGCATAGTGTTTATAAATGTAGCCTATACAAAATGGCATGTAAAACCATATGAAAGAACAATATCCATGTCTGCACAAAGAAATATGCCTCACTGTAAAATCCACAAACAACTGGATAAAGGACAAATGTCCGCGGTGGTAGACACATAATCAGGGCTGGACTGGGACAAAAAAAAAAAAAAAAAAAAAAAAATCGGCCCTGGCATTTTGGCCATAATAGCACACTAATAGACATATATTGTAAAACAAATGCACTGAAAAATAAAGGAAACTTTCACAATTAGTTTTGTACTAATTTCTATACTTGAAAGAGATATAAGCACATGATCTTTATTTTGACGGAAACTGCATCAAGCTTTTATTTTGGCGGAAAACATGGTTTACAAATTCGTCTCATTAAATTTATAGTAAATTACGGTAATCGTCAACTATGCAGATGTGGAAATAATGCGTGACTGGGTAACGTTAATGGGTTCCTACACTCAATACATAGCCTAGCTAAGTGTTTTGAAAGTAACTGTTATTTCTGCTTACCGCAGGCTCTACACTTTCTCATCTCTGTCCTGATCCTCCTCACCATCCTCATCATCAGCCACTGGAGCTGATGAAGGTCCTGCTGCAGAAAACATTGACACATTTTACAGCGTCTACTTGAAGGGCCTAGCTGTGTCTATTTTTCACGCTATTTCTCTGCACATTCCTTGCAAAAAAAAAAAAAAAAAAAAAAGTAGCCCACTGGGAATCTCCCGGTAGTCCCGATGGCCATGTACTTGCTGCCTGGGCATAGAGTGCATTTCACGCAAATATTTTTGTCCTTTCGAGCAATAAACTGAAAGTAAAGTGAATATCGCCACTGGCCGAAACCCCCTGTCTCCGTCTCCATTTCCCGCTCCCCTTTGCACCAGCAGCTACGTCACTCAATCGATCTCTATGACAACGGTGCAAGCACACACACAGGCATGCACGCACCACTTAAACAGATCAGAGCTTTACACGCAGGCAAACACGGCTTGGGTAACGCAGGAAAGCGCGTTCCTATAGTTTAGTAAAGTAGTGTAGTTACCGATATTTTTAGTGTAATGCGTTACTTTATTTCATTACCCAAAAAAGTAATATCGTTACTGTAATCCGTTACTTTGTAACTCGTTACCCCCAACACTGAGTACAATTAGGCCTATACTCACGTCCAAAAAACCCCCCCCAAAAAACACATCCCGGCTCTTTTAGTGGTGTTCTGGACTACATGACATGGGCAACCATGAACGTAAATACTGGAGTGTTCTTTCAGGATTCTGGAGGCGATGGAATGGTCACAGGCCGGGGTGGGGACAGAGCCCAGTGGTCCACCACCCGCACCACTACCACTCTGAGGAGCTACACCACGGGGACACCACGAGACAGGACACAAGATAAGATAAATCAAGTGACTTTATTGGATATTAAAACATACTTAAAATGGCATCAGCATGAAGAACTGAATGGAGAACTAAAACTCTCTTCTTCAGAGCGACCAGGGGACTCAGGATACTCGGCGCCCAAGGGTCCTCAGACGAGCAACCCCGAACAGCGGGAGGAGCAGACTTGCTCTATTTCTTCAGAACAGCGGTAAGACAGAGTACTCTGAGTTATCGACTTGAAGATCCTCATGTTCAGAACAGCGTGGACAACTGGCTTTCTCTATTCCCTCAGGACAGCAGTAGAGCTCAGGAGGTAGCGGTCTTCATGCGAGTACCCAGAACAGCGGGAGGAGCTGGCTTGCTCTTTCTTCAGAAGAGCGGTAAGACACAGAATACTCTGAACATGAGGATCTTCAAGTCGATAACCCAGAGCAGCGTGAGTGACTGGCTTTATCCGTTTCCTCAGGACGGCGGTGGAGCTCAGAATACTCAGGATACAAGGACTCTTCAGGTGAGTAACCCAGAACAGCGTGGACGACTGGCTTCCTTTATTACCTCAGGACAGCAGTAGAGGTCAGGATACTCGGACTAGGAGGGTCTTCAGGTGAGTACCCAGAACAACGAGAGGGGCTGGCTTGCTCCGTTTCTTCAGAACAGCGGTAAGAAACAGAATACTCTGAACATGAGAATCTTCAAGTCGATAACACAGAGCAGCGTGAGTGACTGGCTTTATCTGTTTCCTCAGGACGGCAGTGGAGCTCAGAATACAAGGACTCTTCAGGTGAGTAACCCAGAACAACGTGGACGACTGGCTTCCTTTATTACCTCAGGACAGCAGTAGAGCTCAGGACACTCGGACTAGGAGGGTCTTCAGGTGAGTACCCAGAACGGCGGGAGGAGCTGGCTTGCTCTGTTTCTGCAGAACAGCGGTAAGACACAGAATACTCTGAACAGCGTGGACGACTGGCTTCCTTGATTACCTCAGGACAGCAGTAGAGCTCAGGACACTCGGACTAGGAGGGTCTTCAGGTGAGTAACCCAGAACAACGTGGACGACTGGCTTCCTTTATTACCTCAGGACAGCAGTAGAGCTCAGGATGTAGCGGTCTTCAGGTCAAATAACTCGAGGCGGCGTGGGAGACTGGTTTTCTCTGTTTCCTCAGGACAGCAGTGGAACTCAGAACACTCGGGATACAAGGACTCTTCAGGTGAGTAACCCAGAACAGCGTGGACGACTGGCTTTCTCTATTCCCTCAGGACAGCAGTAGAGCTCAGGAGGTAGCGGTCTTTTAGGTCAAATAACTCAAGGCAGCGTGGGAGACTGGTTTTCTCTGCTTCTCCAGGATGGGGTGAATGGGCACCTGCACACATCTATACACAGTCAAATTTTAGAACGTTTCCCAAGCCCAGTGGGCTGGACGTCCCCAGGAAGGATTTGGAGCAGCAGGGTATATCAAACTTCCTCACACTTGTGCATACATTAATCACTCCACAATGCCACACGTGAACACTTCACTTCGTAAGCACTGCAATTCCACAAATACCTCACAGTGGATTTAAGCCTTCACTCCATTCAGCCTGGGTCACTCCATCAGCAGCTCGTATTCAAACAGGACGAGGAGGGGGGGGACGTTATTCTGACTGCATGAAACTTATCCAGGAAAATGAACGTGCCTTCAGATCACCAACTTCAAATACACAAAAGAGAGAAGCAGAAAACAGATACGAGCCCTCCAGTACATCCCAATGCCTCCATGAACACAGACGCGGTACTTCTGTAACAATTAGAAACCATGTACTTATCTTCTTTCCAGATAATGGTCTTCACACTCACAAAGAAAATCTTCTTCCCAGCCAGCTCGGAGGTTCGCACTCACTCGCGCTCTTTCTTCTGCCTTGTCCTTCGCGTCCTATTTCTCCCCCGCACTCCCTTTCAGGGCGTTTTTCCACTGGGTTCGTTTGCTGCGGTCCGAACCCGAGTGCGCTCGTTCCCGGCGCCCCCCGCAGCGTTGGTCTGGTTTCACACTCAATTAGTTGTATCGAACCCAGGTGCGTTTGCAGTGATCTTACGTCATCGCAAACGCACACGGAAAATGCATGGATAATACAACTCGACTGAGCATATCTGTAATTTGTCTGTTTTTTTGGTGCTATTATGCACAACATAGTGAGAGACATCACCTCTTCAGTGTCCCACAACGTTCCCCTGCCACTCATGGTTGTCGTGTGTGAGGAAACAATGATATCGACAGTGATACGCATGCGCGGGATACTATACTTCCTGAACAAGCGCGCACCCGAGTCCGTGTTGCTTGCACATTAACGCGAACCGCGCCACAGTTCGGGAGCAACCGAGCTCAGACCACCTCCTCCAGGTAGTCTCGGGTTCGGTACTCTAGTGCGCACCCGGGTCCGATGACAGCGTTCACATTAGCGATTTTTCATGCGAACCGTGCCCCGGTCCGCACTAAACTGCCAGTGTGAAAGCGCCCTTAGATTCTCAAATCTCTGTTTTTATCCACTCTAGAATTACCGTCCTAATCGCCACCATAATCCACTCTGATTCGATGCAGCTGCCGCTAATTTCCCTTGTTTACCTTCCCGGTCGGCCATGACGGCGAACCGGAACCGGCCTGGTGTTCGCCCGGAAGTGCTCCCCAAGGGAAACACACACTGATTCGTCACCCGGTGACAGAATTCTTTGAACCTATGTTCACAGCAGCATTGTCCACAGAGAGACCAACACAGTTGATGAGGGTTTATGGCCCTTCCCTCATTTGTACCACCAACTCACTCATGAAATGTGGTGCCAGTGCTTCGTTAACTATACATGAACTCTTGGTTCTGGCAGACTTGTACTCCTGTGCTGTTTTGGAATCCTTGAAACACTCCTTCAGAAGAGGCCCCAAGTGTTCAGTCCACGCAAGTGGCACATTGTGCTGAACTAATGTTGCTGTCATTTTAACCTCAGCCCTTCTTGTCTGTAAGAAAAAAAGTGAGTTTAGACACCAGAGCCAACAGGGCCAGGGTGAACACAATGGACAATTAAGACGGACATAAAACTAAGAAAACCTGACTGTGAAACAGAACACAGACATACAAAACCTAAACAAGACGGTAAATTAGTCAAAACTATCAACCATGACAGTACAGTATATTACACAAAACTCTTGAACCTTGACAGGACCATGACACATAGCATACCTTAGCCTCTTGGTCTGACATCCCCCCAACAGAGGGAGCGGACATTGAAAATCTGTCAGTTGTAGTTATGGATTCAATGGCCCGTTCTTTTTCCTGGTGGCCCTTGCTCTTAACATGTCGCACAATATCTGAAACACCCTGGTGGCAACATGTGTTTTCCACAAGACATACAGAACACCAGTAATGTGTGCTGAGGTTACCTTTAGTGATGAATGGCCATTTTGTGGTCCACTCATTCTTGAAGGTGCATCTGTATGTTGCTGCTCCACACAAGGCTCTAATCTTCGACCTCTGCTCGGGCTGCTGCTGTTGGTGGTTTTCTGGCAGTCGTTCTGTCTGTCTTTGTTCTGAATCAGAATCGGCAACAAGCAAATCTATCTGTTGCAGTTCTATCTTTCACTGTTCTGTCTGTCCTGTCTGTTGCCATACTGTCTGTCGTTCTGTCTGTCCTGTCTGTTGCTGTTCTGTCTGTCCAGTCTGTCATTCGGTCTGTCCTGTATGTTGCTCTTCTGTCTGTTGTGCGGCTCTTTTTTGCTGTGGCTGATCTTTCAGTAAAAAAACAAAATGTCTTTACCCCTCTTTTCTCCTAGCCTTGCCTTATTGCGGGGCATACTTGAAACCTACCTTCAGGAATTTAATGATCATGTTAGTTTAATACATCTACACTAATGTATCAATTACAGCATGTATATAGCCCTTACTAAATTATGTTCACAAAGCTCTCGAAATGCCTTTAATATAACAACTCACACAAAACGAATAAGCAAACGTTATTTAAAGTTTAAGAGCATAAATACTCAAGCATATTCTCAATAAATATACTCAATAAATAATCAAAGCATATGTCAAAAATTCCACAGACAGGGGGGCGCTCTTGAACCCCCTCACCGAAAGCATAACTATTCGATCACGAGTGGCTCAACAGGTAGATCTATAGATAATCTCATCTTTCAGGCATTTGACCGACCGGGTTGACAATTCAGCGTGAGAAATCGGGGGTGTGGCGTGTGAGCGTGTGAAACCAATCAAATGCGTGTGTCTCACGGGCAATGTGTAAGAGTTGGCAGCCATGTAACCAGACACCAGCTTCTGGCAGCGTTTCTGAGTAATCTGAGCCCATTGCTCATGAGTAATATTCAGTAATAGTTCAGTAATATTCTTGGGTTTGCATGCTGCAACCGCCTTCAAATCCCACCAGAGATTTTCTATGGGGTTCAAGTCAGGTGTGACACTGTGATGGCCACTGTAGAATCTTCCAGGACGACTTCTGCAACCAAGCCTTGGTGGAATTTGAGGTATGCTTTGGGATCATTGTCCTGTTGGAAGGTCCAATGACTCCCAAGCTTTAGCTTCCTCACTGACGGCATGACGTTTTCTCTAGGATTTCCTGATACTTCAATAAATCCATCTTGCCTTCCACACACTGCAGGTTTCCAGTGCCAGAGGAGGCCTGTTGCCATCAAGTCTTGGTGTAGGTCTTATGCAGTCACTTGATGTTTTTTCTGAACCTGCCTTCTCAGAAATCTGGTTGCAGCCGTTGATAGCTGCCTTTTTCTGCCCCGTCCAGGTGTATCCACTGTTCCTTTAACTTTGAACTTGCAAACTATGCTTCCAACTGTGTCTCTTGGAAGATGTAATGCCTTCGCTATCTTTTTGTATCCTGTTCCTTGTTTGTGAAGGACGATGAAATCTTCCCTTAACTTTTTGGACCATTCTTTTGACTTAGCCATATTTCTAACTTGCAGTCAAACGTGACACTCAACAAACCTAGCCAGTTCAGATATTTCATGTGTTCTAGCTCAAGCATCTGGTCCAACTAATAAAGCCCTTGATAAATTGCATTGGGTGTGATTGAGACACATTTTTTGCAGATTTGTGCTGTTGTGAGGGATTCTATTTAGGGGGCTGAATAATTTTGAAACTGTAGAAGTCATTAAAAGTTGCATTTTCAGTTAAAATTGGGGAAACCACTTGAAACATTTGTTGTGTTGAGCTATTTCAATTACTTTTGTTTGATTTGTTTATTCCAAACAGCTGAAAGTCTGTAAATTTAGTCAATAAGCCTGATTTGCAATGGGGGTTGAATCATTTTGATTGCAACTGTATATACAGTGTATTTATGCACATATATGTATGTATGAGTGCTATGACAAACTCCTGTACACTCCACTGCACAATGAAGAAGCAAAAGACACGAGATTAGTGTTTTACATTTTTCACATCTGTGTATAGTCTGTGTAGCTTATGTGTAGACTTACTAGTCAAAAACAATTTTTAGAAGAGTTCAAATAGTCTTGAATGTTTGCTTTTGCAAGAGATGTGTGACGTTTTGCATCTTGTGTACGTGTTTTGTGGTTTTGTGTGTAGAGTTTTAAGAAATGGAGCCATAGTTTCAGAAATGGTGTGCAAGCAATTACAAAAACTGTAATACATTCCCTATAACCAAAATTAAAATGTTAGGCATCATTAGCCCATATGCTCTTGACATGAATTAGTCCTGTTTGATTGTTTACTTGTTTACTTGTTTCATCTGTTTCAACACCTTTTCTAACAAAATTGTATGATCATATTTCTTCATGCTTTGACTTTTAACATGCTTGGTTTATCAGAATTCTTCAGTTAAATGTTGGTTCAGTTATACAGTGGTTTATTAATATTATAATATTAACACACATAAAAAAAATAAATAAAAAAAAATAGTGACTAGCTCATTTCATGATTGTTGGATTTCTGAGATCAAATACATTTAACACTTCAAGGAAACATTTGCATAGTCCTTACAAAAATACAGCATAAAAATTGGACCATTTCATTCTAAGGGTTAGAGCAAAAACCTTGATCAGCATTATAAGTGGACCTCAGAAAGGAAAAAAAAGTATATTTGAAAATGTATTGTATGACCCCTTTATTACTCCCAGTTTACCCTCAGGTTAGTGGGACAAAGAAATACATCCTATGTAATAGTGGTGGGGGAAAAAATCGATTCTGTTCAGTATCGCGATATTTTGCACACACAATTATATCGATACAGTAGCGCAAAGTATTGCAATATTTAATTATAAAATTATCTGTTTTACTTTCGGTTTTCTCCATTCCTTTTCTCGGAGTTTACTCTGATCATGTACATTTGCCTATTACATCCACAAGGTGGCGCTTGTTGCGGTGCTTTGTTGCAAATTCAACAGCACATTCAACAGCAAATTCAAATGAAAATGGCTTCACCATCACAACCGGTTGTACACGACCGGTTGTCTTTCAAATCGAAAGTGTGGGTAAATTTTGGTTTTCATCAAAAAGCGAATAGTAAAGACCTTGACATGCAGCACGCTATATGCAAGGAATGCCACATGAAAATTAAGTACTGTGGGAATACGACAAACTTGAGAGCCCATCTTACAAGGTACAATTTGGAGTTAGTGGCCACTGAGGAAGCGAAACGCCCCAAAGTTGTTGTCCTACCCCCAAATCAACGCACCTTGGACCAAACAAAAATGATAAAGTTACCTCCAAACTCCAAAAGAGCTGAGGCGATAGCCTACTTTATCTCCCAAGATTTACAGCCTTACAGTGTGGTGGAGAACGAAGGTTTCCAGAATCTGCTTAGCATACTGGAGCCCAGGTATGTGATCCCCTCGCGTAAATATTTTACCAACACTGCCATCCCCAAACTCTACAGCGAAGTCAAAGATGAGGTAAATTAAATCTGAAGACAAGAATTCCAAGGCACTCGAATATTAGTGAAAAAAGTTTTAAAAGCCTTTATTTCATTCCTGGCTTAAAAATTGGTGAGAAGTGCACCTACGCGTTGCGGCTACATGCCTTCATCAGGGTGTGTAACAAACAGCGTCTCAGTTCATTAGGTAAATTGAGGTAAATTAAACTTTGAGTTTAGCCGAAGGAGTTGCTATAACGTGTGACGGTTGGTCATCAAGAGCTACTGTTGAAAAGGCTCACTAAGTTAATTCTTATTGGTGGGTTGTGAATTATTGACAGTCGTAACTTAGTCCCGCCCCCAGAGTTTGAATCAACTAGTTATGTTTCGCTTGAAAGCTGTGGAGGGCTCGCGTGTATTCAAGCCATAGATGAGTGTTCGTAACTTTGAAAGTAAGTTTAATTTCCACATATACCGTCTTTAATCTTGTCTATATTGCTATTTGTTGTATTATGTGTTGGAACGTTCTGATGTTGAGTGTTTTCGGATTTCCGTGAAGCTAATGTTAGCGGTATGACTGTGTGCATTATCTTTGCACGTGTGTTCCGATGCGCGCTGTATAAGGGAAATAATGATAACGACTCATATTTTCCATATGTTTACTTTAGTGTTTACACTTTACAGATGTTATTAAGCCATATTTATGTGGATTGTGAAGATTACACTTGATTGAGATATGGTTATAAGACGATAGTCACATGTATATAGTCAATTGTTTACATTTTAAACATAGCCATGTATCCTCACGTGTTATTCTTTTTGAGTAAAATGTTTATCATTTATTACTGTAAACTGATTATTTATATTTCTGTTTTTATTATAGAAACTACACTCACACACCCTTAATATCACATGCATCTGTTCATGCACCGCACTGAGTATGTTGAATGCTTGAACGTTTCTTGGAACAGCAACCAGCGATCTGTGCTGCTCTGTTGTCCTCTGAGGTCAGGAGGTCAGGCAGTGATATCTGCACCCTAAACGAAAATGACATTACAGATGCTGCGGACATAATGCAGGCACTTTGACCGATGTTAGTAGCCACAAAAATAGTTTCAGAGGAGAAGAATCCCACTTTGTCTATCAGTGCTCCAGTGCAGGCAAAGCTGCTAAATGACACACGAGAGACAATGGGGGACAAACCAATTGTGAGGGACATCAAACAGGCAATAAGTCAAGATCTGCATAAGAGATATAGCACTGTTGAAGAAAAAAAATTAAATTTAAGTCACTGCCTTTCCTGACCACAGATGACATCTGTGACATTTATTCCAGACTGGTTGTGGAGGCAGCCAGCCTTCAGGTAGGCTTTATTGAACTAATTTATTACATTGTTTAAATAGTTATTTTAAAATGTTAGAAAGTATTTAAAAATGCTATATTAATTATCAGATTTTTTAAAACCAAGCCTATGTTTATCTGGTGATTAATCTCTATACTGGTTAGTGGTTAGCATTATTTTCTGTTTTAGCATTATCTGTTTTAATGGAAAATCTTTTAACATCTATCTAATGTTTCTCTACAGCCCACTATTAGGCAAGAAGACACCAGCAGTGCCTCTGGAGTAGAAATGGATGGACAGATCAATCTTGAGGAGCTTGAAGAGCCACAACCTAAAAGAAGATCTGGGCTAGCTGATTTACAGGGAGAAACATTTTCTACCACAGCCCCACAAAAGTCAGCATTTTCCCAAGCTGAAGAGGAAGTGAAGAGATACCAGGAGGCTTATCCACTGCCACAAGAAGAAAACCCCCTTAACTGGTGGAAAGCTCATGAGACAATGTATCCTTACCTAGCCAAACTCACTAAAAGATACCTGAGCGTTCCAGCCACTAGTGTGTCTGCTGAAAGGGTGTTCTCCACTGCAGGTGATATAGTAACGGCCCAGAGGAGCACTTTAACATCTGAGCATGTTGACCAACTCCTTTTTCTAAACAAAAATGCCAATATTCCCAAATTACTTTTGGTTGATGACCTTGCAGCCAACAGGACTGGACTCTGGCAGTATACATTTTTGTTTATTTTTTTCAATTTGATTGAAGCTCTAAGTTACTCTTATTTATATAATTATTCTCAGGTTTATGTTACTCAATTATGTCTGCTTTATGTTACTCTATTGTATTTCAATAATTTTTATTTATGTGCTGGGAGCTCACCATTCATGTGAGAGGTCTCCTATTCAGAGAATAATTGCGTCCTGTCCTGTAATAAGGTTATGTCCTGAATGTTCAAGGACAAAGTTTTTGTACTACCCTCCTAAGTTTTTGCACTTCTGTTAATGTGTAGAAGATAATGTCCACAGAATTAAAAGTGACATTTGAAGTGAGTTGAGCAGTCTTATTTTCCTCATTTTTTGTAATGCCTTTGAATAATATGGGAGACGTGAATCGCAATATATCGCAGAACCGAATCGCAATACTTGCTGTGTCGCAATATGATAAGAATCGCAATAATATTGAATCGTGGGCCAAATATCGCAATACTATCGAATCGTCACATTTTTGCCAATTCCCACCCTATAAATCATGAAAGAAAGTTTGGTAAGAACTAAGTAGTAGGAACCAGCAGGGGGAGCCCATTCACTCAAATCAGTTTTAGAAACAATGATGAGGAAGATAATACAGTCAGACACAAAGCATATAGCATATGAAGCACAAAGATGACATTCATGTTACCCACATTATTTACCTCATGAGTTTTGATGTACACTCTTAAAAATAAAGGATCCAAAATGTGCACTTTTGGGATAAAGTATCCCCCAACAGTGCACATTTTGGATGTCTTCATATAAACACACTTTATTCAGGCCATAATCTCATTAGTAGAGACTCAAGAGACCTCAAATGGGTGTCAGAGAAAGGAGATACTCAAAATGTGCAGTGTTGGGGGGGGTGTCAGGACTAGGGTTGAAAACCACTTCCATAGAAGAAACATTTTTGGTTCCAAAGAATCTTTCAGTGAACAGTACTTCAAATAATCTTTTTTTCTTTTAAGAACGTTTAAAAAAAAAAAAAATTAAAAGAAAGAAAATATTTTAACCATAAAGAAACTTGCCAATAAATAACATCTCGGTTAGGTATGTAACCCTCGTTCCCGTTATGTCAGAACGACTGACGAACTGCTCTTGCCTGAGATCCAATCACTTTCGAGTTTAAACTAAACGAGCCAATTCATATTGGCGTGCGAGATTTGCATCACGTGCTCCGCCTGGTTGAGTGGGTATAAATACTGAAGCACATGCAATCACACATTCAGGAGTCAATACCGTCAGAGAGGACTCTGCTCAGGGAAAGACACTGGTTCGCCAACAGGGGAGCCGTACCATGGAAGAATACACATATGGGATCGTCGTAGGGATCACAACATATGGGCACCTACCCTATCACAGGTTTGTACTTACGAGTTTGTACAGACAAAGAGCTAATCTGAGGTCCTGAAGCTCTGCGTTCGGTCGACGTACAAGTGCAAAGCCGAACGGGACAGGGCAAAGCAAGGGCTGGGTCTTTCTCCTCCAGGGGTAGCGCTTGTAGGTTCACCAACTGGTCCCTGAAAGTAGTGGTGGGAATCTTGGGCACGTATCCAGGGATTCTAGGCTTGATTCGTTGACCGAAAATGCCTGTTGGTCCCCTACTCTATTTACAGAAGCCTGCGCAGTCAGGAGCACCATCTTACACAACAATATTTTAAGCTCTACTGACTGCAGATGTTCAAACAACACTCTCTGCAAGGTTTATAACACCAAAGAGAGGTTTATAACACCAAAGAGAGGCCCCAAGATGATACAAGGTGAGGGCGAAGAGGATTTAATGTTTTCGCGCCCCTTAGGAACCTGATGATCAGGTAGTGCTTTCCCAGGGTTTTACCATCTACTGCATCGTGACTTGCAGCAATAGCGGCAACATGCACTTTCAGGGTGGAGGGAAACAGCCTTCGCCCCAGCCCTTCCTGCGGGCAAAAAACAAAACAAAAAAAACTGTAATTACAGTTCCCTTTCAGTCGGCCACGATCAACGTTAGGTTGGACGTACCGACGAGTTGGGATCTCGTCTGAGTTCGAGTGTAAACTAAATGAGCCAATGGACATTGGCGTGTGAGATTTGCATCTCACTCTCCCCCCAGCAGCGCGAGTATAAATACGGAAGCAGATACAATGCACATTCAGCTTTTTGCTTCGGAGCAGAGCGCTTCTTCTGTTCCTGCTCTATCCAGTCACCAAGAGTGTTCTACAAGTGTCTGCAAGTGTTCTTCGGGAATGTGATGGCACTACAGCTTTTGAGAGAGTTGCGCCTTCAATGAGAGTGCTGTTCATTCAAGTTGAGAGAGATCCAATGAGTTGAGTGCACACTGCAGGCTGCACTATTTCCTGCTAGTTGTGCTGCGGCCATTTCCCTGTGCGCTTCAATGCTTTACAGATTTAGAGTCAGGCGAGACTCTGGAAGCGCGACGACCATTTTGGCCGAGGACTCACTGGCTGGAGCCGATGTGTGTGCTGCCCACACACACAAAATAGCCGTGGTAACTATGATAAGTGCGGTATCTTCCAGAGCTGACTCAGGTGCTGTGGCCATCGTGTCCGAAGACACAGGCACGGTTGACATGGCGTTATCAGTCTCTGGCTCGGTAGCCATGAAGAAGCTCAGGCTCAGCAGGCATGACGTGAAGAGGCTCTGGAATGGCGGTCTCGGCGGGACAAGACTCTGAAAGGACGGCCTCGGCGGGACAAGACTTTTTAAATCGGGCGTGGCGGCTGCCATCTTGGCCGATCGCGCTGACATCAGCGGTGGATCTGTCATGCTGGATATCAGTCTTGGTCATCCAGAAACCGATCTGGTGGCAGGCCTGATGGCTGGCATGACGTAAAGACATTCAGGTGGTGCAGTGATTTCGATGGCTGCTGGTGATGGTGGTTGATTTCTGGATCGGGACGCAACGCTTACCAAACACCTGCTGATGGCTTCCATCCAGTTCAGTCCATCTGTGTTTGGGAGGTCGGTGGCCTGGTGGAAATTGGCCCCAATCTAGAAAAGCAGCTTGAGGGCTTCGTCGTCGAGCGGGCTAGTGACAGCTCGACGAATAAAGTTCTCTGCGAAGGAAAACAAATCCGTCCTCTCTTGAGCAATGGCGACAAATATAGCCCTGTCGTCCATATGGGCTGGTCCAATCTTCTGTAACTCTGTGGTTCTCTCAGGAACAGGCAGGAGACTCAGTTTGACGGAACAAACTTAAACTTTTAATATACATATGCAGGAACAGGTGAGCAGGTTAGAGCAACACACATTACACATCACATAGATCGGACCAACACTGACTGAACTGAAGGAAATTAAATGCAAACACAGATGATGATAATTAAGTGAATACAGGTGAAACAGATGAACCGATAATGACGGTGATGAAGACACGTGACAACTGAAGACAGGCAGACAAGTCCAATGAAAACAAACTAAACAGAACACAACTGTGAGAATTATAGGATGAGAATAAGATCTTTTAATTATACTGACTGTATTACTGCACAAAGAATGAATGAGAAATGCAGCAAATGTATCTAGTTGTTTTCTATATCTTCACACATAGTAATTTACCTGCGAAAGATAAAAAAAAATTACTTACAAAATAAATAATTAACATATATTGTGTAATCCCATAATATTTTGTGCAGTATTGGAGTCCCAGCTGTGCAGGAGGCCTTTCTGTGTGGAGTTTGTATGTTCTCTCCATGTTTATTAACCCATACAGGACAGGTGAATAGGAGATTGTAAATTTGCCTGTAGGTGCGAGTGTGAATATGAATATGTGTGTCGTCCCTATGATGGACCGGTCATCTTTCCAGGGTGTTTTCCTGCCTACAACCTGATACGCTGGGAAAGACTCCAGCCTCCCCATGACCCTACATAGGACAAGCGCTTTGAAAAAGTATGGAATAGATGGATGGATGGTGGGATGGATGGATGTACAGTACTGTGAGGGTGTGTAGATGCCGATCTTCTTTTCCCACCAATGTGTCTTCATTGATCTACTGTATGTTTCCAAAAAGAATAATTCTGAACCCATTCCAATTTACCAAAAGCTATTTTGGTTAGGGATGTCCCGATACCGATACTGGCATCGGGGATTGGGCCGATACTGTCCTCATATACTCGTACTCGTACTCATAAAAAATCACTGATACCACGCACCGATACCAAGTAAATTTTTTGTGTCTGGCCTATTTATACTTCTGCGTCGGACCTACGCCGGAGCCTCTACGCTGTAGGCAACGCGTTGGTTTTAATTTATACTTCTGCGTCATTGTCCGCGTGTCACATGACTGTCCTGTCTTGTTATGCACATGGGTGTTTTGTTATTTTGGGCCATGTGCTCGTGTCTATTGTCTAGCCCCTCCCATCTTGTTATCTGATTATTGGTTAATTTCCCACCTGTTTGTCTCGTTACCCTCCTTTGTTTGTTCCCCTATTTAGCCTCCTTGTGTTTGTAGTCTTGTGCTGGTTCGTTGTCCTTGTTGCGTGTTCCTGGAGCTCTGTGTTTTTTGAGTTTGTTACCCTGTCTGCATGTCATCAATAAATTCCTCTGCATTTGAATCCTCGTCTCATATTCATCCGTTACGTGACACCGCGTTGACGCGCAATTACTCATGCAGAGGGACCATGTGAAACATGGGTTCTAGCAGACCAATCACAGCACTTGCGTCCGCGTAGAATTGACGCGTTGTTACATTTTTGGAGAGGTGCGCGTCAGGGTACGCCGAAGGGTATGCACGCTAAACACAGCCTACGATGTAGCTACGGCGTAAGTTCGACGCAGAAGTATAAATAGGCATTACCCCCTGTCGAGCGGACACCTATTCATAAGAGTTCACCACAGATTGCCTCACGGTATTCTCAGTCTATGGCAGATTCCTTTCATCGGATGCAAGAGGATAATAAAAGACTGCGACGGACTGTATCAGAGCTACAAAGGCAGCTGGACCAAGATGGAGTGTTGCCAACACCAAATTCAGCAGAAACATTATCCTTTGAACGTACTTCACAACCTAGGGAGGTATCAGAAGATAATTCACCTCTACCAGTATTTCAGCCAGCAGCCGTCGAAGAAGAATGGCCACTGCCACCCCCTCCGATAAGAGTTGATAATAAAGAGTTGCGTCCTTCTAAAGAAACAGATCTTGGTATGATGGAAGAGCTCAGAGATCGCATTTGCAGACTTGAAATGCTGAGGTTACCAGTTCCATCTACTCCAAGTTATCAGGATCCAGACTCTGATTATTGTAATTTACCTTACATGGCACCAAGTTGTCGACCAGTAAGACGAGATGCTAGGCCTCCACCAGTGCCTCCACACACCTTGACCCACATGTTGAGCTATCAAATAAAAGCAACTAAAAGGAGTTTTGTGCATTCTCATCGATGCCCCACAGTGATTATTATTTTACCAGTTCCCAAATAAACTTTATAACAATTTGGGATCGAACAATTAAGTATAACGCGTGGTTTCCTACATTATTACAGGACATGTGCAGGTAAAGAAGTTCCATGAACGCAAACATCCGAAGCGCGCGCCCAGCAAACCAGCGTCTCAGTGCGCGAATACTGAATTAAATTGTCTTTAACGTCTTGCGCTTGTACGGACGAATTCAAACAAAATTATGTAAAAACGCCCGTCTTGGCGAGTATCCTATAGTAAACAAAGTCGGTTATATCTCAAATGAACGTAGCCACGTTCAAATGCGGTCCGTGCATTCGGTCTTAAAGGGGCAGCAGTTTGATAAACCTGCTTCTGTGTTTTAATCTGAATCAAACAAAGGACAAAGAAATACTCTTTTCAACTTTACAAAAATATCTATCTATATATAATTTATACAGTAATGAATATGCTTTTTTTCACATTTGATTACTTTTTTCAAATTTCTGTACCTGTTAGATCTACCTGAAAAACTCTAAAAACACTGTTTATTTCATTTGTAGCCTTTCTTTGTTCTATTGTATTTATTTGTTTTAAATTCACATTAATTAAGATGGTAGTTTTTGTTTTAGTATCAAGATTGGATTAAATAATTGATATTTCACTGGTTTTGACAAACATTTGAACATTTGAATTTGATTAACAAATTAAGCCAACTAATATGATTTATATTATTTTGGTTTATCTACTAATACATTTAAAAATTACAAATGCATTGAAAATTCAGGGATCGGTTACGGTATCGGTATCGGCGAGTACCAAAAATCTAAGTATCGGTCATTTTGGTAATAATTTCAGCTGAAATTGCAAATAGTTGTGTTTGGAATAATTCTTTAATTTCATTGTAAATATTCTGCTAAGATTTTATATTTCAATTAATTTCCTGCAGAAATGCACAGAGTTTACCATCATCCTGATTCGAATTTGCTTTTATCAGTTTTGAAAGCAGTGTGTCGGCATTCCAAAAAAAGTGCTACAGATATATAGTGTTTTGCAGATGGTGAAGTATGAGTGACAAAAGTGTTAATGGATTTTTGGAAAATGTGATCATTGAATGAATTTTTTGTGAAAGCAATAAAATGATTCACAGTTTGGTCTGCACAGACTTCTGTTTAGCTGAATGTGTGAATGTCACGGTTCATGAATTCACTGTTTTCTTCGTGTCTCGTGTATTTGTTGTTCTGTGTGTGTGAGTGGGCGTGTCCGCTCGTTACTGCTGAACAGCGCATCTGCTGATCTCATTCCCTGCACCAGCTGCTGCCTATTTACTCTCCTATAAATTCTCATCACAATCTCCTCTCTTTGTCAGATTGTTGTTTGATGTCCTCAGTGTTTGTGTATCCAGTCCAGTCGGAGTTTCAGTTCATGTCCTCGTTTCCTGTTCCGTGTTCACCTGGATTTCGTGTTCTCTTGGATTTCGTGTTCACCTGGATTCTTCACTGTCTCGTCATCTCTACACTTCTGCACCAGCATCTGACCATCTAGTCCCTGCGTTGCCTGCCTGCCCGCTACTTTTGTTCACCTCTTTAACTTTCAATAAAGAGATTACTTGCATACTTGCTTCCTGTGATTGATCGTGACAGAACGATCTGACCCTCTTCATGGAAGCAGCGAGTAACCCAGCCAGTTTGGATGAGTTCGTCAGCTCCAGCATTCGGCGCATGGACAGTCAGGGAAAAGGTCTGACGGAGACAGCACAGGCTGTTCAGGCGTTGGTGACGCAGGTGTCCGAGCTCACCCAGCAAGTCCAACATCTGCGAGCTCCCACTGCGCCACCCACACCGCCCGTTCCCCCCACGCCATCTGAGGGAGCCTCCCAGTCAGAGCCCCGCCTGCCAATTCCAGAATCATACTCGGGTGAGCCAAGCTTTTGTAGAGCATTTTTAACCCGTTGCTCAATGCATTTTTCTCTCCAACCTAGAACCTTCAGCAATGAGAGTGCCAAGGTGGCCTTCGTGCTCACCTTATTGACTGGGAAGGCAGCACTTTGGGGAACGGCGGTGTGGGAGAATCAAGACCCTTGCTGCGCCTCGTTCCAGACACTAGCCGCCGAGATAAGAAGAGTTTTCGAGAGAGCGGTTGCTGGGAGACAGGCGGCTCGGATGCTCGCGGAACTCAAACAAGGAGAGAGGTCGGTGTCGGAGTACTCTATCGACTTCAGGACCCTGAGTGTTCCGCAGAGTGTCAGTGGAACGAGGAGGCGCAGTGGGACATGTTCCTGCATGGGCTGGCTGACCGCGTTCAAAGGGAGATCTACGCCCTGGACCTTCCCACTTCACTCAACGGACTGGTAGATCTTGCTCTTCGAGTAGATGCACGATTGTTAAGAGTCGAGCGACGGAGCTTGCCCAGCCGTGGATTAAGAGGTAGTGAACATTAGCGGTCCAGTGGTGGGGACGCGGTCAGCCCCGTCGACGATCATGAGCCCATGCAGGTCGGTCGAGCTCGGCTTTCCCGGGAGGAGAAGGAAAGGCGGAGATCCCAGGGACTATGCCTGTATTGCGGCGCGGCGGGACATTACGCCTATAACTGTCCGGTAAAAGGGCCAAGCCCGGCAGTAAGTATGAGGCTACTGTCGGGTGGGATCTCCGCTGAGAAGACCTCATCAACATCTACGCTCCTCCCGGTAAGACTACGATGGTCAGTCCACAATCACGACTGTCACGCACTGGTGGATTCAGGGGCCGAAGGCAATTTCATGGACCATTCTTTTGCACTCAAGTTTCAAGTTCCCATCCAACCACTCACCCATAAGATCGCTGTTCATGCACTCAACGGCCAGGACTTACCCACCATTGCACTCATCACCGGACCCATCACACTCATCACATCAGGCAACCATACCGAGACACTTTCATTTTACATACTGGACTCACCTCTCGCACCTGTTGTTCTCGGACATCCCTGGCTCATCGATCACAACCCCAAAATAGACTGGCAGAAAAAATCAGTGTTGGAGTGGAGCAGTAAATGTCATGAGTCCTGTCTTGTGTCTGCCTGTTCGTCTGTTTCTGTCCCTGTGTTTCAGTAGGAGGCAGTGGATTTGTCTAACGTGCCCACGGAGTACCTAGACCTGAAGGAGGTGTTCAGTAAGTCTCGTGCTGCTTCTCTTCCTCCGCATCGTCCCTATGACTGTGCCATAGATTTATTGCCAGGTAAGTCTCCGCCTAAAGGCAAGTTATATTTGCTTTCTGTCCCAGAAAGGGAGGCTATGGAGAAACATATTTCTGATTCTCTAGCAACGGGGTTCATCCGGCCTTCCTCTTCTCCAGCGGGGGTGGGGTTCTTTTTTGTGGGGAAGAAGGACGGGTCTCTGCGACCTTGTATTGATTACCGGGGGCTGAACAGCATCACGGTAAAGAATACTTATCCTTTGCCGTTGATGTCTTCAGCTTTCGAGAGGTTGCAGGGAGCGTCTATCTTCACTAAATTGGACTTACGTAATGCTTATCATTTGGTCCGCATTAGGAAGGGGGATGAGTGGAAGACTGCTTTTAACACCCCCAGGGGGCACTTTGAATACTTGGTCATGCCTTTTGGGCTGTCCAACTCCCCAGCAGTCTTCCAGGCACTCGTCAACGACGTGCTGCGAGATATGGTCGACCAGTTCATATATGTCTACCTGGATGACATATTGATAGTTTCATCTTCTCTCCAGGAACATGTGCAGCACGTCCGACGAGTGCTTCAGAGGTTGCTAGAGAATGGGCTTTTTGTCAAGGCGGAGAAATGCGTTTTTCATGCACAGTCTGTTCCTTTCCTAGGATACATTGTGTCGTCTGAGGGAATACGCATGGATCCTGAGAAGGTTAAGGCTGTGGTGGAATGGCCAAATCCAGATTCCCGTAAGGCCCTACAGAGGTTTCTGGGGTTCGCCAATTTCTACCGGCGGTTTATTCGCAACTTCAGCCAGCTAGCCTCACCTCTGACTGCCTTGACCTCCCCCAGAACTACGTTCAGGTGGTCAGACGCAGCTGAGGCTGCGTTTGCCAAACTGAAAGGCCGCTTTGTTTCAGCCCCCATCCTCATTGCCCCTGATCTATCACTTCAGTTTGTGGTGGAGGTCGACGCGTCAGAGGTGGGGGTAGGTGCAGTGATATCCCAGCGTTCTCCCACAGACGACAGAATGCATCCATGCGCATTTTTGTCTCATCGTTTGTCCCCTGCCGAACGCAATTATGACATTGGTAAAAGAGAGTTGTTGGCAGTCAAGTTAGCGTTGGAAGAGTGGCGTCACTGGTTAGAAGGGTCGGAGGTACCTTTTATCGTCTGGACCGACCATAAGAATCTGGAATATATTAAGACGGCCAAAAGATTGAACTCCAGGCAGGCTCGGTGGGCACTTTTTTTCGGACGTTTTGATTTTACTCTCTCGTACCGCCCGGGTTCCAAGAACATCAAACCCGATTCTTTATCGCGCATTTTTGACCGTTCCGAACGCCCGTCTACTCCCAAGTGCATTTTGCCCGAGACCCTATTTGTCTCCACACTCGTATGGGAGGTCGAATCGAAGGTCAAGACGGCCTTAGAAGGGGTAACGCCTCCGCCCGGTTGTCCACCGAACCGTTTATTTGTACCGGAGGGATTACGGTCTGACGTCATTCAGTGGGGGCATTGTTCCAACGTAGCTTGTCATCCAGGAGTTAGTCGTACCAAGTTTTTGGTGAAGCAACGATTCTGGTGGCCGCTTATGGCTCGTGATGTCCACAATTTTGTTTTGGCTTGCTCAGTTTGTGCCATTGGTAAGACCTCCAATCGACCCCCAGATGGGTTACTTCAACCGCTGTCTGTCCCTTCGAGACCCTGGTCCCATATTGTGCTAGATTTTATTATCGCCCTCCCGCCCTCTCGAGGCAACACGGTAGTTTTGACCGTGGTGGACCGGTTCTCGAAGGCGGCCCATTTCATTCCCTTGCCCAAATTACCCTCAGCCAAGGAGACAGCGTTGACCGTCGTTGATCACGTCTTTCGCTTACATGGCCTCCCGACAGACGTGGTTTCCGACAGGGGACCCCAATTTGTGTCCAAATTTTGGCAAGAGTTTTGTAAATTATTGGGAGCGACTGTCAGTCTATCCTCAGGGTTTCATCCCCAGAGCAATGGTCAAACTGAGAGAGCCAACCAAGATCTGGAGAGGTCGTTGCGATGTTTGGTCTGTCAATGGTGGAGTACGCCCACAATACGTTACCAGTGTCATCTACGGGCCTGTCTCCGTTTGAGTGTAGTGTAGGTTACCAGCCACCAATTTTTCCTAGTCTGGATTCCGAAGTCGCGGTTCCCTCCGCTCACGCCTTCGTCCAGAGGTGTCACCGCACTTGGACTAGAGCCCTTGAGACTCTACTCCAAATGGGGGAGCGCACCAAGGCCAAAGCCGATCGCCACCGGTCTAGGCCTCCCGTATACGTCGTTGGTCAAAAAGTGTGGCTTTCTACCAAGAACATTCCTCTCCGCTCCGTCTCTAATAAACTGGCTCCCAAATTTATAGGCCCGTTCACTGTCACCAAGATCATTAGTCCGGTGACAGTACGCCTCAAACTCCCTCCAGTGTACAGGAGGATTCATCCCGCCTTCCATGTTTCCAAAATAAAACCCGTGTTTCTTTCTTGCCTTAATCCGCCTGTCCCGGTCCCCCCCCCCCGCCGCGACTCGTAGAAGGGGAACCTACATATTCGGTTAATCGTATTCTGGACTCAAGGCGGAGGGGACGCGGATTCCAGTACTTGGTGGACTGGGAAGGTTACGGTCCGGAGGAGAGAAGTTGGGTTCCTGCTAGAGACATATTGGATCACTCCCTTATCGATGATTACAATCAACAGGTGAGGGAGTCTAGGGACGCCAGGAGGCGTTCCTAGGAGGGGGGGTACTGTCACGGTTCATGAATTCACTGTTTTCTTCGTGTCTCGTGTATTTGTTGTTCTGTGTGTGTGAGTGTGTGTGTGAGTGGGCGTGTCCGCTCGTTACTGCTGATCAGCGCATCTGCTGATCTCATTCACCGCACCAGCTGCTGCCTATTTACTCCCCTATAAATTCTCATCACAATCTCCTCTCTTTGTCAGATCGTTGTTTGATGTCCTCAGTGTTTGTGTATCCAGTCCAGTCGGAGTTTCAGTTCATGTCCTCGTTTTCTGTTCCGTGTTCACCTGGATTTCGTGTTCTCTTGGATTTCGTGTTCACCTGGATTCTTCACTGTCTCGTCATCTCTACACTTCTGCACCAGCATCTGACCATCTAGTCCCTGCGTTGCCTGCCTGCCCGCTACTTTTGTTCACCTCTTTAACTTTCAATAAAGAGATTTCTTGCATACTTGCTTCCTGTGATTGATCGTGACAGTGAAGAGCTTTTGAAAATGTGGCTTCAGTATTGAACGATGCTTGTTAGCAATTGAAAAAAAAAACTACATGTCTTACTATAGAGTTACAGTTAGGGTTTTGTTTAGGGTGAGTTACTTGTAATTATGCACAATTTGCTGTTGTGTAACTACTCTCTCCTCTGCCTCCTAGTCCACTAACTATTGCACAGAACTCTCCCTCTCAGATTATTTACATCTATTTGGTATGAACATTCAGTGCCCTCTGAGCTGGCTTATAACTGTAATATTGTACAGTTGGTTTGACCACATCATTAGAAAAAAGTGTGAACCATTTTGAGCCATTGTGTAAACAATGACAACTGTGTTGTAGTTGTGTTTAACTTTTGCCACTTGTCTTTACCGTTTTGCAACACAAGTGCATCACAGTGCAAAATGTGTTCAGAGATTTGCACGAAGAATGCATGCGATTTGCAAATGGTGTCTAACTGCCTGAACTTTAAGGTTTTGCAGAAAGAGATTTATTTGACAAATAGGCTTAGGCCTTTGAGAATTTGATTCAGAGAATGGGGTGTAGTGTCTTAGCAATTGTGAAAAACTATAGTTATAAGACAATATAAACTAGGAATATATATTTTATATGTAGAATAAAGAAAAGGGAGTCCTGTTGGTGAGTGAGTTTCAACTTTATTTCACATCTTTGCAGTTGCTATGAAAAAACTTCATTCACCACAGAAAATGTGCCCTTATATTTGCCTTTATTTATTTTATTACATACTTTTCATTTACATAAACAGTTCTATATTCTGATTTTATTAGTATCTGTATATATGTACATTCGAAATTACTCACGTGAAATGGAACATTAAACACTGAGTGATGGAGCGTTGGCATGCCATGTCTATAACTAGGCGTGAATCTCGTGATTCAGTACAAAAGTGCAGTTTTATGAAAAAAGAAAGACAACAGTGGAGACAGAGACAGGGGCCAGAAAGAGAACAAGTTAACAGAATTAGCATTTTCACTCCTTTAAAGTCTAAAAATGAAGAGGATTTAACTCCAGATTTATGTAAATTCAGGCCAAGCATTCAGCTTCAGTCTCATTCAGAGCAAACAAACAATAGGCTAAATAAACAGACACATAATTATACACAGTGCATATCAATGTTGCTATGTTTGACACAAGACAAAATTTAAATTAAAATAGTCCTTACCCTGCAAGAAAGCATGGAACAGGATAAAGCAGGGGCACTTGAATACTGTGTATTTCTACAGCCCTCTTATAAGACAAAACACATAAAATAAAATACAAAATAATTACGAAAGGCAGATGTCAATGAGGAAAATGTATAAATATCATGGTGTAACAAGTTAGGATAGAAAACTACTACTGATACATAAATTTGAGTGTTAAAATATGCGGGAAAACGAGAAAACAAATCAAAAACATACATTTTAAATGCCTAGAAATAGTTACATTGCTTTAAACAGTGACATTTCCTTTTTTCTCCATCATCTGTTTTTTTTTTTATTATTATTAAAAACCTTTCAATGATTGAGCATTTTAACTTTTTCTATGTTTATTCATATAATACATAGCATTAGTTCAACTTAATATCTCCATATTCATATATTTAATAGCCTACACATTCACATGTTCCCTTTGTCAGTCAGATAAGCTGAAATACAATTTATTGGTTCAGAAAATAAAAGCCTTACAGTTCTTTCCAGATGTAACCCGTGGACCGCTGAAATGGAAAGATACATGCAGCAATATAAGATTTGCATCCACCTTATTTTTAATGTAAGAGCGGCCATTTGTAAACTGAATGTATCTGGCTTCCGGTTCATCCGCTTCTTTTAAGCTGTATCAAAACAGCTTTTTATGTTGCTTGATAGGCCTATTGCAAACTGGTATTTCTTACCATATTATTTTAATATATTGTCATAATTATAAACAATACAACATTATAAACACTGGTTTGTAGCGCAAATAGTTACAGTTTATTGTACTTTGTTATTCTTCAACATATTAAGCGGCTAATGATTCGGAAGTCTGCACATTCACAGAAAATAGAAAATAGCTTACTTCTGCATTGCAAAATAAGGTAGATTCTGCTAAAGAAATAAATATGATGTCCATAACATATTGGGCTGACAGGGATATTGTATTTTCTTCCAAAAAATTATAAAATAAAAAATAGTAGCCCATACAGTTAGGCCTAAGCATTTCAGTGCATGTGTTTGTCTGTTCACAAAGAAAAGCCTTACAACAGGTGTTGGTGGAGTAAACACTGAACGAAAGGGAAACATATGGCTTTGTTTAGATCTGTATTTGTTTGAATCATAGCTACAAAAATAAAGATGGCACACTAGAGGGCAGTATTTGCTAAGGTAACGATGTGCCTGTAGGCATCTGCATTCAACTTGTGTTGAGCCAGAGCCCGTTCTCTGGTTGAGCCAACTTTTTTTATTTTTTTATTTTTTTATATATTTTTTTATAGCTACTAATAAAATTTGTTTTTTGTTTTTACAAATAAAACAAATAAAACGTCTGCCTCCAAAAAAAATATACAAATAGAGCGACTGCCTCCACAAATAAAATCACTATATGGAAGAAGTTTTACGCTAGTGTACAGTAGGCTAGCCTATGTGTTATGTGAATGTTCTTGATCAGCGAGTTCTGCGCTTATATTAGTTAACGTTAGTGTCTGTACAGATTACAAAGAGTCCTAAGCACCCTTAGTGGTAACATGGATCACGCTATTCATAAATTCTTGTGTTTTTAATCATCTAACGTTAGAGAACTTAAGACAGTGCTAGCACATTACTCTTTCGTTAAAGAAGGACTATTTGTTAAGCAAACCATTATTTGGTCTTTGAACCTTACAGTAAAGCAATGAGCACATCTTGAATTAGGCTACACATTTTCATGCATGCATCTGAACTTTTTGCCTACTTTACCGTCTCGGAATGGGCTGATTTCCAGTCCAAATACAGGGATTGTGCTACGCCGACTATTTAGGGAAATCACTGCACGTCGTTTCAGCAGCTGGGAGTGCTATATCATTTTTTTCTAGATGTTTTTTTTTTTACACTGAACTACAGACTATAAGCATCTACACATTTCCATCGCGTTTATAATATCATTTAACGCAAATGTTCTTTAAATTAGTGAACATTAAAGGGTTTTTCTTTTTTTATATAGGCTATGCCTGGGGAAGCAACATGCAGTCATTTTGCTCATTTGTGGTTCCCTGAAATAAAAACTAAAAAAAAAGGATAGAAACAGTGTCTACAGAGGAAGGATGACATGCCAGGTTAAACAATATGTTCAAAATTCAATTAAGTTCTGGCTACTTTGGCCTCTTGACACACAGGCAATATGTAAAAAAAATAATAATAATAATAATAAAAAAAAACCAGTATGGCATCCTGGATCCAGAAAAAAACAAACACCTAAATATATTATTTGCCACTGTTTCCAATGGATACAAGTGGCAGCCAATAAATGTTACACACTTTCACCATAAACTGAAACAACAGAGCAGAACTGAAACTGAAAAATAATAAACAGTTATTATATTTGAAGGTGTTTTGCTCTAACAACATTCAACATATCAATAAATAACTCCACTGTATCTAAAATACATTATAAGTCAATCTTTGTCTGTCATTTTATTAAAGCTATGGAGGTAATGGATTTACAGACTAATTTAGCATTCCATTATGATTAAAATAATTTGCATTTCATAAAAAAATAAACATTAAATCAACTTTTTTGTTTGTTTATTTGCTATATTATAAAGCTGAATGGGTCTGCTGGCTGGATTATATTATGTAAATAAACAAAATATAAATAAATACCCATTAAAACGTGCTGGAATTGTCAAACATGCAGCATACACTGTATTTCTATTTACTACAACCATTACAAGAAAGTTTTCTCATGTTCTCAACATGTGTGTTTAGCATACAAACATAATAGAAATATTAAAAAATAAATAAATCAGAAAATTAACAATGTCCATTAGCACATGCAAAGTCAAAACTATTTTGAAGAATATATCAGTAATATCATGGAAAGATTGCTCCAGACAGTCAATAGTGCAGCTCATTCACTGCATGAACAATTGGCCTATAGAGACTGAGAAATGACCAAATGCTGGCTGCTATAATCACAGCGTCTGTCTGGTTATAAATCCTTAGTGCCTCCTACAGAGTGATTAAAGAGCTGACGTGCCAGTGAAGAAATAATCAGAGATCATTCGGAGAGCTCCATCCGTGTTGCTCTTTGGCTCTCGAAACCACTGTGCAAACTGAACTTGCATGTTGTTTGAAAATGAATAAATAAATCTATAAAATCTGAGGTTTTAACACTGTCGATGAATCTCATCCAGTTAACATGATTTTGTGTGTAATCAGTTATGAACCAATTTCAGTTTGGTGTACCGTTACAGCCCTAGTTTAAGATCATCTCATATCTTCAACTGCACTTCAATGAGTGGAGCAAAAAAAAAAAAAAAAAAAACTAAACAAAAACTGAAAGTAGTAATACTTTTATCTTATTTTTGTTTTAAGAAAAATGCAACAATTTTTACGTTTATTCTTAAACCGAAAAGATAAAACTTCTACCGAAAATAAACAGATATATTCTGTTTAGATATAATAGATATATTCTCTGAAAACAAGTAGACAGTTCAGTTTTCTGTTATCTCAGTTATCTTCTTTTAGGATATTTAGATATTTTTATTGGAAAACAAGAAAAATATTCATATTAAAACATTTGTTTAAGTGTGTAAAACCCCATAAACACACACAGGCCAGAAACTCTTTGTCATAAGGTCATAAGTAAATAAATCACTACAGAGGTGAGGTAAAGTCAGCAGGTACATGATTTTAGCTTCATGTTGGTGTGTGTGTGTGTGTGTGTGTGTGTGTGTGTGTGTGTGTGTGTGTGTGTGTGTGTGTGTGTGTGTGTGTGTGTGTGTGTGTGTGTGTGTGTGTGAGAGAGAGAGTGTGTGTTTGTGTGTGTGTGTATGTAAATGAGAACAGACGTTAGATAGAGATAGGGCAGGCGATGACCTTGTCCTCCAACAGGACGCTGACCACCAGGAAGACGATATAGAGCAGGAACATGATGAAGCCCAGCAGTTTGCTCATTTTCCACTTACAGGCGGCAATGGAGATGATGACGAAGATGAGCATGAGGAAGAGTAGCACGATGGCACAGAACAGGCCGTTACTACTCACCCTTACTGGGCTCATATTGTTTAAAAGGGAGAACAGAAGCCATGGGAACGGTAACCTGGGAAAAAAAAGAAATGGAAGTTTAGGGCTCTGAACATCATAAATGTACAGAACAAAACATTAACTGAGTTTTACAAAACAAAACATTAACCAAGTGAGCTGCCTCTACAATATACATAGGATGGGAAAAAATGTACGTGCCATATAGCCTATAACAGATAGAAAGGCAACAGTATCTCAAATAACCACTCAGCACAACCGAGGTATGCAGGTACACAGCAGCAGAAGACCACACCTGGTGCCAATCCTGTCAGCTAAGAGCAGGAAACTGAGGATACAATTCTCACGGGCTCACCAAAATTGGACAATAGAAGATTGGAAAAACACATTTAACACGGTCTTTCACCGTTATTCCTAGGGGAGCAATAGTACTGGCTATCATCTCTTTTAACTTTTGGTGGACCAAGTATTATTATCTCAGATTTTCTTTCATTAAGCTGAAAAAAATTATTAGACAGCCAGACTTTGACCTTATTCAGACAGTCCAATAGGGACTTCAAATACTGCTAATTTCCAGCTTTATTGGTAAATATTGTCACAAGAAGAAGATGGAGCATTCAAAAAAGTTTCAATGAACAAAAGTGTCTTTTAATGAAAACAAACTCAGGTAATATGCGGGGATGAAGGCAACGTAACAACGTGCGTAACACACATACACCAACAACCTCCAAACACAGAGAGAAGGTGAGGAACTTAAATACACAGTGATCATGAGGAGATGACGAACAGGTGTGATGATCTGATGAGTGTCCATGACAACTGATGACTGGCGGGAAACAAAGGCAAAAAACCCCACACGTGACTGATGAAAACAAACTGAAAGTCCATGAAAACGGGACACTAAGAACAACCAAAACTGAGTGCGTTTGACAAATATAACTGTGTCGCCTGCATACATGTGGTACAGATGGATCCCAGCGGGCACAGTACAATAGAATCTGGTCCATTTTGAAGTTCCAGTCATGTCTGACAACTGAATAAGCTGGAGTTTGTTTTTGGATGAGCGAGGAGGATTTTTCTTGAAACCCTCCCAAACAACTTGTGGCGATGTAGGGGTTGTTTGACTTTTTTAAGGCTTTCTGAACCTGAGACTCAACTAATATCGGCAAATCTCTGTGATCCTTGGAGAGACTTTGGCCACTCGAACTTTCCTCCTCGCCTTGCATTTAGACAATATATATATGCTCACCAAGGATGCATTTATTTGATCAAAAATACAGTAATAATTGTGAAATATGATTACAATCTAAAATAACTGTTTTATATTGTAATGTGTTGTGAATTTATTGTAATTTATTCCTGTGATGCAAAGCTTGAATTTTCAGCATCATTACTCCAGTCTTCAATGTCACATGATCCTTTAGAAATCATTCTAATATGATGATTTGCTGCTGAAGAAACATTTCGTATTGCCAATGTTGATAACAGTTGCGCTGCTTCATATTTTTGTGGAAACAGTGATAATTTTTTTTCAGGATTTTCTGATGAAAACAAAGTTTTTACAAGTCAGAGTATTTATTTGAAATATATATATATATATATATATATATATATATATATATATATATATATATATATATATATATATATATATGTATATATATATGTATATATATTATTTTTTTTACATGAATGAGTTTGTCACTTTTGATCAATTTAATGCATTTTACAAATATAAATTTCTTTAACAAAATAAAAAGAATAAAAATCGTACCCCACAGTAATGTCGAATATATTAGAGCCCACAGAACTGGACACAGCCATGTCGCCCAGACCCTTGCGAGCCACAATGACACTGGTAATAAGGTCAGGGATGGAGGTTCCAGCCGCTAGAATTGTCAGGCCCATGATCTCCTCTGTGATTCCTATAGTCTCTCCAACCTGCAGGAATATAAGCACAAAACAACCAGACTGGTGAAGATCATAACTTCAGGCACAGAAATATTTGGCCTCAAATCCCAATTGGGCTTAACATCAGTAGCACACTGCCACCCTTTATTATCCAATAAAGGATAAAAGAGCACACTTTCATGTCAATTTTTTTTTTTAACACACTTAAGTACACTTTTAATAAGGGCACATTGTAATAATGTCAAATTAAATGCTTTAAAATAAATTTAAAATAATTTTGTTTAAAACCATCATGTTTAAAAACTTTTGTTTTGCTATAAAGAAGTGCACTTATTTTGATGTTGACTAACATACTAAAGCACACGTAAAGTACCTGATTATAATTTTAACTGTAGTGTGTTATTTGGCATTACATTTAAAGTTAATATATTTTAAATGTAATAACTTGAAACATCATAATTAAAAATGTGTAATTGCAAATATGTGACCCTGGACATGGATATTTTTTTTTAAAATTGAGATTTATACATCATAATTTATTCAAGCTGAATAAATAAGCTTTCCATTGATGTATGATTTGTTAGGATATGATCATTTTTGGTCGAGATACAACTATTTGAAAATCTGGAATCTGAGGGTGCAAAAAAATCGCCTTTAAAGTTGTCCATTTATGTTCGCGATTGTGCTGCATTCACTCACAAAAATAAATGTTTTATATATTTACAAATGTCTTCATGGAACATGTTATTTACTTAATATCCTAATGATTTTTGGCATAAAAGAAAAATCGATAATTTTGACCCATACAATTATTGTTGGCTATTGCCTCAAATATACCCGTGTGACTTGTGACTGGTTTTGTGATCCAGGATCACATATATTTAAATACATGACATACAAGTTTCAGTAGAACTTATATTAAATTCTATTAAAATTTTTCATAAATGCTTGTCAGTACATTCAGCAGTACACTTTAACCAAATTACAAAGACAATAGAAGTAATTATGAAATTACATGTTCTTATTAAGTATATTCTTTTAAAGTATATTATTTCTGTAATAAGTACTCTTTTTAACAGTATGCTGAAGTGTACTTTGTCAGCTGCAGCAGTCTTACCTGATGAGCCCACCAGACCATCAAGTAGGAGAATGCTGCGATCCAGCAAATCGCCCCCAGAAATGTCACAGGAAAAAACTTCTTTGAACTCTAAGGAAAAAACACACAAGAAGCGTCTCACAGTTACATCCAGCTTGCAATTGCAACACAACTAGTCAAAAAGTACTCACAGACTTCCTGACGTCTGGCAGAGTTATCCACAAAGGAAAGACTATGGGAAGGATTAAGAGATACGTGAAACGCTTGCGGCCGGTCTCTGGCCATGACAGGCTAAGAGGCTGATCATCCTCATCATCTTCTTCACCCTGATTGGAGAGAAACGTGTGAAATGTGAGCATTTCTAATTATATCAAAGATGCACACGCACACACAAACACACTACCCACTCCAACACATTCGATTGCATCCCTGTTTCTAAAATAAAGGTTGTGTAAATCCCATGGGATGGAGGCAGTCGTGTCAGAACATGCCATATTTCAAGGCAGCTAAACCATGGTTATTATAATTAACTACAACTAAAACCATAAAAAAACATTGTCATTACTTGACATAAAATAAACGTTAACTGAAATAAAATACGTTTCTCAGTCTCATATAGTTTATCTGTATAAAATAAATAAAACTTAAATAAATAAAACAAGAAAGAAAAGACATTAAAAACAATAACTATTAAAAATGACAAAAACACATAACTAAATGATTAAAACGCTAACTAAAATTAAAACGAAAATGGAAAATACAGAACTAAAAAATGATTAAAAAAATTATTTAACTCAATACTAAAATAACACTGAAACACACAACAAAATTATATATATTTATATATATTTTAAAGTGTATAGGTTCGCTAGCTGAGGTATGTAGCCTATATTTTTTTTCTGCACCACAATAATTGAATCTATGATGACTCAATAAGTGCAATTCACCTTAATTCCTTATGGTGGCAATGTCTGATACACAATCATGACGTGATGTTTCATTCATGTAACCTTTGTTTCCTGAGAAAGGAACGAGATGCTGCGTCATAGTATTGATGCTTTGGGAACACTTCTGCATGATTGTGTCTGAAGCACGTGTGTGAAATCAGTCCAACGGCGAAAAATAACGTCACGGAACTTATCCAACTAACTCTGAGAATCCCAGAAATGGGAATTGGGAATACTGCGTAGGTAGATGATAAATTCCGTAATTCCTAATATTAATAAAAACTATAATAGTAAAGACACTAACATAACACTGCTATAAACCCAACTGCCCTATCACCCTCAGAAAACAGCCAGGCATTTGAAAGTGGTTTTCTGCAGTGAGCACAACGGAGACCCTCAGAGACGTGCTGTCAGCCTCCTCACCATAACCGCTGTGATGGAAGTCACTGAGACGGAGCAAAGACAAAAGCGTGAACTTATTGGGAATCTCCTTCTGTCTCTCGTGTTCTCTTTCTTCACATTTTCTCTTTTAAGGCTCGTCAAAAACAGGTGCACTGAGTATGTAGAGGGTAAGTGTGTTTGACAATTAATGTAAAAAATGTGTGTGCTTTCCCTTTTAAGGGCACTGGAGTGGTTAATATGGTGATAGGTGATGAGTTTTCAGCTGATTCCTGAAGGAGGAGAGTTTGTAGTGAAGCGTGATGAATCTGAAATAAAATCCAATGCTTACAGCAATCTTCAACTAAAAGAGGTCAAATAGACCTGCATTGGTGACCATGATTTTGCCAAGTAGGACATAGCCGTGTTCCTTACACACTATTCATGTCAAACAAACATAGTCCCAATCGTAAGCCTCGACTACCCTTAAAATCAGAGCGAAATGTCCAATTAAAAAAGATGTTTCTGATTGCTTGGTTAAAAAATAAAATAAAAAAATGCTAGGACCAATATTTGGTAAAATAAAAGTCACAGTCATGTATTACTCTAGCTATAAATATTATTTAATTAATTTGACATGGATATATGTACAAAAGTTTCATTTTAAGCCCTTTGACTGCTTAATTTAACACAATTATTAATTACTTTAGCATATAAATACACAGTATACAATGGTTAATTGTCACCCTTGTGAAATTGAATGTGCACTTGTAGTGTACTTCAAATATTAATATATATATATTCTTTAAAAAAAAAAAAAAAAAATCATATAATACTATATGGGAAAAAAGGCCACTTAAAGGAATACTCCACTTTAAAATGAAAATTCTGTCATCATATACTCACCCTCATGTTGTTTCAAACCTGTATGAATTTCTTTCTTCTGCTGAACAGAAAGGAAGATATTTAGAAGAATGTCAGTAACCAGACAGTTTCTGGGTCCCAATGACTTCCATAGTATATATTTTTTCCTACTATGGAAGTCAATGGGACCCAGAAACTGTCTGGTTACTGACATTCTTCTAAATATCTTCCTTTCTGTTCAGCAGAAGAAAGAAATTCATACAGGTTTAAAACAACATGAGGGTGAGTATATGATGACAGAATTTTCATTTTAAAGTGGAGTATTCCTTTAAGTACACTTAAAGAGTACACTTTCATGGCTATGTACACTAATGCACTTCGTAAATGTGCATTGTGTATAATGTGAAATGAAATGTTTTATTTTAAAGTACATTTGTAATCAACATTTCAATATTTTTCTGCCGTGCTTCAAAAAAGTACACTTATTTTGATGTGTTGACTAACTTACTAAATAAACATTACTAAGTAACATTTAAACGAGCACATGTAAAGTAATCGATTATAATTTTAACTGCAGTGTGTAAATCAATATTACATTTAAAGTTAATATATATATTTAAATATATTCTGAATTGCAACATCATTACAAATCTGCAATTACTAATAATAAATACAGTGTACCATTAATGCTTGTCAGTACATTCAGCAGTAGACTTTAACCATATTTCAAAGACAATAGAAGCAGGCTGAATTATTAAATTACATATAACAATGTACTTAAGCCCTACTTAAGTGGGTTGAAAAAGCACTCACAATAACAGACCGGAGAGCAATTCATTCAAGAACGTTGTTATGTGCAAGTTTACTGCAACAGTGGTGCAACGATGGTGCTGTAAACTTCACATAACTTTGATATTTCAGCGTTTAGTTGATCTTGATAAGCGTTCATTGTCACAGTTGTAAACACAATGGCTTTCTTCTTCCATAAGGGGATATGGGATCAGGATCAGGATCAGACACACACATCTCCCAGAAATCATGGAGAATTCAACCAATCAGATGACGATTTTGTGTGCCATATACATCCGACGTTAAGCCAACCAATAGATGTAGATTTCACATTCGACCGCTCCAGACATATTGGCGAGCCCGCCATTTTGGAACGATCAATGCGTCGTCACTCAAAGTAAGAATCAATGATACCACAACATTGCAGCTTCAGGGTGTGAAACCGCAGAGATTTAAATTCCCAAAGAAATGGAATAACCTTTCACAGGTGAGAATGTGTTAGTTTAATATTAATATAACAGGTTTTTTAAACTATGCTAAAAATTGTATATTGTGTTAGCTATTGTGCCTTCATATTGTTGTATTGTGTCAGTTGCATATATAGATAATCATACATGTGTCTAACTATGGTTGCAGATGCTCAGTCAACCTGCTCTCGAATGTTCATGGACCAGCTTTGACCGCTCCAATATGGTGGATGGCTTACGTATCGCGGACCATAGAAACAGACTCAACTAAGGCATCTGTGTACAGTATATATATGTAGCCAATGGTCCGTGTGTGTGGTGTCTGAGGCTGAGTCTAGGTACATGCAAATTTAACAGCCTCTGAGATATGAAATACATGCATTTGCAAATACTGTATGTCATTTAACTTTTTTTTTACATGAAATTATGCTGACTTTTTTCAAAAGTGGATTTTGCAAATAAAATGTGAAATTTAATTCAGTTTATATATATTATAAAACTCAATATATATATTTTTTTATGTTGTCTTCCACAATTGCAGTCAAATCTCATTCACACTGGTTAAGAATTGCATGTGTGTGAATATTCAAACTTGTTGCATACACTATTTCAAGTCAAGATTTTAAAGTTAAGAATTCCAAACATTAAATTTTACAGATATTTTCTGTTAAAGTAAAAATAAACAGTGAATGTAATTTAGTTTTGAGCTGTGCTTCTGGATGTGGAGTCTTGATAAATAACAGCAACTTTTCTTTTCACTCTGTCACAAATGTGACCTTTCTTCAAGTAAAAATAGCTGCTTGTTGAGATTATTTTGAGGGTTTTTTTATGTCACCTTCAGCTGGAGTGTGTGTGTGTGTCATGGGATGGTGTCCTACAGGAGCAGAATAATTATCAGAACAGCACACTCATGAACACTCCTGCAGGTGTGAACAGAGCACCGCGGCCTCCTGACAGACGCAGATGGGGAACTGCGAGAGAGGGACAGAGCACTTAAAATACTTTATACGGGAAAATGATAGGAGAGACGAGGCAATCACTTGTGTCATTGAGATAAAGAAAAGAATGCAGCACAGGTGACTGTGAAAAAGCAGGTGAAGGAAAGCTGCTTTTCTACAAAAGTAGAATCAACCAGGTGTTTCAAACTGGGTTATGGGACCCCCAGGGGCCCACAAGAGGGTGCTAGAGCTAATAATTGAATATATATTTTTAAATAATATGTTTTTATATTTTGTTTATATTATTGTGTATATGTTTATTTTGATGTCTTACACTTTCACCACCAAATATGGTATTATTATTATTTTATTATGTTATTGCTGTAGCATTTGTATTTGATAAAGATGCTCGATTGTGCTTTAGGCGTCGTAAAATTCTCCCCTTTCCGTTTGTTCACACTAAATCACCAGCCTGACTCCAAAAAGTCTGCTGATAACGGTCGCTATAAGATCGTTATCACCTTAGCTGTCCTTGTGGATGCTGACCAGGAGATGCTCCACCACTCTCTCTCAAACTTCAAAGGCATTCCAGAGGTGAGAGAGACAACTCCACCATCACCAGCCATGTGGTCCAGAAACTACTACAAACTTGCAATACACATAGAAAGGACATTAGCTCCATTTCACCCACAATCAAACTGCCCCAACTGTATATAGTATTTTCCTGTGGTGTATGCATATCTGTGGTGTCTTATTAATGGTGTATAGTGTTACTATAAAATGCATCATGCTATTTTTACCATCATTTGGTGTAAAACTGCACTAACTTTCCAGACCACCATAAACATCAAGCGTAGCGTCAGTTCTGGCAGGTCACATTAGTCAAGCTTGCATCAGCTTACTCTCAGCTGATCCATGTCTACTTATAGGAATACGACGCCTATCACTGTATACATATATAAGCTCCATCAGTATTATCAGCATCTATCGCATTTCTCAGGAGCTAATTACCCTCCTCCATCCCCAGCTCCTCCTCTCGTCCAGTCAGTATTTGGCATTCTGATTCCTCTTGAATCAGAATAAATTCTCGAATTATGTTGTGTATCTTTTATGTCTTTGACAATTATGTATCTTTAAAATCTGAATGAATGATATCTGCAATACATTCATGTTGGTTCTGTTCCGTTTACCCTAAGGGGGGTTATTCCTGCTCTCCCTGCTCTTATCCATGCTAGGCTGCATGGATGCGCAGGGAGTTCTTGCCGCCAGAATCATACCGCCAATCATAACTATATGCTAATTGTCAATCGTATTTGACGATAGTGGTCCTGACAGAAATGCAATAAAGGTGTGAAGGGAGAACAAAGAAACTTTTTCCTGTTCAAAACTCGTACCTCTGATTGGCCACTTCACCAAAGATGGGTATGACTGATAGGGCCTTAAATGGGTCATGAACTGCATTGTTTTATTGTTCTATAATTTTTCCTGGGGTGCACTTATAATGTTAGTATGATTTTTCATCAATAATTGTCATAATTTAGAAATAAAAGGCATTTTTCCTGCCCTGATTTTAGCCCTCTGATTTGCTCTGAATGCTCTGTTTGAAGGGACGTGTCTGCTGTGAGACTTCAGTGTAAACACCCACTGCTGTGATTGGCTAACATCTTTGCATATGAAATAGCTAAGCATATATGTGGAAATCTCTCTAAAACGTTTAGCACATTTTTACTATTACAGCTCTCAAGGTTAACTAATCATGAAAAGTGTTGATTATAGCATTATATTTAGATCTATAGAATTATATTTAGTTTGTGGCATGACTTCAGTGATAAGCACTGCAGCTGATCACAAACATTTTCAGCGCATGAATGCAGTGATCTCGTCATAGCAACTTGATTTCTGCACACTAACGTATGCTTTAGTGACTGTCAGCTACAGCTATTGTAAAGGGAGCGTTCTTTGATCGCTTTCTATATGTAATTTAATCACAGTTTAAATAATAGATGATCTTCATCCTACTAAGAGAAACAATGTGAAGTTGACCGTTTAGTCACTGGTTTAATTTACTGACACATAGACAAAGAACATCTGACTGTACATTAATCATTATCAGAAATCACTGGTCACAGAATTAATACAGTTACTTACATGTTGTCGCATTACTGTCAAGTCCATATCGTAAGTGTCTGTTTGGAAAGGCTGCGCCGAAATTGCGACTGATTTGCCAAATAATCCACAGTGAAATGTACTGGACACAAATAATTATGCTCAACAGAGACATTCACATTGATGAAAAAATAATAACTATATTCCTTGCACTTTGAAAGTAGAGCTGTAACAATACATCGATATGGATCGATGTATCGATCAAACATCTAACGATACAATGCATTGATGCCACACGTAAAATATCGATATGAGGTACCTATTTTGACACTCTCCACATCCTTATGTAACATCCGTCTAAGCATTTCCGCCAAAGCGTGCATTTTCGTTTACTCACCATACTGTCTGCCGGTGTGTCTTTGCAACGTTAACAAGATTGACTGAATCCTAAACACGTTTTGTCACAAAAGCCGGTATTGTCCACTGTCAAGGCATCGCGAGTTCATGTTTTACAGCAGAAAACAACAAGCACCCTTTTTGTATGTGAACACAACTCCATAAGTCCGTTTTAGCGAATCAGCGTGCAGTATTCAGGTCAGGTGACAAGGCTTCTAGTCACTTCAAAAAGATGCGCTAGCTGAGAGGAGTTTCATCAAAGCTGACCCAAAGTGATCGAGGATGGATCATTTCAATTAACTTGATAAACCTGTGATATCTTATTCGGGGCGTAAAATAAAAATAAAAGCTGAAACTTTTTCCCAGAGCCTTGCTAAAGCAGGACGTTACAGTGGAGAGGGAAAAGCTCCCTGTATTGCGTTTAATCACAACAATAAAGTTTGTCAGGCGTCAATGTCAGCGGAGGAGATTTACATTACAAAGATTAACCGAGTGCTTTATTATATCTCATAGCAATTACTTGGTTTTGTTTAACTCTGAAACATGAAATGTGGAGTAATCTGCTCTTGCTAAAAAACAAACTTTTAATATATATGAAAAAACACTTTGAATGAACTTTCATTTTGTAAGTAACCTGTATTTTTTTTATTTTTTATTATTACTTAATCAAAACAACCCAGCTGCAGTTTGATTGATAGTTATCTGTTTTTGCAAATGAACTCTTCTGTTATAGATTTCCCAAATGGGAGAGGGTGTGCAATTCTTCGAGTATTGTAAAAACAAGCCAATGGACATTGGCGTGCGTGATGCATCACACGCTCCGCCCCGCAGCGCGGGTATAAATACGGAAGTGGATGGACGCACCAGTTGTTTTTTGCAGAGGAGCCTAGCAGAACCCGGGTCAGCGGTGGTACAGCAATAGTGGCTACGGCACTACGTCTCCGTTCCCTCCTTCAGGGAACGAGGGTTACATACGTGACCGAGACGTTCTCTTTCAGTCATTCATGTTCGACGTAGTCGTGCGTTATGACTGATTGGGATCCCAACTAAAACGCGACTATTGCTGCCACCTTCCAGTGCCTAGACAAAAGCCTCCTGATCCTACCGCATATTGAGGCGGATATAGGACAGGGCTTAGGCCAGGAAAGTCACTGCTGTTCCACAGGACCACTGGGAAGCGTTACCTTTCGTTGGAAGGCATATGCTGCAGAAGCCACAACCTGCCCGAAGGAGGTAACATGTGGAGAATACACATATGGACTGAGCGAACTTAGCGGGCAGTGCAACACATGGAATGTCACTGAGGTGGCTCCAGCTGAAAACAGGGGGGAGACGCAACCGATCAGTTGCGGCAGAGCAGGCTCTGCCAAGGGAAGACATGGGCTCACCGCAGGGAGCCGTACAGTGGAAGACTACACATATGGGATCGCCGTAAGGATCGCAACATATGGACCCAACCTAACACAAGTTACACAAGCATACAAGTGATAGGTCTAGCATTGGACGCTCCGCCACGTCCAACACCGAAGGGGTGAGGAGGAACTCAACAGGATTCGGAAGAGGGAACTCAACTGGAGCAAAAGGCGCACTTATCCAGTCCAAAGGAGGGGAATGGCGCAGCAAGCCAACACTACAAACCAGGCTAACGGTGAAGCTGGCTTTGTGTGAAGGGAGCCCATGGATAGCAACCGGCTCGACACATAGGCTATTTTCCAAGCGAATGTGCTGGTGTCGCCCAGCCCACAGCTCTTAATCTGTCAGCGAGGCACTTGTGTCAACGCCCAGGAAGAAGCAACTCTCTCTTTGGAGGAGCTCACTATCCAGGTGGGCACGGTAAGGCAAGGCAAGGCAAGGCAAGTTTATTTATATAGCACATTTCATACACAATGGCAATTCAAAGTGCTTTACATAGAAGAAATTAAAATAATAAAAAGAAATAAGAATAATTAAAACAGTTTAGAAAAATAAAATGAAATACAATACAGTACAGTCGGACGAACAGCGGCACAGTGCTCATTCAGTAAATGCATAGCTAAACAGAAGTGTTTTGAGTCTGGATTTGAATGTGACCACTGTAGGAGCACATCTGATCTCTTCTGAAAGCTGGTTCCAGCTGTGGCTGGCATAATAGCTAAAAGCAGACTCACCATGCTTAGAGTGAACCCTTGGTATTTCTAGCTGATATGATCCTAATGATCTGAGTGATCTGATTTTCGGTACATCTTGGGAAAACTCACCAAGATTATGGCAATCACAAATTTTTTGTGGGCCAACCTCTGCATGGAAACTGCCTTCCCTTCTGCTGGTTTCCAAAAAGTCAGGGCTGGGTCTGCCTCCTCCGGGGCAGCGCTTGTAGGCTCACCACCTAGTCCCGTCTTAAGGGAGAGGTAGGAACCTTGTGGACCTGAAGCAACGCCATAGCATGGAGGGAAGATTCAGCTTGCCCACAGGCTTTGTAAGCTTTGCCTGTAAGGATGGACGAAAACTTACAGGCCTTAGAGGGGAGACGATGATGAGCTCCACCAGCTGCTGTGTAAAAGAGGAGGGAGGGATCCACGGGGCCTTTCCCGGGCGGATTTCCACTCACCGTAATACTCAGATCACCCAACCCTTGAGGTTCTGTGCAGTTAGAGTTGGACTCGGTGGAAAAGCAGATCCGCGACCTACTAGAGAGACAAGCCGAGCTGCGAGATCGGCGATCAGCGCTTGAAACATCACGCGCCGATGCTCACAAGTCAGTGGTTAGTAACTCCAACTCCGACCTCGTCTACTCCGTGTGTTTCTCTGCACAGGACGCGAGCAACCAGGACGCGATCATCCCTGGTTTCATTCACTCCGGTACCGACACAACACCACGGACCCTGGGTGATTCCACAGCGGAAGACGCGAGCCAGGACCAGAGCAAGGACCTCTCCGCCCCTCCCGGCCTTCGAGATCTCCACCCGGAACCGCTTCTCCCCTCTTCGCGAGACGGGACGCGACGCTGTGATCATCGGCACTTTCATCGTCCGGCATGTCCACGCTACCTCAGGTAAAGGTAAGGTGCGCACTCACTGCTTTCCTGGTGCTCGTGTTCTCGATGTGGCTGCGCAGGTCCCCGAGATCCTGAATGGTGACGATCGGGTCGGAGCTGTTGTGCTGCACGCGGGAACGAACGACATCAGGCTGCGGCAGACGGAGGTTCTGAAGAAGGACTACAGGAGCCTGATCGAGACGTTACGCAGCACATCGCCTGAAACAACGATCATCGTGTCTGGACCGCTTCCCACGTACCGACTAGGACATGAAAGTTTCAGTAGATTATTTGCTCTAAATGAATGGTTAATGTCATGGTGTAATGAACAGAGACTGCTCTTTGTAAATAATTGGAATCTGTTCTGGGAGCGACCTAGGCTCTTCCGTGCTGATGGACTTCACCCCAGCAGAATCGGAGCGGCTCTTCTGTCGGACAACATCTCCAAGGCGTTGCACACCATATGACTAGTAAGTCAAAGTCCAAATCACACTCTTTGCTGTCCAAACTTAATTGATATAAGTACCAATGTAGAACATTATATTGAAACTGTGTCTATTCCTCGTTTAGTGAGGTCAAACATTAAATCTACTGTAGGATCTAGGAAAAATCTAATTGTGATTAAACCAGAAAATATCAATATTAGTGAACAAAAACAATTTATAAAGCTAGGTCTTCTAAACATTAAATCGCTCACACCTAAGGCAGTTATTGTAAATGAAATGGTCACAGATAATAGTTTCAATGTACTTTGCCTTACTGAAACCTGGCTTAAACCAAATGATTATTTCGGTATTAATGAGTCTACTCCTCCTGGATACTGTTATAAGCATGAGCCCCGTCTGATTGGTCGTGGCGGCGGTGTTGCAACAATCTATAGAGATATTCTTAATGTTACTCAAAAAACAGGTCACAGGTTTAATTCGTTTGAAGTACTTGTGATAAATGTTATGCTCTTAGATGTAAGAAATAAATCCCTATTATCTCTAGCCTTGGCTACTGTATATAGACCTCCGGGGCCCTATGCTGATTTCCTAAAAGAGTTTGCAGACTTTCTCTCAGATCTATTGGTCAATGTCGATAAAGCATTAATTGTTGGAGATTTTAACATACACGTAGATAACACAAATGATGCGTTAGGGGCTGCGTTTACAGATTTATTAAACTCCTTTGGGGTCAAGCAAAACGTCACTGGTCCCATTCATCGTCTTAATCATACGCTAGATTTAATTATATCACATGGAACCAATCCAACCGATATAGATATTATACCGCAAAGTGATGATGTCACTGACCATTACATGGTAACTTGCATACTACGTACTGCTGAAATTTGTCATGTTGCGCCACGTTATCGACCAGGCAGAACAATCCTTCCAACCACTATAGATAGATTCTCAAATAGCTTACCTGATCTATCTCAGCTGCTCAGTGAACCCAAACAAACAGATGAACTAGAGGAAATGACTAGCATTATGAGCACCATTTTCTCTAGTACATTAGACATCGTTGCACCAATTAGATTAAAAAAGGTTAGAGAGAAAACTAAAGCACCATGGTATAACAGTGCTACGCATGTTATCAAGAGAGAAACTCGTAATTTAGAGCGTAAATGGAAACAAACTAATTTAGAGGTCTTTAGAATCGCGTGGAAAGACATTATAAAAAGGCCCTAAAAGCAGCCAGGGCTGAGCATCTCCGCAAACTAATAGAAAATAACCAAAATAATCCAAGGTTTTTATTTAACACCGTGGCTAGACTAACAAATAAACAGACATCACCTGAGCAAAATATACCGTTACAGTGTAGTAGTAATGATTTGATGAATTTCTTCACTGAGAAAATAGAAAGCATCAGAAACACAATTGTAAATGTACAATCTTTAATGGTGTCTTATGATTCAGCCTCAATTATCGCCCCTCAAGAACAACTACACCGCTTTACAACTATAGGACAGGAAGAGCTAAATAAACTTATCATTGCATCTAAACCAACAACATGTTTATTAGATCCAATACCCACTAAACTACTGAAAGAAGTGTTACCTGTAGTGGAAGAGCCTCTTCTCAATATTATTAACTCGTCTTTATCTTTAGGTCATGTTCCGAGAATATTCAAGTTGGCAGTTATAAAACCTCTTATTAAGAAACCGCAATTAGATCATAATAACCTAGCAAATTATAGACCCATTTCAAATCTACCATTTATGTCTAAAATACTAGAAAAAGTTGTGTCCGCTCGATTGTGCTCTTTCTTGCAAGAAAATTATATCTATGAAAAATTTCAGTCAGGATTCAGGCCGCATCATAGCACAGAAACTGCGCTCGTTAAAATTACAAATGATTAACTTCTAGCTTCTGACCAAGGCTGTATCTCAATACTAGTTTTACTCGATCTTAGCGCTGCGTTCGACACTATAGATCACAAAATACTCTTAGATCGACTACAAAACTACACTGGTGTTCATGGACAGGCATTAAGCTGGTTTAGATCGTACTTATCAGACCGCTACCATTTTGTCTGTTTAAATGGGGAAAAATCGAAGATAACGTCAGTAAACTATGGAGTGCCGCAAGGATCTGTGTTAGGTCCTCTGCTATTCTCAATATATATGCTGCCACTTGGTAATATTATAAGAAAACATGGAATTAATTTCCACTGTTATGCTGATGACACTCAATTATATATTTCATCACTACCAGATGAAAACAATAAATTATCTAAATTGACAGAGTGTGTTAAAGATATAAAATACTGGATGACGTGTAATTTTCTGCTATTAAATTCAGATAAAACGGAGGTATTACTTATGGGTCCAAAAAACTGCCCACAAAACCTCTTACAATGCAACTTCAATTTAGAAGGATGTCCTGTTACTTTATCCTCTACAGTAAAAGACCTGGGAGTTATACTAGATCGCAACTTGTCTTTCGAAAATCATATTTCATATGTTACAAGAACAGCCTTTTTCCACCTTAGAAACATTGCTAAGCTACGTAACATGCTATCTGTCTCTGATGCAGAAAAGTTAGTTCATGCATTCATGACCTCAAGACTAGATTACTGTAATGCTTTATTAGCTGGTTGTCCTGCATCCTCAATAAACAAGCTACAGTTAGTCCAAAATGCAGCTGCTAGAGGTCTTACTAGGTCAAGAAAATATGATCATATAACACCAATTCTATCATCTCTACACTGGTTACCTATAAAGTTCCGTATCAATTACAAAGTATTACTAATGACCTATAAAGCCCTAAATGGTTTAGCTCCAGGGTATTTAACAGAACTTCTATCGCCCTACAATCCACCGCGCTCTTTAAGATCACTAAATTCGAGGCTTCTGGTCATTCCTAGGATATCTAAGACCACTAAAGGAGGGAGGGCATTTTCACATTTAGCTCCTAAACTCTGGAATGGCCTTCCTGATATTGTTCGAGGCTCAGATTCGCTGTCCCAGTTTAAAACTAGATTAAAGACGCATCTCTTTAACCAAGCATTCACATAATACTTACCTTTTATACTACAGTTGAATCAGATTGAATGCATTAATATTATGAACAACAGCTACCCTAATTATTTCCCATCTGCTTTTCTGTCGTTATCTCGGGACCCTAGTTCGTCAGCTCCAGTTTGTATCCAGCCTCTCATGGAAACTTCAGATGCCCCAACACCCGTGCAGAGACGACTCAAAACCTGTGAGGAGACGACTCGACGCCCGTGAGGAGACGACTCCACGCCCGTGAGGAGACGACTCGATGCTTGTGAGGAGACGACTTGACGCCGGCGATATGTTATGCCCTAATGCATGATTAACTAACTGTATTTTTCTATGTACATTTCTGAAATGCACTTTCTGTATCGCTGCTTTGAGACAATATGTATTGTGAAAAGCGATATACAAATAAATTTGAATTGAATTTGAATTGAATTGAATTGAATTGTTGCTCTTTCAGAAAATGGGACCCGTCACCAATGCCGGAGCACACAGGGGAACAACCGCGGCAACACTTTACAGTGAAGCACTCACTACTTCCGCCCTCAACCGGCCGCCGACAAAACACTCTTAAAAGAAATGCTGTTAAAACAGCAGTTGAGAACTTCCGTAGCTCGCGATCACCACTGCACTCGCTATCAACACCAGCACTGGGAGAGTCTTCCAGAAGAACACCGACACACTAGCTCATTGTAGACAACAACACTCTTCAGAGACATCAGAATGATCCTATCGGCTCCGAAGCAAAAAGACGGGCGGAGCGTGTGATGCGATTCAAGGGATGTACATTGGCTCTTTTTTACAATACTCGAAGATGACAGGCTCCCTGGCGTGATCCCAATCAGTCTTAACGTACGACTACGTTGAACATGAGTGACTGAAAGGGAACATCTTTGCTAATTCCCTTGTGAGACAGACACTTTTTGACTTTCCGGCAACTTTTACAAGTGAACCTCGTTAAGGTTAATGTTTAATTTCCCACAGACCAACAGATCTCCGGAAGAATTCAACAAACGCTTCAGCTCACACCTAACAAATATATATTCTACACACATTTGGACTCTTGTTCAGCACCATAGCTCTCTTGATACACCACAAATACTTGCTTTCCTGGTCACAGATGAGCCAGCGAGACACGCACCAACAATTTGTCCTCTTTTGGACTCTGATATGTATCCCATTATGTTTTTATATATTTTAAGTACAATTGTGCTTTTGATCCTTCACACTCTGCTCTTACTGATGGAATGCATATGCATCATCAATATATATATATATATATATATATATACTATATATATGAAATAATGAATCATTACATTTACAATTATACAATTATACAATTACATTTTTATAATTTACTATTTACAAATTTATAAAAACAATTACTATTTATTCATAAAAATATAAAAAAGTAAGAGGTCCCTTCGCAAGTGGATCAGTGTATTCGGGGGTCCATGCAATCAAATTTGAATATTTAAAATTTGAAATCCCTTGCCATAAACACTTAATTACATGACAATTATGGTTTAAAAACACTGAATGCTCCCGGCGGTTGCAAAAAATCCAGAATAATAAGTTTAATAATTATGATTTTTTTTTGTAAATTACAGTACAAATTGTCCAAACCTATGTAGGGCTGAGCGAATATGGGTAGAACTCTTTACTGCCCTATGTGAATTAAATGTGGTACAATGGCCTTCATCACAGTATGCTAATGCATATCCAGTGCAGGGGATTTCATCAATATGCTGATTAAGGACTGTTGGGACACTCCAGACACAGGATGGTTCTTTCTAGAGATACAGAGTCGTTTGCACCTCAATGACACATCTGTACCATTTGCTTCACAGGACATATGCTTTCAACTACATACTGTTTATTTACTAGTGTGTTCTAATGTGTTACGGAACAGAGACTTACAACAAGATTGATAAAGGTGAGAAACAGATTTATTAATATCAGGAGGTTGTGAGCACCAGCGAGTGCGGGTAAATGAGAATGTCTTTGAGAATGGTAAATTGAGATGCTGACAGTTCTTTCCATTGCAGATGGTTGAGGAGGCCGCGGGTGAGAAAGAGGTAAATGGCGGAAGCACGCACCGATGCTGGAAGAGAGGTGAGTAGTGGCTGGACGAGGGGGATGACGAAGGAGACCAGGAAGACGATGGAGACTTGGAGAAACAGGATGGGAGACGAATAGACGTAGCATAAACTTCATAGGAATGCTATCTTCATCTTACTCATGAACAAGACCAGACAAAGTGCCAGAGTGATTGTGCACTTATATGTGTCTGTGATGATAAGCAGATGAAGTGCAAGTGCGGGTGATTAATACTCAGGTGACAGCGATCTTTGTGATTGGGAGGTGATGGAGCCTGGCTGATCCCTGACAATATGTAACTATGCCATGTTTGGTCTCATCTGGCAGCTTATAAACTGAACTGGTGAACTTAATAGAGATATTAAAGTTTCCTAATGTACAATCTAGATACTATTGCTTAAACATGCATTGAGGAGAATATATAATGTTCTTCTCCCCCTCTTGATCACCACCCATTTGCCTCATCTTTTGGTTTCCTGTCGGTCGGTTTCGGTGTTGGTATTCCACTCATGTTTAACAATGCTTTGCTCAGGGTATAAGAGGGAAAGGTAACTGTTGATCTTGGAGAAAGGCTTTAACCCTGCCACTCCCACACACCAGTGCGTAACCTCATACTATGAGAAAGGCTTTTACGGCCTCTTCTGCACAACAGTGGAACATTTCTATACAGTAGGCTATGTTGTTCCATTCTACTGTCTGTATATTTAAACATGTAACTTAATAAATAACTTTGCCTGCTTTAAAGGCTTTGAGAATCTTTCCTTTAATCACTGATGATGTTGAAAGCTAAAGTGATTATAACTTTCGTTATCTAAACGTTCAGGTTCCTTTCAGTTCTCAGAAAGACCTTTACCTTTAAAGAATGAGAGGTTAAAGAATAACAACAACTTTAATGGAGTCAGATTAATTATACTGGAGTCAGATAAATATCTGAATTATGCACGTCATCCTTCAACTGCCTTTTGTTCTGATTATTGGTTCAAAATAACAGCGTAAGCTTCCAGCCTTACACCTACAAAAATGCTAAATGAAAGAATCTTCCTGTTAATCAATAATGTAGCATTTGATTTTCGAAGGTTTACTGGACTCGACGGCTCTTCTCTCATTCTCTCTTATCTCCTTTCCCTTGTTCTCTTTTTTTTTTCAGGACAATTTGTCCAGACATTAAACAATGCTAAAAGAATGAAACCTTCTCTTCATCAATAATGTAGCGTTTGATTCTCCACATGAGCAGGGAGACGAGGGTTTGCAGGACTCGATGGCTCCTCTTGTCCTTTCTCCTCTATAGTATAACAAAAATATGTCTAGACCTTCAGAAAAGACAGCATTTTCAAAGCAACACAAACAAAAACAAGACAGTGAGGACGAAATTATTGTTTGAACGGGATGTCGTACTCTTTTAAATACTTTCTATGTCAGATCTAATTTTCACAGCTTTTATTAACTGGAAATTTGTATTTTAATGGAGATAACACAGCAATTTACAATTGAATCCAGAATTGTGAGATAAAAACTGTAAACTGTAAAGTCGTAATTGCCTTTTTACACTTTTATTCCTTGGCAGAAACAAGCTTAGTATTGAAAAAAGCGCTATACAAACAACTTTGACTTGACTTGCTTATGGCAATGCTTCAAGAAAAACCAATGTTATATTTGTTGACAGACGCCAGACTCACACCGATCTATAGCGTGTGTGTACACAGTCTATGAGTGATGGTTCTCTTGTGACCGGGTAGTCACGGTGACATTGAGAAGAGGGTCTCTCTCAGCCTGCATGCATGCTGTGCCGTCTGTTCTGCTGGCATGTTGCCGTGCCAACAGGGGGCAGAGGATGAGAACGCTTCATCTTCTGAACACAGGACAGTGTGTATGTGTGTGTGTGTGTGTGTGAGATGAGGAGACAGTACAGCGGGAGGGAGAAGGCCAAATGTGTTTTCCATTGAGTGATAATAAGCGTGAGTTTTTTTTCAGTCCTGCCGTGACTTGGCCTTCACTTCTGTTTCCAAAGTCAGCGCTATGATTCACTTTCTGTCCTATTTTTGTTTTAAAATCACTGTGCGTACATTAGTGTGTGTGTGTGTGTGTGTGTGTGTGTAGTCAGTGTTATTTTAGCATCATTGAGATACTATTATAGTTTTATTAATATGTTGGATTAGTTTTCATTTTATTTGAAATTAATTTTATGGAATGTTTGATGAACAGCACCCCTACCATATAAAAATGAAAACACTGATTTGTCGATGGCAGGAAAAGAGTTAAATATGTCTACATAGATTTTATTTTATTTATTTATTTTTCTGCATAGTTATTTTAGTACATCAACTAAAAGTAAATAAAAATAATAAATGTTTTCTTAGCAAGTAGTAGAAATAAAATATATTTTTAAATATTTTATTTTATTTCAGTTAACGTAGATTCTATTTCAATTAACATAATTTGTTTTATGGTTTTATTTTTAGTTAACTATAATAACCACTGTGCGTTAGTTTTACTTTAGTATCAACAACTCACCGCATCACCATCCTGTCCAGCGGTGCCATTCATGGGTGGAGTCACGTCCACCTCGACACTGGAGCTGTTTGGCAGATTTTTATCTATAACACAAACAGGAAATGTACTAAATGGACAAATAAATAAAATAAATGACACATGCAAAAAAGTCCCCAAATAAAATCATTTTAAGGCAGGTCTAAGATACCTTAGTCTTTAGCCGTTGTTTTTTCAGCACCTTACACTACAAACACGTAATTTTTAAATGTCTTTAAAACATTTAGTCAAGTTTGAACTTGATACCTCCATTCTGTTTTTACAGCATATAAGTCATATGTATAAGTCTGATTTGGTAAGGCGTGTTGCATGTAGAAGGTTAATTTACCAGGCCTGGATATTACAATTTGAACTTCCTCAATACCGTAATTTACATAACCGATCAAACTCTCACATTCTGTAGCTTTACATAATACTGTATTTATATAGTTATTTAAGATACTTCAAAAATTAGCACTGTGTAGCCAATGTATATGTCTAAAATATTTCTTGTCATACACATAATTGGCCTGATCAAAAAAATTATTTTTTTATTATTTTTTTGAAGATGGAGAAAGTGCAGTAGATCGATTTGAAAGGTTTAAAGATGTTCTGAACAGACTATGGTCACATCAAAGAGGCTGCGTGCTCTCAACTGCCCTGCTTTTGATGCTAATATGCTAATATGGAACTGTTAGCATAATTTTGCACTTGAAATGAAAGTGTATTCAACACACAAATGATATTATGGGATTTAAATATATTATGATACTTTATTTTGTTTCTATAAAGTCCGCAAGCAGTTGTTATCTTAAGAAGCTAATTTGAAAATGGTTGAACAAAGCTGGGTCTTGTTCATTTCAGCAATGGATTTAACATGCAATGGCAAATTTAATAGAGCTTGGCTCAGTAGGCCTACATAATTTACCAGGAATAACTTAGCCATTATTTATCAGTTTTGAATTTATTAATGCATGTTATTTTTTCCAACTGTACCACTTACCAGCAACTCCATTTGAGTCCTCCACTTGGCATTTCTTTTTGGCAATTTTGTGAAGGATGGACGCCTTCTCACGAAATTTTCCTGAAAAATAGTCCAGAAAGAGAGAGTGATTTGGAATAACAAATTTCCCCAGGATATTTTCCCAGCTAAGTGAGCATGTTTCATTTCACTCACTGGTTATGAAACAAACTGTATGCCATTTCTAAAAAAAAGTTGGTGAAATAGGGTCCTGGATGCTGATTAGCCATATTCAGCCATGTTAAAATACCTGATATAACATTCGACAGGACACATCTGTTAACCTTTTGTGTATCCTTTGTGAAAAATAAGTGCACTTAAATGAATATATTTCTTAACACACTTAAGTATACTTTTAAAATGTAATAATTTAAAAGTAAATACATTTTTACATTTTGTTATTCATTATGTTTTAATAATCTTTTGTCATGCTTTAAAAAAAGTACTTATTTTGATGTTTTGACTAACATACTTAAGTGTTATTCAATATTACATTTAAAGTGAATATATTTTAAAGACACTAAATTGCAACGTAATCATTACAAATGTGCAAGTTCAAATATATAAAATATATGGCATACAAGTTTTAATAGAAATTACATTAAATTGCAATATATTCGGTAGTACACTTTAACCATATTTCATAATTATGAAAACACATATAACGCCTACTTAAGTGGGTCAAAAAAGCACACTTAAGTTCAGCTATTTGAATGTATTATAAATTTAAACTATAATACATTTTATCAATACAATTCATTTCAAGTGTCTGAGAACATTCAGTTAGCATTTTTTAGGTGTGCCAATGTGTACTTCTTTTTCACAAAGGATATCACTGTGCAGCACCCACAGAGACCAAATGGTTTAGTTGCATATTGCCAAATTATTTAGTTAAAGAATATAATGTTTTAATGAGAAAATGTGTTATTAATTTGCAATCTTTTCTTATTTTTATGTTGTGACAGTATATGGGGAATATAGTGACTCCAGTACATGTCATGCACATGTAAGACTGGAGAAACTCGAAGAACTGTAAGAGAGGGCTACTCTCTGAGAAAACAAAGGAAATTAACATTTGAACTCTCTTGCTATATTACCATCCCCATTCGAGACACGAGTTGATCACCTCCCAATTTACACACAATTTACACATCATTCCCTTCACCCATCGCTACCTGAATTCACCCAAAAATCTATATGGTTTAATATGAACAAATATCATACAGTATTATACATGTTTGGTATCATTTGAAATGTCTCAGTGTGACTGGTACAAAGGTGTCATTCCCACAGAAGTAAACCAAAAAGGTAATAAGGTGTGGAGAGTTTAGAGATATAATAATAATAATAATAATTCGTTACATTTATATAGCACTTTTTCTGAGACCTCAAAGCGCTTTACATAGATGGGGAAATCTCCTCAACCACCACCAATGTGCAGCATCCACTTGGATGATGCGACGGCAGCCATATTGCGCCAGAACGCCCACCACACACCAGCTTACTGGTGGAGAGGAGACAGTGATGAAGCCAATCAGTATATGGGGATGATCAGGAGGCCATGATGGACAGAGGCCAAGGGGCAAATTTGGCCAGGATGCCGGGGTTACACCCCTACTCTTTTTCGAAGGACATCCTGGGATTTTTAATGACCACAGAGAGTCAGGACCTCGGTTTAACGTCTCATCCGAAGGACGGTGCTCTTTTGGCAGTATAGTGTCCCCGTCACTATACTGGGGCATTAGGACCCACACAGACCACAGCGTGAGCACCCCCTGCTGGCCTCACTAACACCTCTTCCAGCAGCAACCTGGTTTTCTCAGGAGGTCTCCCATCCAGGTACTAACCAGGCTCAGCCCTGCTTAGCTTCAGTGGGCAACCAGTCTTGGGCTACAGGGTGATATGGCTGCAGATATCTTGTTAACTGCTGTGGGTGTGCCCCTATGTAAATCAACTTCTGTCCCCAGTAAGTCTGGGACGGTGATTAATCCAAATTCCCATTGTGAACTCATGTTTACATTTGAAAAGAGGTTTCTGCCTTGGTCTGAGTATTTAGGGAGATGCTAAAGAAGGCTCGTGGCGATTTGTAACTCAAATTAGCCCGTGATGCTGAGAGTAGCTAAAACTACTGACGGCTATTATTTGGCATCAATTCAAGTGTATTGGTTTGCAAAGACTAGAAGTGAATTTCCGTTCAAATTCAAGTGTATACAACCAAGGGGACTATGTAAAAATAACTTTGATTGTGTAAGCGTGAATGCAACCATTTCAGGTATATAGCCAATTATTCACTATTTAGCACAGCCTCTTGTAACTTGTAGCTTGAAAAAAGGTCAAAATACCATTTGACCTTTAATGTAACCTTCAAACCAACAGAACATTAAACACATCTGTTTATACTGTAGGCAAAGTCTATAGCTCAGTGTGGATAGAGCAGTACCAGAATCATGAAGAAAACATCAATACAGTTGCACAGCCTTTTCAGGATCCATCAATGTGGAAGTAAAAACTCAGGCGATCCTACACAAACAGTAGCAGCGTTTTCCTGTCTAATTCTTTGCATGAATGAAACTGCATGTGATTAAGCTTGTGTTGAAGCATATGTGTGAACATAATGTGTGGAGGGTTGGTTTACTAATGGAAACAATCCTGATCACTAAATGTCTTTGACCTTCCAGAGGATTCATTGGCTCTGATTGGCTGATAGAGAGACTATGCTGTCTGGCTCGATCAAAAGGCCTTGACCCCAATCAACATGCACATGTATGTTACGTGACCTACATATCACTAACACGGATTGTAATATAAAGTGGTTTTGGAATTTTAGGGTCTATGCTGAAGTCTGTTAGGACTATGTTTAAGTAGGTTTGTGGTGTTGTAGGAATAGTTTGTAATGTAAGCAGAAGGTGGGCAAAGTTTTCTAAAGTATTGTTAGTGTTCTGTAGTCAGCATGGTCTCCAGTTTCTCTAGTCTAAACAATGGAGGTTAATTGGGTTTCTCAAAATCATGGCAAGTATTACTTTGTTAAATAGAAAAAAATCGCTTTTTAAGGACTATAACAAATGGCTAGAAGGGACTTCAACAAGCTTATTCCCGGGTTGTTGACATCACAAACTCAAAAATGTACATAAACGCTGCCTCCGGAAACACACAACATTTGGGGTGAGGCCATGTTGGGCTGCTTTAGAGAAGAGGAATTAGTTGTTGTCGCTGTTTTTTTACACCCCGGAAAAAGGCTGTCCTAAGGGTGACGAACTTAGTTAGAGAGGTTATGTATTTTCAACACTGTTCCTGAACATCCTATCCTCAATGTTTTTTCTGTTTTTCACATTTTACGGAGAACAGCAGACAGACAGAGTACAATGCAGGCTATACGCACAATTCTCCTGAAAGACGTAGCCATTCCATTTTGTCGGGACAATTTGTTGTTTATGGATCACAACTTGTAAGTATGTCTTATTATTTGTAGTTGTGTTTTCTATTAACAATTCCAATTATAAGTTTTATGTAGTTGCTATAGCTATGATGTAAACAAAGGGCAAAGTTTTGCCTCTGCTAGCCTGCTAGCTAACATTACATTATTTGATGTAGTGTTTACTTTAGCTTTTGTAAGCTCTTGCTTTTGTAAAGCTGTTCACCGCCCCTTAGGAAAATGAGCCATGGTTTTGTGATCGATTACTGTTTGTATTATGATAGTTTTCCGACAAATATGATTAAATGGTAGATAACATCGTATCTATAAGAAAATGACAAAAAAAAACATAACATTTTGAATTGTCCTGTAAAATCTGTGCTTGCAAAGTCCATGCTTGAAATCCGTTCAGCACAATCCTCTTGTTTGTTAGCATTGTCAGGGCCTAAATCGGGCTCGAAATGGTTTGAAATTGGTGCCATCGTTAATATTTACATCTGAGAAGTGTTCACGGTCATGAAGGGGCGTGACATTTCCAGAACACACGCTAAGAGCTGCCAATCACAACACACTGGGCCAGCTAACCAATCACAGCACATTTCGTATTTCGGAAAGGAGGGGCTACTTTGAAAATGACGTGTTCAACCAGACTGGGGAGAGAGGAGCTGTAATAATGTAAAAATTTGTTTTTGTACCAATCAAGCATGAAGACATATTCTAGTACACCCCAAAAACAATACTTCATAAAAGGGCATAAAAGGACCACCTTTAAGAAACATAGTCAAGAAAATGTAGCCTACTCTCTTTAAAGGTGCTCTAAGTGATGCCGGGAGTGTTGACATTCGAATTGTTGTCAAACAAAACGGAGGCTAGCTAGACCCTCCCTCCTCCTCATCCCGTCTCCTCCCTCCTCCCCTCCCTTCCGGCATAAAGGAAAGTCAAAGTAGTCACTAAAAACAAAGTTAAGTTTTACTGATACTTCATTCAATGTGTAATGTCACCAAGTTAGATAAATGCTTTTATATATTGCAGAACAGAATTCAGAAAAAGAGAAACATTATCTTAAAATCGTTTCGCCACCTGAGGTTATACCTATAGGTCCCATAAAAGGACGCAATAATAGCAAGATAACGTTAGCTTCGCGTTTCCCAGTGAGCATAAACAACGGCGGCGGCGTAAACAAATTTAGTCAAAGTTGTCAATAGCCTATAAATGAACATTCAAATCCATAACAAACTGTGGGTGAAAACAATCATTCACACAAATTGTCGCCCTACTGTGAATTTGCTTGACCATTTACAATAGAGATTGATCGCTAGCTGCTAGAAACATATATGTTGTATTCACCAAAGCTAACGCTGACTGCATAGTTCTATCTAATTACATCCTTGTGTTGGTTTGGCGAACATGAACGTCAATTTAGAAAGAAAAATGGATGTACCTGTTCTGCAAAAACAGAGCAACTGAATGTCGGATTGGAAGCCCTTCTGCCGGCGGAGTTCTCGCCACCTTTCGAGGGTTTTTCCGATGTAAATTCGGGACTTCGCGCGTTCCTTATCCTTGTCCCTCTTCTTTACAATTTGTTCATCGGAACGTCGTCTCTTTGGTCGTGTGTTGGCCATAATTCAAACTTCCCTCTTCTTGCTTCTCTCTCCTCCACACACCCCCTTCATGTGCACGCGCACTAACCCCCAAACCCCACCCTCAAATACTTCTCGCCAGTTATTGGCTGGAGCACTGTTTGTTGTGTTTCATGGTGCGGGTGAGCCCAGTTTGTTTTTGTTGCCGTTTGTGGAGCCTGTGGTGTCTACAGAGACCGCGTTTTTTTACAGTGTGTTCAGGGGACAGGCAGCTAGCGGATAGTGAGGAGATGTTTGCTGTATGTGACAAAAAATGTTTTGGCCTAAAAAACGCGTGACATCACTTAGAGCACCTTTAAGTACACTTAAGTGGCCTTTTATTTATTTAATAATATATTATTTTCATTAATAATATATATACACCCCAAAAACAAAATCAAGACTTCGTAAAAGGGCATAATAGGATCCCTTTAAGCAACATAGTAATGAAAATGTACTCTCTTTAAGTACACTTAAGTGGCCTTTTATTCATTTAAAAATATATTATTTGCATTAATAATATATCGTTGTTGGGTTACTCTGAATACAAGCAGACTATGGTAGAGTTACTCCAAATAGAGTCAGATAAAATATTGACTCATGTACCTTCTCATGCTGAATATTACATCAAAGTCTGTTTAGTGTGGAGGAGGGAACTAAAATTAGAACTTTGTAACTCTGTGTAACACACACACACACACACACACACACACACACACACACACACACACACACGTGCGCGCGTGCACACTGTGATTTGTCATTCTGTTGCCTTAGATGTTATGGATCCTCAAAGAGACTTAAGCAATTCAGCCATAACAGATGTCTAAGAACTGACATTATTGCATTAGTGAGACGTGAGAGAGAGAGAGAGAGAGAGGGGGGGGGGGTCTGTTATTATTGCATTATCCCTGCGCTGCTGGTATTGCATAACTCTAGTTATAGAATGACTCACTCCTCTTCGTCTCAACACTGTGACGTACGTTTCTTAGCATCTATTTCTGTGCGTGTCTGAATGCAGCCAGGCACGTTATCTGACTCTCACGGATTGCCGAGCAGTCACAGACAGTGACGAGTAATGCTGCTCTCTTATCGGAAAACTTTGTGTAGATTCGACCAACTATTATGATAACTGCATTTTTTTTAAAGACCCCAAATTAAACAAACCTAGTTTTCTTTCATGCATTGCCGTATTTATTGAAACAGGATGTTTAGGAAGGAGCTATTTCTTTAAAAATGACTTGCTAGTCAGTTCCTAATCAGTGTCCTCCTTATTCTGGTGAGCACTTGATTGGCCAGAAATGTGTAGTACTGGATGAATCATTGATATATTTCATTTGTTTTCCTGATAAAAAGAGACTATGTATTTTAAATGAGTATATCTGCTTTAGGTTAGTTCTGTAAACATTTAGTTGCATGCTCAAAACTAATACTTGACCTCAAAGCTAGAAGACGTGGACTTAAAGCCACAAAATTCTAATTTGAATTGCATGTGGTCGTTAACCCTATAAAGCCTTGTATTGTAATTGATATGCACATATCTTTAAATTGAAACCTCTAAATTATCAAATTGATTGCTACTTTACAGTTTTTTTTAGCAAGTAAAAGGCCTTTTAGTCTAATTGTAAAAACATACACTTCACATTATGGTTCACGTGTCTTTTTGTTGTGAAATCTTTACTGACTTTTGTATTGTTAGTAATATTTCAACATGGATATTTACTGGACTTAAGCAACTTAGGTTCCCTTTCAGTCTTTCACGTTCGACGTAGTCGACGTCGACTGAATGGGATCACGCTTAGGGAGCCAGTCATCTTCGAGTACTATTGAAACGAGCCAATGGAATTGGTGTGCGTGATTCGCATCAAACACTCCGCCCCCACGGCACGCCATAAATACGGAAGTGGATGCATGCACTTGTTACTTTTTGCTTTGGAGCAGATCGTCTTTGATGTCTCTGAAGAGTACTGTTGTGTACAACGAGCGAGTGTATTGGTGTTCTTCTAAAAAGACTCTCCCGGTGCTGGTGGTTTCTACAGTACAGTGCAGCAGTGGTCGCAAGCTTTGAGCTCTCAACTGCTGTTTTAACAGCAAACAAGTTTCTATTGTGTGTGTGTTGACGGCTGGTTGAGGGCGGAAAAGTGAGTGCTTCACTTTCAGTTCGCTGAATTAAAGGGACACTTCAGGATTTAGCATTAAGCTTTGTATTAGTAGAAAACGCCTCGGTTACGTCTGTAACCTCGGTTCCCTGAAGAGGGAACGAGCGTTGCGTCGAAATTGACGCTATGGGGAACGCTTTGCGTGATGACGTCTTGAAGCACATGTAAAATCAGTCCAATGGTGTGGCGGAACGTCAGAGGCGGGTGACGTCACGTACCAGGAAGCTATAAAAGCCAGCCCGAAACAGAAAACGAAAGCTTCGTAGAGTCTGAAGTCGTGCTGACAGGCATGAAGGAGATATGGCAAGGCGACGCAACGCTCGTTCCCTCTTCAGGGAACCGAGGTTACAGTCGTAACCGAGGCGTTCCCTTTCAAGGGAACTCGCGTTGCGTCGAAATTGACGCTATGGGGAACGTCTATACCAACTCCACCATAGCTACAAATGTCTGTCCTGTGTGAAATCAAGTGAGCAGCACTAGGAAGACAAAACCTGAGACCCTGGAGTAGAGTCTAGGTCTAAAGAGTAGCACCTGACGAAGGTGTGCGGTGAGGACCAGCCTGCCGCATCACAAACGTCCTGCAAAGATACTCCTGATATAAGGGCCTTAGAGGCCGCCATACTCCTAGTAGAGTGCGACCGGACAGCCCAAGGAGAAGGCTGCCCAGCCGCCTCATAAGCAAGTGAGATAGCCTCAACCACCCACTTGCTCATCCTTTGCTTAGACACTGGACCTCCCTTGTTAGGGGACCCAAAGCATACAAAGAATTGATCACGTTTACGCCACAGGGCAGCTCTGTGGACATACGCGTCTAACGCCCGAACAGGGAAAAGCAAATTATTCGCCTCCTGGTCCGCTTTTCGAAAGGGAGGAGGACAGAAGGCCTCCAAGTGCCACGAGGGAAACGAGATACCAAAGGGTCTTTCCCCACAGACATTCCACCCAAAGGACTGTGGTAAGCACCTACGGCCGCCACATTAACCTTTAAAGTGGACGGGGTCAGACCTGCAGTGAACCGGTCCTGCAGGAACTCCAGAACTGTACCAATTGGGCAGTTGACTGGATCCAACCGACGGTCACTACACAAAGAGGTGAATACTCTCCAGTTCAGGGCATAAAGTTTCCTCGTGGAGGGAGCTCTGGACTGTAGAATGGTCTCAACAACCTCAGTTGAGAGACCTGACTCTATGAGCTGGGCCCCCTCAGAGGCCAAGCCCACAGGTTCCACAGTTCCGGTCGGGGGTGAAAAATCGAGCCCCCTGCTTGGGACAGAAGGTCCCTCCTGACGGGTAGCTCCAGAGGAGGCCCGTCGAGGAGGGACACAAGATCGGGAAACCATACTCTGCCCGGCCAGCGCGGGGCTATAAGAAGCAGGCAAACCCGGTCCCTGCGAACTCTCTCCAGAACTCCCGGGAGCAGAGCAACTGGGGGAAAGGCGTACAGACGTAGCCTCGGCCACGTCTGTACCATAGCATCCAGTCCCAGAGGAGCTGGATGCGTGAGGGAGAACCAAAGTGGACAGTGAGACGTCTCTCGAGTAGGCATGTGCCGGTATCACATTTTCATGCTGCGATTAATTGAGTGATCTTTTATCACGGTATACGGTATTATCACGGTATTTGAATTGCACATGAGAAACAGATGGATTTGGGGGGGATGTAAAAAATAAAATAAAACTTGCATCACAAGGTGTAATTGTGATTGTCAAAACATTTGGTAACTAAACTGAATTTTATTAAGTTTAGTGACAACATGTTACAATGATTACATGGTACAATGACTGGTAGGCTACTGTTTGTATTGCTTAACACAAATTTAACGATTTCAATTCAATACTTGGGATTTGATTTAAATCTTGATTCAATATTGACTTATTTTGGATAAATATTAGGAAGGCTACAGTAGATAGCCCACGTTATTTTTTTCTCATGAAAAAAAATATCTCACATAATGCTATGTAACCATATAGAACCCTATCAGCTGGTATTTTTAAAGGTTACAAATAACTAATTAAATCAAATATAATGTGGTTTTCATTATAATAACAATTATGTAATGACACAAGTAAAAATATAATAAATATGTAAAGTGCAGTGCACATATTCAGCAAAATACTCCTCTTTATCTATATGTTTTAGTCATCTAACATGCTGCTGGTCATTAAATAGTTTAAATGTAACGTTCTGTGACACAATTGTTCTCCTGTTTCATATCAAAAGTAACCTGCTCTGTCTTGTTTGACGGTCTTCGTGTCCTCTTTGCTCCGCGATTTTTCTCTGCGTGAGAAAACGGATGTGTGGCGTGAGCGTATGAGGAGTCTCGCGCTGAATGCGTCGAGTTGGCAGCTCTGCTTTTAGAAGCGGGATGGATCCGGATAGATCGGCGGCGGCGTTCCTCCTTCCGCCATGCTGCTTCTCCATGTGAGGACTGTTTACATTAGACTAGAAGTGCGCACCGGCCGCATGCTTATACACGTGGCGATTGTTTACATCAGAATGCGCACGTGTTTTGCGCAGTTTGTTTAAGCGGTTGATGGAAAATAAGCTAATGCGCGTTCTAAAAATCTAAATTCGGATCTATTATTTTTCACGGTATTTTGAAGTGCCCGCGATAACAATATCGTGCATATTCATTACCGCGATTTATCGCATTACCGAATACCGGCACATGTCTACTCTCGAGACGCAAACAGATCCACTTATGCTTGGCCAAACTCCCTCCATATCAGCTCCACCACCTCGGGGGTGGAGCCTCCATTCCCCGGGCCTCAGCCCCTGTCTCGACAGAGTGTCTGCTCCTATATTCTGGACCCCGGGGATGTAGGCTGCCCTGAGTGACAGCAACTTCCCCTGGGACCACAAGAGGATATGGCGTGCCAGATTGGATAATGGGCGCAAGCGCAAACCCCCTTGGTGGTTGATATAGGCGACTACCGACGTGTTGTCCGCATGCACTAACACATGGTGTCCCCTGAGACCTGTGATAAAGCTCCTCAGAGCCCGGAAGACAGCTAACATCTCTAGGCGATGGATAAGCCAGGAACGATGATGGTCTTCCCACAGACCTTGAGATGAGCGACCCTCTAGGATCGCTCCCCAACCCGTGAGGGAAGCATCCGTCGTTAGCAGTTTGCGACGACAAGGAGCTCCCAGCACTGGGCCCTGGGACAGGAACCAAGGTTTCTTCCACATAACCAAGGCACGTAGGCATCGCCGCGTGACCTTGATTGTGCGAAATGGGTTGCCCCTCGGGGAAACCCCCTGGTCCTGAGCCACCACTGCAGGGGCCTCATGTGCAGCAGTCCAAAAGGTAACACGTTGGAAGCTGCTGCCATGAGACCCAACAGTCTCTGGAACTGTTTGACAGTGAGTAGCTGGCCTAGCTTTACACTTTTCACAGCTGCCAGGATGGAATCTATGCGTGGCGGTGACAGGCGCGCCTGCATCGACACTGAATCCCAAACCACGCCTATAAAAGTGGTCCTCTAAAATGGAGAAAGCACACTCTTCTTGGCGTTCAGCCGTAACCCCAACTCTTTCATATGGGCGAGAACAACATCTCGATGTTGAACCGCCATCTGATGCGACTGAGCTAAAATCAACCAATCGTCGATGTAGTTCGTGATGCGAATACCCTGGAGGCGCAGAGGCGCCAGAGCTGCATCCACGCATTTGGTGAAAGTGCGGGGTGATAAAGCCAGGCTGAATGGAAGAACTCGATATTGGTATGCTTTGCCCCCGAAAGCAAACCTCAGGAACTTCCAATGACACGGACGGATGGAAATATGCGTCCATGAGGTCTATCGTGACAAACCAGTCCTCGGACCTGATCTGTGGCACGATTGTCTCAATGTTAACATTTTGAACTTGAGCTGCATGACTGACTCATTCAGAACTCGAAGATCCAAAATGGGACGCAATCCCCCGTCCTTCTTTGGAACTATGAAGTACCGGCTGTAAAACCCGGTTTCCCTGTTGGAGGGAGGTACATATTCTATGGCCCCTTTCTCTAACAGAGTGTTTACTTCCTGTTCCATAACCAGAACCTGCTCGAGGCCCACCACTGTGGGCAGGACCCCCATAAACCGAGGTGGGCGTTTCTAGAATTGTATCTGATACCCTTTTTCCACGGTCTGCAGGACCCAACGAGAAACATTTGACAGTAGCTTCCACGCTGTCAAATATTCTACTAGAGGTACCAGCCTCTCGAGACTGGTTTCTGGATTGTGTTGCTGTTGAGTAGTCGGTTCGTCGCCCTGTAACGGCGCACCGGCAGGGAACGACTGAACAGACTGCTCTAACACCCTCCTCAGAGGGGGCGGGCATCCCGAGGCCACTACGTTTCCGGGTGGTCCTTGAGATATGTGCTCGCCGGAGACCGCTGCGCCCTGAAACACCGGAGGCGGCAGGGTTGGCAGACCGGTCCCCTGAGGGCACCAAAGAGAGACGGACACCGTATTTTTCTCCTGCTGTTGAGTAGTCGGTTCGTCGCCCTGTAACGGCGCGCCGGCAGGGAACGACTGAACAGACTGCTCTAACACCCTCCTCAGAGGGGGCGGGCATCCCGAGGCCACTACGTTTCCGGGTGGTCCTTGAGATATGTGCTCGCCGGAGACCGCTGCGCCCTGAAACACCGGAGGCGGCAGGGTTGGCAGACCGGTCCCCTGAGGGCACCGAAGAGAGACGGGCACCGTAAAAAGAGGTGTTGGCCGCTCTGCTTCGGGGGGGACTACCCTCATTTGTCCTGAGCCCTCATACATCAGGACTTTTTCCCAGCAGCCTTCTTGGCGGTAATAACGGTCCGCAGATCCGTTTTACCCCTCGAAGACTGGTGGGTTTGAGAGAGCCCTCCGTGTCCCCGAGATTTTTGTGGGGGAGCACGGGAGGAAACGCTCTGTTTCTGAGTGGCACGGTGCTCATTGCTCTTTTTAGAGGAGTGAGGCTGCTCCCGCTCAGCAGCCTCATAGAAAGAACGGCGGGGAGAAGTTTCTGAAGTGCAGCTGCCTGTTTTGAAGCTTCTTGTGACTTCGCTACAGCACTATTAACTGCGTCTCCAAATAAACCTTCAGTGGAAACCGGTGCATCCAAAAGAACATGTTTTTCTTTGTCCTTTATATCACTTAGATTGAGCCACAGATGTCTCTCAGTGGCCACCAGGGCTGCCATAGAGCGGCCGATGGATTTGGCCGTCTCCTTGGTGGCCCTGAGAGATAAATATGTGGCTCTACGCAGTTCGGACACAGTATCGGGACCAATAACCCCGCCCTCCTCACAATCACCCAATAATTCTGCCTGGTATGCTTGCATTAATGACATAGTGTGCAAACATGCGGCAGCTTGGCCGGCGGCGGCATAAGCTTTATGAACCAGGGAAGAAGTGAATTTTACTGGTTTGGATGGTAATGCAGGAGCCTTCAGAGAAGATGCCGTTGCTGGAGAGAGATAGCTCGCAAGCGTCTCTTCCACCTTCGGCATCTCCCCATAACCATTCTCTTTATAATTGTGTATAGAAGAGTAGTGGGATGTTTGTGCAGTATATACTCTGTATGACACTGGTTTCTCCCACGATCTCGACACCTCTGTGTGGAGATCGGGGAAAAACGGAAGGCTTCTGCACTGAGGCTGTGCACGAGATGGCAGGAAACGTTCGTCGAGCTTGCTTTTCGAACGAACGCCCTGCCTATCTTCTGGCCACTCAACAGATAATCGCTCGACAGCTCTTGTAACAACATCAAGCAATTTCTCAAACGCATGAGACTGAGGTGGCGAATCCTCAGACTCAGCGTCAATACTAACAACGTCCAACTCCTCAGAGCTGGACAATTGCAGTATTGGTGCCTCCATCGGGGGGGAAGAAACCGCAACGCGTGCTTCCACACCCTGATGAGAGGCACTGGATCTATCAGAAAGAGGCTGAGATAAGGCAGAGCCCGTCTCAACATCCACTGATAGATCCATTTGCGAACCCCAGGTCTGTGATCGACGCCGTGCCTCAGCAGCGGCGGGACCAGAGCCCTGGGGAACGCGATCCTGGTTAAATAAAGCCAGGCGGGATCTGAGCGTACGCATAGGAAGCGCATCGCAATGCTCACAGCCAGCACCCTCGAGTGCTGACTGGGCATGCTCTTCACCCAAACAGACAACACAAAGAGTGTGAGTGTCCCCACTCGTTAATTAACGCGGGCAGGGGTGAACACACACTCTAAACTGCTGCTGCTTACTCGCCATAGTTTTGAATATATATATATAATACAATATAGACAGACAACACCAAATAACAAGGACAGATTTCACACAGAGCGCAACTGAAGACTCAGAAAGCTTTCGTTTTCTGTTTCGGGCTGGCTTTTATAGCTTCCTGGTACATGACGTCACCCGCCTCTGACGTTCCGCCACACCATTGGACTGATTTTACATGTGCTTCAAGACGTCATCACGCAAAGCGTTCCCCATAGCGTCAATTTCGACGCAACGCGAGTTCCCTTGAAAGGGAACCTGTAGTATTTTCGAATTACCGTGCTTTCCACCTTCATATCCCCCTGAGATGAGAGATTTATGAATATTTTGTCTGGAAAAAATCCTCAGATGACGCAAAAATCGTCATTTTGCGTCATCAGAGGATTTTTTGGCCAGAGGCTAAAGGCTACAGCCAGTAGGAGGGGCTGTCCCCGCATGTTCTCAGCCCGCCCATAGGAGGTGGGATCTCACTCACAGAATGTACACATAGTATCAGCCGTCTTTCTTTGGAAGCTAAGCTAACAGGCTCTTGTTCTGTGGAGAAAGCTGAGTAGTAGGAGAAAGCTGAGTAGTAGGGGTTACCATCCTCTTTTTCCCGGACATGTCCGGCCATCGAGATCGTCCAAAATGTCCGGGATTCGGCTTTTGGTTTCTGCAGTCCCCATTCATTGTTTACATGCAGACCTTTTGTTTCAGTCTAACTCAATTCATTCCGATTGGTGTATCTGAATGTAGTGTTTACATGAACGCTAAACAAGTGATCGGTTGATGTGCGTTTTAACATTGCTAAGAAAATTCCCGCTCCTCCGTGAGAGATGCGAGATCGGTGCGTCTCAGTAATGACACCACCGGCCTCGCGCCGTTCTCCCGCGCCCCTCAGCCTCGTCCTGCTCGCCACAGTAAACATAATGAATGGCGACTGTAGAACGCAAAAGCCGAATTCCGGACATTTTGGGCAAAAGCCTAGCCTTGTTGTTTTCAACTGCGCTCTCTAACCGGTAGGCGTGGCTTGGGAGTGGCCTCCTAGGGCAGCGAAGCAAGTGCATTCTGGGAGTTGTTGTCTTTCATCCACATAAGCCAAAAATACATTTTATGGCTTTTCTCAGTCTAGAAAGCTCCAAATTCAAAAATAATTTCACATTTCTTCTACATAAATTACCTATTTTAAATACACATTCATCTTTCCAGAGGTGAAATATCCCTTTAAGTGTTGGTGCGGTCATTCCCTGTGTGCTCCGGCAATGGTGACGGGTCCCATTTTCTGAAAGAGCAACATGGGTGCGTTTGCGTCATTTTCAAGATGCCATTCCATCCGTGAATTTCAGGGTGCGGTAGGGCTCATGATAGGTTTCTCGGAGAGGGTCGGTCTGGTTTTCAGCCCGCCGCTCCAGTACCTTTCTTTCCTGAAGTGCATGAGGAGTTGACAAAGGCATGGACGGCACCTTTCTCTGCCAGAAATCGCCTGAGTAGCTCCTCCCCCTCACTACCCTTGAAGGGGGAGCGGCGAAGGGTTACGAGGCGATCCCTCCAGTGGAGAGGTCTGTTGCAATGCAACTGTGTCCAGTGACCACTACCTTGTGGAAGGGGGATCCTCGTCTCCCCTCTAAGGCCTGTAAGTTTTCATCCATTCTGACGGGCAAAGCTTACAAAGCCTGTGGGCAAGCCGCTTCCTCACTGCATGCTATGGCGTTGGTTCAGGTCCATCAGGCCCAGGCACTCATGAACATGCACGAGGGTAGCCCAGACCGTGAGCTCATGGGTGAGCGCCGCACTGCAACCGACCTTGCCCTCCAGGGTATGAAGGATGCAGCTTGCGCGATCGGTCTGGTGATGTCCGCCCTTGTGGTCCAGGAGCGCCATCTCTGGCTCAACCTGGCTGATGTGAGAGAAGCGGTTAAGGTTCGATTCCTGGACTCTCCCATTTCACAGGTTGGGTTATTCGGTGACACTGAACTTTGCCCAGAAGCAGACAGAGGCCATCCGGCACATCCTGCCCCAGCGGCCTGCTGCTGCCTCCACCCGTCCGCCGGCAGCAGGTCCTCCGCCTGCTCGTCGCCAAGGGCGCCCGTGTGCAGCCGCCTCCGCTCCCGCTGGACCGTCGCAGGAGCCTCCACCCAGATCTCAATGTGGAGCCGGCCCGCAGAAGGGGCGCCCCGCCCGCTTCAGGCGCTGCCAAGCCAGGTGGCAAGTGACAGCAAAAGCGTTCCTTAGCGGGCCTCCCAGGGATGGAGAAATGCTCTTAGGAGATATTCACCGATCCACTCCATCCAGTAGAGGGCCGGGTGAAGTTTTTTGTTCTATGTGTGTCTGGTACCCACATACTCAAAGAAAGAACAATTTCTCCCTTCCTGGCCCCTAGAGGACTAGTCTGGCGGTGTGTGACTCTGCAAAGCCTTGCACCCTTATTCGCCAGCTGGCAGCTGAGTGCGGTTCGAGGACCCGGTCAGCCGCCTTCTCACGCATCCCCTGCCACTTAGTGGAGTCAGGTAAGTGTTGCATTGCACACTCAGAGCCCGCTTCGGGTTGCCTTCGGGCCGAGTCCCGAGGTGGCCGTGGCAAAGCGGCACACTCCGTGTGATAGCCTCCCTGGCCTGTCGCCAAACCCTCAGCCCGTAAACAGACCTTTTGTCTCTCCGGGTCAGACTTTGAGCGGTTCAAAAACCCTTTATGATGCCAACAAATTCGAGGACCGTGACGTCGCCCGGCATGGCACAGCCGGGGCCCCACCCTGGAGCCAGGCCCGGGGTTGGGGCTCGTATACGAGCGCTTGGTGGTTGGGCCTCCCCCCATGGGGTCCGGCCGGGCTCAGCCCAAAGGAGCGACGTGGGGCCGCCCTCCCGTGGACCCACCACCTGCAGGAGGGACCGTAAGGGGCCGGTGCTTAGTGGATGGGGTGGCAGTCGAAGGCGTGGGCCTCGACAACCCGATCCCTGGACACGGAATCTAGCTCTAGGGACATGGAACGTCACCTCTCTTGCGGGGAAGGAGCCTGAGATTGTGCGTGAGGTTCAGAGATTCCGACTAGAGATAGTTGGGATCACCTCCACGCACGGCTTGGGCTCTGGAACCACACCCCTTGAGAGAGGATGGACTCTTCACCAATCTGGAGTTGCCCATGGTGAGAGGCGGCGGGCTGGTGTGGGTTTGCTTATAGCCCCGCATCTCAGCCGTCATGTGTTGGAGTTCACCCCGGTGAACGAGAGGGTCGCTTTCCTGCGCCTTCGGGTTGGGGATAGGTCTCTCACTGTCGTGTGCGCCTATGGGCCAAATGGCAGTGTAGAGTACCCGGCCTTCCTGGGGACTCTGGGAGGGGTGCTGGAAAGTGCTCCGACTGGGGACTCCGTCGTTCTACTGGGGAACTTCAATGCCCACGTGGGCAGCGACAGTGACACCTGGAGGGGCGTGATTGGGAGGAATGGCCCCCCTGATCTGAACCCAAGTGGTGTTCTGTTATTGGACTTCTGTGCTAGTTACAGCTTGTCCATAACGAACACCATGTTCAAGCATAAGGGTGTCCATCAGTGCACATGGCACCAGGACACCCTAGGCCAGAGGTCGATTATCGACTTTGTGGTTGTTTCATCTGACCTCCGGCCGTATGTCTTGGACACTCGGGTGAAGAGAGGGGCGGAGCTGTCAACTGATCACCACCTGGTGGTGAGTTGGATCCGATGGCGGGGGAGGAAGCTGGACAGACTCGGCAGATCCAAACATACTGTGAGGGTCTGTTGGGAACGTTTGGCCGAATCCCCTGTCAGAGAGATCTTCAACTTCCACCTCCGGCAGAGCTTCGACCAGATCCCGAGGGAGTCTGAAGATATTGAGTCAGAGTGGACCATGTTCTCCACCTCCATTGTCAACGCGGCCACTCAGAGCCGGTGCCTGTCGAGGTGGCAATCCCCGAACCCGGTGGTGGACACCGGAAGTAAGGGATGCCGTAAAGCTGAAGAATCAATGAAGAAGGAGTCCTATCGGGCCTGGCTGGCTTGTGGGACTCCTGAGGCAGCTGACGGGTACCGACAGGCCAAGCGAACTGCAGCCCAGGTGGTTGTGGAGGCAAAAAATTGGGCTTGGGAGGAGTTCGGTGAGGCCATGGAGAAGGACTACCGGTCGGCCTCGAAGAGATTCTGGCAAACCGTCCGGCGCCTCAGGAGGGGGAAGCAGTGCCCTACCAACGCTGTTTACAGTGGAGGTGGGCAGCTGTTGACCTCGACTGGGGATGTCATCGGACGGTGGAAGGAATACTTAGAGGATCTCCTCAATCCCACCATCACGTCTTCCATTGAGGAAGCAGAAGCTGAGGGCTCGGAGGTGGACTCGTCCATCACCCAGGCTGAAGTCACTGAGATAGTCAAGAAACTCCTTGGTGGGAAGGCACCGGGGGTGGATGAGATCCGCCCCGAGTACCTCAAGTCTCTGGATGTTGTGGGGCTGTCTTGGCTGACACGCCTCTGCAGCATCGCGTGGCGGTCGGGGACAATACCTTTGGACTGGCAGACCGGGGTGGTGGTCCCACTTTTTAAGAAGGGGGACCGGAGGGTGTGCTCCAACTATAGGGGGATCACACTTCTCAGCCTCCCCGGGAAAGTCTATGCCAGGGTACTGGAGAGGAGAATACGGCCGATAGTAGAACCTCGGATTCAGGAGGAACAGTGTGGTTTTCGTCCCGGTCGTGGAACACTGGACCAGCTCTATACCCTCTCCAGGGTGCTGGAGGGTTCATGGGAGTTTGCACAACCAATCCACATGTGCTTTGTGGATTTGGAGAAGGCATTCGACTGTGTCCCTCGCGGCATATTGTGGAGGGTGCTCTGGGAGTATGGGGCTCGGGGCCCTTTGCTAATGGCTATCCGGTTCCCTGTACGACCGGAGCAGGAGCTTGGTTCGCATTGCCGGCAGTAAGTCAGACTTGTTCCCGGTGCATGTTGGACTCCGGCAGGGCTGCCCTTTGTCGCCGGTTCTGTTCATAATTTGTATGGACAGAATTTCTAGGCGCAGCCAGGGGCCAGAGGGTGTCAGGTTTGGGGACCACACGATTTCATCTCTGCTCTTTGCAGACGATGTTGTCTTGCTGGCCCCATCAGACCAGGACCTTCAGCATGCACTGGGACGGTTTGCAGCCGAGTGTGAAGCGGCTGGGATGAGATTCAGCACCTCCAAATCCGAGGCCATGGTTCTCTCTCGGAAAAGGGTGGTTTGCCCGCTTCAGGTTGGTGGAGAGTTCCTGCCTCAAGTGGAGGAGTTCAAGTATCTTGGGGTCTTGTTCACGAGTGAGGGAAGGATGGAACGGGAGATTAACAGACGGATCGGTGCAGCTTCTGCAGTAATGCGGTCGCTGTACCAGTCTGTCGTGGTGAAGAAGGAGCTGAGCCGCAAGATGAAGCACTCGATTTACCGGTCAATCTACGTTCCTACTCTCACCTATGGTCATGAGCTGTGGGTCATGACCGAAAGGACAAGATCCCGGATTCAGGCGGAGCTCAGAGTAGAGCCGCTGCTCCTCCACAACGAGAGGGGCCAGCTGAGGTGGCTCGGGCATCTTTTCCGGATGCCTCCTGGACGCCTTCCCGGGAAGGTGTTCCGGGCATGCCCCACCGGGAGGAGACCCCGGGGAAGACCTAGGACACGCTGGAGGGACTATGTCTCCCGGCTGGCCTGGGAACACCTCGGTGTCCCCCCGGACTTTCCCTGGAGGAAGTGTCTAGGGAGAGGGAAGTCTGGGCATCCCTGCTTAGACTGCTGCCCCCGTAACCCGGCCCCGGATAAGCGGAAGAAGATGGATGCATGGATGGACAGTTCTCCTGCTTGCTCGGTCTCTATCTAGAGAGTAGGTACTTGCACGCATTTTCGGTCAATGAATCGTGCCTGGAATTCGGGATATGTGCCCAAGGTTCCTACCTACGGGACCAAGTGGTGAGCCTGCAAGCGCTGCCCCGGAGGAGGCAGACCCAGCCCTGGCTTTCTCTGTCCGTCCGCTCTATTGCGGTTATACGTGCTCAGAATGCAAAGCCTGGACTTCAGACCAGCCCTTGTCTGTTACGGAGACCAGCAGAAGGGAAGGCTGTTTCCAAGCAGAGGTTGGCCCACTACATGTGGTTGCCTTCATCTTGGTGAGAAAGTTTTCCCAAGGTGCATGTGCCCACCTGGGTGGTGAGCTTCTAAGTGAGTTAGTGAGAGTATTGCCCCAGTGACATTCCATTTGTGTATTCTCCACATGTTACCTCCCTTTGGGCAGGATGTGGCTTCCGTAGCGTCCCTTCCTTCCATTGATAGGGCACGCTTCCCCAGCGGTCCTGTGGAACAGCAGTGACTTCCCTGGCCCAAACCCTGTCCCTTCTCCGCCTCAAATTGCGGGGGGTCAGGAGGCTTTTGTCTAGGCATTGGAAGGTGGCAGCTCTAGTGCCGTTTTCAGTGGGGGATCCCATTCAGTCGACGTCGACTACGTAGAACGTGAACGACTGAAAGGGAACGTCTCGGTTGCGTATGCAACCCTCGTTCCCTGAAGGAGGGAACGGAGACGTAGTCCCTTCGCCACTATCGCTGGAACACTGCTGACTCCGAGTTACGCTCGGCTCCTCAGCGAAAAAAGCAACTAGTGCGTGCATCCACTTCTGTATTTATGCCGCGGCGCGGGGATGGAGTGTGTGATGCGAATCACGCACGCCAATTCCATTGGCTCATTTCAATAGTACTCGAAGATGACTGGCTCCCTAAGCGTGATCCCATTCAGTCGGCGTCGACTACGTCTCCATTCCCTCCTTCAGGGAACGAGGGTTGCATACGCAACCGAGATGTTTGCTTGATTATCCTTACATCTTTTTCTTTTTTCTTTTTTTTTAAATCATGTTAAAATGTGTGCATCAAACTGGCTTTTGAGGAACGTTTATTTGTTCACCTCTCATTGTATTGCTTTGCATTATATGGTTTGAAACTAGAGAGCTTTGATCATAAAAACTAAGCATTTAAACATCATCTCACATAGACATATTATTGGTAGATAATCCAGAGATAACTGATATATATATGCATTTTATGTAAGTAGTTTGCTGTTATGAAGATCTTACTGATTTACATTACAAGTTATCAGAATTTCTGCACCAAATTGCATATTTTTGCTCAGTTTGGGCCTATGAAAAAATTTAGCTTTTTTTCCTCCTCGAGTTTGAGCACCCTATTCTCAGTTTATCATACTATTATGAGCAATAAAAGCCAGATGTATCAAATATGATACTCAACAAAAACACATATAGTCTGCAAAACATTATTATTAATATTTGTCTAATGGTTCAATAAACTGTTCAATAAAATGTTTCGATTTTACAGGGTTAATATATATAGCTCGAAATGTTTTACTTCAAATGTTTTCTGATCATGTTTACCTGCACATTTTGTCATGCATTTATATTACAAAAATAAATACCTTTCAAACAAAACAATCTCTTTTTTTTTCAGAACAAACAATGAAAAAAATGAAAAAATATATATATAAAAAAAAAGTTGAAAGAAAAATAACCATGACAATTTTAAATTAAACTAAATTAAGAATGGAAACCACGATTTGCACTTATGTTAGTGAAATCTCGGCTACAGTGTCATGAAAGTAAAAAATGGGAAAGAAAACTCTCTCTCACACTCATTTGAACAAATAGCATCATGGGTAGAGAGGGGAAGCAGAAAGAGAGGAAAAATTAGGGTTGACAGAAAGATTCTTACCTTCCTCGGTCATTGTGTGATAATATTTTAGCTTGCCATAAGTCCCCAGCTCTACAATATCACAGACAGAGACAAGGGTAAGGAAATACACGCTTGCACATGTGGACGAGCACCCCCCACCCCACAGACACACACACACACACACACACACACACACACACACACACACACACACACACACACACACACACACACACACACACAAATATATAAGTGTCAGTGAGAATGAGGAGGTAAGGTGGCTAAAAACAAAATATGTCTATATCGATCTCACAGGCATAAGTGCAAAAAAACTAAACAAAAAGAAAAAAAGAAGAGAAAAATTACAAAGTTTAATCAGATTGTCTGACTGCTGCTGGAGTCAAGGTGCATATGTTTTTATAAGTCTGCTGGGAAAACAAAATTTTGTGTTTTATTCGTTTTTTATTAAATTTAGTAGTTAGTATAATCATGCCTTTGTAATATATTTAGAAATTTGCTTGAGCTACACAATGCTCACTTTAGAAATCATTCTAATATGCTGATTTGATACTCAATAAACATTTCATATTATTATCAATGTTGAAAACAGTTGTGCTGCTTCATGTTTTTTGGAAACTTTCAAGATTCTTTAATGAATAGAAAGTTCAAAAGAACAGTATTTGAAATTGAAACCTTTTTTAACATTATACATGTCTTTATTGTCCCATTTGATTAATTTAATGCATCCTTGCTGAATAAAAGTATTTTTGTATTAAATAAATTGTACTGACCTCAAACTTTTGAATGTTTGTGTACTCAATAGCAAGGAAAGTTGTTATCCATGAGCAGAATTTCATATTACGCATCCAAACGTTTTTGTCCATGCAGTCTATTATTGAGGTATAATTTATTTCAGACTCATCCTTCCTGTCTAAGTTAATAATAAGCTGCAAACTAGTCCTACTTACAAAGAGACAAAAGTATGGCTATGTGAGACAGCAATACTAAAATTATGTATGAAATGCTTAACCTAAGCAAAGGTTATTTTCATTTGAAACGATTTGATTTTCATTTTATTGTTACTTGCAGTGTTCAGTCTCAAACCATTGTGTCGTGATGCCATTAGCCATTTCTGGCATATGGAGTCCAAAATTCAAACAAGAATTAGGAACAAGGCCAAGTTTTGTGGTCTGCGCCGACTCGTGCATATGATCCGCTCTGTGTTATCGTGTCTCTAGACCGGAGCAGATTTTGTGCGCGCTGCTGCGGTTTGCGTGACACTAACATCAAACCAGACTTCATTTAATCCCAATGGAAAGTATATTTACACTGTCTGAATATTTCCCTAACCCCTATAAAGTGCACTATGTGCTATTCACCATTTAGAAAATGGTAAATGAGTGAACAAGTGCACTGATTTTAGCTGCAATTTTAGGGTCTATTTATAGTGTAGGGGGGCGGGGCACTTCAGATTCTAGAGAACATTTGATTGGATAGAAAATCTGATGATAAACTGAAGTGCAGCATGATGTCAACAAAATCATTGATCCATATTGACGAAAGTGAGGGACTGTACGTTTTGAATGTTTATATATTCTAAATACGAATTGTGTCATTGTTTTGGAGAACTAGCTTATAACAGTAAGGCTAAAATATATATTTTTTTTCAAAGTGTACTTTGAATAACCATAGTTTACGAAATGTGCTATATAAATAAACTTGCCTTGCCTTGCCTAATTTTGATTTCATGGTGACTTCAAGTTAGATTTAAAATTTCAGATTTTCTACATGGTTTCAGATTTTTGTAACCTATCTGTAAGATCTTCACAGATGTTGTAAACATGTTTTCGTTAAGTAATGAGTCTGGCGACCTTGCAGAATGACCTCTGCAACTGTTGACCGGTCATCCCAGCGGCACAAAGCTTTTAACATCGATTCGGCTGGGAAAGGGTGTGCGACTGCATGCAAGTGTGTGCGTGTGCTTACGTTACATAATAAAGGTCACGTAAAATAACCTATCAGACTGTTATTGGCATGTATGAATGTCTGTGCATGTTCGTGTGCAATCAGGTGGAAGGGCAGTATGACAGATAACAGCGTCTTTATGAATGCATGCGTGTCCGTTTGACGGAGCAGACAGATCATTCCAAAAATAGAGAAACTGTTGGTCCGGCATGGGGGTCGAGCTCAATAATCAATGCAAACTGCTGTGCAAGAGGTCAGACAATAATAAAAAAAAAAAACACATGCACACACAGACAAAACCACTGCACATACGGTTAGTAATTTCTGAAGAGCGGGAAAGGTTGTGAGAGCTGTGGCAGTGATGAAGAGGGATGAATTACATGTGCAAGTGGAAAATCAGGCAGTAGTCATTTATAATGTGTTCAATATCAATTAATGAACTTATGCAATTAATAAATTTGCCGGGTGTGTGTGTAATACTCCCAAACTACATGTGCCGGCACACATAAGGAATACTCGTCACATTAAGCCACCGAAACAAATATATTATGAACACAATCACGATGTGTCACTGTGTTTATAAAACAGGTGCAGTTTTGCCAAGCTTGTATGTGATGCAGCGAGTGACCCAATGGCTTGTGTTTTTTGTGTAAGAAAAAACTACAAAAAAATTAATTTGTCGCAGGGACAATTGTTGGACAATAAAACCCAAACCTGACACCTGGTTTTAGACCACAATAATTTATCAGTATATGGTGAAGAGCAAGGCTATTCAATTAGCTTCATTTGAGGGCCGGAAAAGTTGAGGAGGGCCGGTGGGTTAAGCTGATTTATTGAAACATTATTTATTACTTATTGAAACATAACAATCAATAAATAAGCTAAAGTAAACCTAAAAAACAGTATTGTATTTACTTGGAAATGTGGTACCCAACAGTATGCAGATTTATAAGACCATAATAAATAACTTATTTACAGCTATGTACAAATATATAAATTATACAAGTTCATAACTATTGTTAAGAATTATTTTATTTATAATTATTATAGGCTTAAATAAAAAATTCTGACAGTGAGACTTGGTAACCAGAGGTAAAACCATGCATGGCTACTCACACTACCACTATATAAATAAATGCCTAAACACAGGTAAAAACTATACACACTGAATTATATATTCCTCTACCCACATAGTATTCAATATAAATATTACACATTTCTGCCCAAACCATGGTAAATTACTACAGTACATTTAAATGTTTGTAAGGGTGGTGATTAGGGGATTTAAAGTCTTCTAACTTCATTCATGGCACAATGTTTCTGATGTTTACCTCATCAGTCATGTTGGGAATGTTGAGGCTGTTTCATCCGATAAAACTAGTTAAATCATTGAGTGATGTGTGGTTTGTAACAGACAGGTGTGTTGAATTGAACCGCTTCTCACAAGATGTCTCAACGCTGTTTAATAATAGTGTTTAATAATAACCGGGCGTAAACGTAAAGCTTGCGTTCCGTTATCCACTGGGCCGTGCTGCGAAGTTCAAAGTAAACTTGTGAAACTAAAAACATTTCTCAAAGTACGCACAGTGCATATATCTGTACAGCTGCAGGTGCCACTGCGGCCACGCGCATATCTAAACAAATTTAGCCGCACCGCCAGGATAAGAGGAGGAAGATCAAATCATCTTAGGAATGACAGATACAAGTCCTTCACAGTGGCTAGAGGATATTGAGCCATTCTTCTTCCAGAACAGTGGTCAGTGGCTATGTGATGCTGGTGGAGGAAAAAGTTTTCTAACTTGCTCCTCCAAAATTCCCCAAAGTGGCTCAAAAATATTTAAATCTGGTGACTGTGCAGGCCATGGGAGATGTTCAACTTCACTTTCATGTTTATCAAACCATTCTGTCACAAGTCTTGTTGTGTGTATTTGTGCATTATCATGCTGATACACAGCACTCCCTTCAGGGTACGATGTTTGAACCATTAGGTGCATATGGTCCTCCAGAATGGTTCAGTAGTCCTTGGTAACAATGCTCCCATCAAGCTCAGTAGGAAATGGCATGATATTGCAGCCCAAACCATCATTGATTCACCCCATGCTTCACTCTGGGCACACAACCGTCCGGGTGTAAGGCTCTATGAGGCTTCTTCACGCTATAACTTCAAGTGAAGGTGAAGGTGGACTCATCAGAGAACAGTTCATGTTTCACACTGACCACAGCCCAACATTTGGCATTGGCACAAGTGACCAAAGGTTTGGCAATAGCAGCCCGACCATGAATTGACTCTGTGGAGCTCCCGATGAGTAGTTTTGGTGGAAACAGGAGAGCTGAGGTGCGCATTTAATTATGCAGTTAGTTGGACAGCTGTGGTTTTATGCTTTTTTGGATTCAATCGGGATTAGTACATGGACATCCCTTTCAGACAGCTTCCTCTTGCGTTGACAGTTACTCCCGTTGGTTGTGGTTCGTCTTTTGTGGTGGTATTTTTTTGTGGACATTACTTGCTGTCCTGGTCACAGATGAGCCAGTTAGACATGCACCAACAATTTTTCCTCTTTTGAACTCTGATATGTTGCCCATTATGATGTGTGGATTGCAATATCGTATATACAGCTGTGCTGTTACTTTGCTAATTCAACCTTCACACTTTGCTCTTACTGAAGGAATATTGGCCTGCTGGCTGCGCATATAGGTGTGAAACCTCCAACACTATATTAGCCAGTGTTTCAGTTTCATTGTCCAATATTCAGAACATTTAACATTTTCTTAATGTACTTATCAATGAGGTGGCAAAAACGTTTGGATTTTTTACATTGTTAATCTCTACATATGTGCATTCAAGATACAGTATATAAAGCTTAATGGATAAACTTAGTTATAATGGATCCTAATTCACTGCTGTAAAAGTTTATGACTTTCAAACATAATTAAGTCAATGTTCAATTGTAAGTTCAGGCGAGTCCGTGTTTATTTTTCTGTTTCCTGGTTGCCATGACGGCAGGCATAGTCACTTGATATACTGTAGCTAGCAACTTAGCAGTCAGCTTGCAATGTCACAATCAGTTATCTGGACTATATCTGTATTTACGATGCGGTATACATTAATGCTTTCTGTTGCTAAACAGAAAATTTGTTTTATCTACAAATTCCACCTACCGAAAAGCTCAAAACACGCTTCTTGGATCTTTCTTTTCATTGTTCCATATATTCATGTTTTAAATTAACAGTTTTATAGAAGCAAAATAGCGCAGTTGAATACACCAGTTGAATAGACCAGTTGAACAACGCAATGATGGACATTAAACTGCTCTTTTAATTCTTTCAAAGAAATCATATAAAATTGCATGAATTATTCTTGAACTGACCAGAGTATTTAAAGGAAAAGGGTTATATTAAAAACATAAATTTTAACGTTAATAGTTATATTTTGATCGTAAATCCACTATTGTTTTATATAGAATTGTTCTATAGTCTATACAGTATTTTAATCATCATAATTTAATCAACATCAAAAGAAACTGTAATTACATTACAGAAGAGAAATCCCTTACTTTACTTTTTCAAGGGAAAAGTAATTAAATTACAGTAATTGATTACTTAGTAATGTATTATACCCAGCACTGCTAGCGTTCATATGATTAACCCAAATATACTGTTATGCATAAGTGGAAATTAATACCTTGAAATTATATTGAAAGTATAGATGAGCAATTAATAATGTTCAACTACTGATTTGGCCTTTAAAGGGTTTCAATTTTGAGCAAATCTCTAGTAGGGTTATTCTATGATATGGGTCCCTTTCTCATTTGGAAATGGTCATATTTAGACCAAAATGAATAAATACTGTATCTTGCAGACAGTATAGAAGCATGGGCAGATTGACAAATTACATAAAAAAATGGATTGCTATGGAGTAAAGTTCAGTGATAGAATATCTGGTAACACTAGTTTAGGGTCCAATTCTCACTATTAACTAGTTGCTTATTAGCATACATTTTACTAGGATATTGGCTGTGTATAAGTACTTATAAAAGCACATTTTAATACCTTATTCTGTATGACCTATTTCAAATAGGAATTTTACATTTCACTGACACTGTTTTTGCTAAACAAATTTTTAATGATTTTACTCAAAGACACAAGCCACAATCGCACCATGCACTTCTGGCATATTTCAGCTGCGCACTGCACCCTAGGACGCTTTGGGTAATGCCTCCAGCGTGACTGGTGTCTGAAGCACATGTCTAAACACAACAATAACATTGGCCGGCGACAGCCTATGACGTCACTACCGGTGCGTCCAGAGTATAAAAGGTCACCTGTAGAACACGTCAACAATTTCTTTTGTCTTCAGATTCCGTTTGTTTATGTATGTGTGAAGACGATCATTCAGCCAAGCGTTTCAGGAAGTATGTGCCTCCATATCAGAGATGACACTTGAGGACACACGACTTGTGTGCAATGTGTTTGGGTAAGGATGTGTTATGTGTTTGGGAACTGAATGCGCTCATTGTAAGGTCCTCTTTGTGATGCCTTCGCGAGACTGACTGAAAGAGACAGGTAAGAAGCTTTTACTTTGTTCCCACCTGAGGTATAGTTGTTAGTGTTTGCACAAGCGCCTTCGGCTCTCAAGGGAGTCAAAGTGATGTGTTTGTGACTGATTCTTGATTAGTGATAGAGTCTGGCATTTGAGCGAAGCACGTTTAGCTCTCGAGGGAGTTGAGCGCGCTCTTTATGATATGGTCGCTGTGATAAGCTCCTTTGATGTTTATTCTCTCTCAAGGGATGAGAAGAGCACACCGACAACCACTGTTCAGATCCCGTGGCCGCCATAGCGGCAGGCAGGTTCGATCACAGAGGTGGTGGGCGGAGCAAAGGGAGAGTCTTATGAGATTTATTTCCCCTTCCGGTCTTACTAAAGTGTAAGGCCTAATTCTGTGGAATTAGATGCAGAGAGAGTGCAGGTAGGTGTTATTTTTAGATCTGCCCCCTCTGCTGGCCTGCACAATAGCAATGCTCGGTGGTGACGATATCTGGAACCCAACAGGAATATTTTTTTCACCCTTGTTTGCGAACCCTTCCTCGCCGTAGGGACCTTCGTGAGTGTCTAGGGAGCCAATTTTTCCTTGGGTTTGACTGAAGAGCAGAACCGTTCCCCTGAGTCAGTTCTTAAAGCAGGGTCCCCCAGTCCCTGGGATGAGCTCTTTCGATCTCAAGAACACAACAGGAAGAAGTTTTTTCGCCCCAGTTTGCAAACCCTTCTTTGTCTTAAGGCAGAGTGTCTAGGGTCATGAGATCCTACAAATATATTTTTTTCAAAGTGGTCGCAGCTAGCTCCCCTTTAGGCATTGTCTTCATGGTTGAGTGTAAGTCGAATCCTTAAAGGGTTAGTTCACCCAAAAATGAAATTTCTGTCATTAATTACTCACCCTCATGTCGTTCCAAACCCGGAAGACCTTTGGTCATTTTTCGGAACACAAATTAAGATATTTTTGATATCAGATATTTTTGCGCACAAAAAGTATTCTCTTAGCTTCATAACATTAAGGTTGAACCACTTTAGTCACATGGACTACTTTAACTATGTGTCACGTGTCAGTGTTTGTTTGGACTTCCAGTTTGAAATTTGATTGGTTCCTGTTCTCCTTTGTTCTTTTCCCGCCACTCCTTTGTATCCATGGTTACTGTCATTATTAGTTCAATTTTGTCACCTGTTAATTCATCATCATCATTTGTATCACCTGTAGAACATAGGTGATACAAATGACGATGATGACGTTAATCAGTGTTCATCTGTGTTTGTATTTAAAGGGATACTTCACCTCTGGAAAGATGAATGTGTATTTAAAATGGGTAATTTATGTAGAAGAAATGTGAAATTATTTTTGAATTTGGAGCTTTCTAGACTGAGAAAATCCAGAAAATGTATTTTTGGCTTATGTGGATGAAAGACAACAACTCCCAAGCCACGCCTCCCGGTAAGAGAGCTCAGCAGTTAAACAACAAGGATTAGCTACTAGTGAGTCCCGGGATTTCGAGATCGCCCAAAATGTCCGGGATTCGGCTTTTGCGTTCGACAGTCGCCATTCATTATGTTTACTGTGGAGAGCAGGACGAGACTGAGGGCCGCGGGAGAACGGCGCGAGGCCGGTGGCGTGATTACCGATGAGCAGGTCGCGCTGCAGTCAAAGACGCACTGGTCTCGTATCTCTCACGGAGGAGCGGGAATTTTCTTAGCAATGTTAAAACGCACATCAACCGATCACTTGTTTAGCGTTCATGTAAACACTACATTCAGATTCACCAATCGGAATGAATTCAGTTAGATTGAAACAAAGGTGTGCATGTAAACAATGAATGGCGACCGCAGAAAGCAAAAGCTGAATCCCGGACATTTTGGATGATCTCGACGGCCGGACATGTCCGGGAAAAAGAGAATGGTAACCCCTACTAGTCAGCTTTCTCCTACTAGTCAGCTTTCTCCACAGAACAAGAGCCTTCTAGCTTAGCTTCCAAAGAAAGACGACTGTCACTGTGTACATTCTGTGAGTGAGATCCCACCCTCTATGGGCGGGTTGAAAACATGCGGGACAGCCCCTCCTACTGGCTGTAGTCTTTAGCCTCTGGCCAAAAAATCCTCCGATGACGCAAAATGACGATTTTTGCGTCATCGGAGGATTTTTTCCAGACAAAAAATACATAAATCTCTCGTCTCAGGGGGATATGAGGGTGGAAAGCACAGTAATTTGAAAATACTACAGGTTTTCTACTAATACAAAGCTTAATGCTAAATCCTGAAGTATCCCTTTAAGGTCCATCTGTTCAGTCAGTCTTTGTCCGATATATGTTGTATTATGTGTGTGAACTCTCTGCCTGTCTTCTATGTACCAGTTTGATTCATATTGTGAGTAAAAGTTTGCATTGGAACTTTTGACTCTTCTTCGTCTTCTTCTGCCTGCACCACACCGTGACAGAAGATCGGAACCGCCCAAAATGGACGATAGGGTAAAAATTATTGCCATGGCTCAAGAGAGCCTAAACTTTTTTTCTTTTATCAAGGACTTTTGCTGCCTTGCTGTCAGCAGCGCCCTTGACGATGAGAGCCTGAGGACCTTGTTCTGGATTGGGGCCACATTTAACCATCCCATCGACCTCCCTGACACCACCGGACTGGACTGGAGGGAGACTGTCATCTGGTGTCTGGAGAGCGTTGTGCATTGATCCGGAACACAGCCAGAACCAAGGGTTCTTCACGTCATGCCTGCCCAGCCTGAGCCCTCAGCCAAGATGGCCACCGCCTCACCGCTTGAGCCCTCAGCCAAGATGGCCACCGCCTCGCCGCCTGAGCCCCCAGCCAAGATGGCCGCTGCCTCGCCGCCTGAGCCCTCAGCCAAGATGGTCGCCGCCACGCCAATATCTGTTCCCCGTTCTGTTCCTCAACCTGTTCCTGTTCCTGCCCCAAGAACTGTTCATGTTCTTAGACCTGTTCCTGCCCCAAGAATCAATCTTTGAAAGGCAAATTTATAGGCTACTCCTAGGCTTACATTTTTAAATTACAAAGGGCCTACTAATGTTTTTGTTATTGTATTTTCAATATTATAGGCTATTATTTGTGCATAAACATATCTGTTTATAGTAAACATACCGTTTGTTTGAAAACAACATATTTTGTCATCCTTGCTGCAAGCTTACAAGAGCGAAAATATCATTAAATGTGAAGGGGGGCCCTAAAATATTTTCTTGGGAAAAAGGGGGTCTCAGACAAAAAAAGGTTGGGAACCACTGTGCTAGACAGTCAAATCGAGTGGTGTGGCTTCTCTGTGAGCCTTCTTGGTGGAACTGTCTTTAAGGTGGAGTGTTGCTAGTCTTCCTCACACTCTAGAGAGTCATCCTGCTGAGGCCTCTGCTCCACAGAACTCTGCTTGAATAGCAGTATCGAGTTGCCAGGCTCTTTTCTGAGCCTCCTTGGTAAGTAGTCCTTAGCTTAGAGCGTAGTTAGGCCTCCATTCTTAGAGCTCAGTCTGGGTGGCTACACCGGGTCGTATGGTTCTCTGTGAGCCTCCTTGGTTTGCTCTTGATTTAGAGAGTCGTCATGCTGAGACCTCCGCTCCCCAGAGCTCCACATACGATAACATGTCTAAGTTGTGTGGCTCTATGTGAACCTCCTTGGTGAGGTGGTCTGTTACACCGTGTCCTAACTACATGCGACGCGCTATAAAAGGTATATTTTCCATGTTAATCATAGTTGTTGTCCTAACCAGCCGCGACACGCGACGATTCTATTTTAGAAATGGTTTCTATTTTTCTGTTAATGCTGAAGTCTTTGCTCTGAGAGCTCCGTGGAGGCAGTGGACTGGGTTGTAAGCTCGTTGATAATTGTTTTCAAGGTGGGCATTGATAAGCTTCCTCTTGCCTTAGAGAGTCTTCTTGGCGAGGCCTACGCCCCCAGAGCTCCGCCTGGATAGCAGTATTGAGTTGTCAGGCTCTTTTGTGAGCCTCCTTGGTAAGTTAGGTCTCCTCTAATTTTAGAGAGTATTCCTGCTGAGGCCTCCATTCGTAGAGCTCCCCTCAGATACTATACCAGGTCGTTGGCTCTCTGTGTGCCTCCTTGACATTTTTTTAGAGTGTTGCTAGGTCTCCTCTTGTTTTGAGAGTGGTTTTCCTGAGACCTCCACTCATCAGGGGTATAGTGCCCCCTAAAGTGGCAGGCAAGATAATCCTTATCCTTGGCCATATTCCTTTAAAGGTATTCAGAAGAACACCTGTGCCCGGTTGCATGAAGCACCTTAAGTTTTTCCCTTAAGTATGATACTTAAGGGGCGATTTCCCCTTACCTAAGAGAATAACTTAAGGGTGTTGCATATAATCTCTTAAACGGTTCTCTTAGGTAAGGGAAACATTTAAGTGTTTCACGACAGCGATCCTGGATTCACGTTATAAAAGTCTGTTGTTGCCATAGATACGCAAAACACTAACACTTTCGCAATCAAATAAAGTAGGCTAGGATATCAGAATGGATAAAGAAAACAAAAAAAGAGAGCCTAATTGGACAGAGGAGGAGAAATGCATTCTTCTTGACAAATATGGTAAAAGAAAAAAAAAATTTGACCGTTTAAATGACGGGAAAGCCCCCGCAACCCGGTGAACCTCTCTGCTGACAGACGATTTATGCACATGGAAAACATCTCCCGCTAATATTGCGCGTCGATCAAATCGGTATTCCTGCAACAATTTTTTATCGCTAAGATGGTCCAAAGGGTTCTCCCTATCCCTAAAAATGATTCTTGGCACATAATGATCTTCAGCTGGTTCCATAAATTCAGCCATTTCGTCTTATTTTTGTCCGCGTTACTCTTAAGGTTACGATTTCCAAACCTTAAGTTATACTTAGGGAAATGACCGTTAAGGGGTTTTATGCAACACTTGACGCTTTTTAAGGGATTACTTAAGTGAAAAAACAGCGTTTAAGGGAAATTCTAAGTGTTTATGACGTTTCACTTAAAGAAACCCTTAAGTAACACTTAAGGGTTTTTTTCTGCAACACCCTTAGGTTTAAGGGAAACATAAGGGAGAACTTAAGGGAAAATTACACTTAAGGTGCTTTATGCAACCGGGCACAGGCCCTGAGCTCTCAGGATAGCCGCTGGTGCGCGTACCATCTAGGACTGGGAATTGTGACTCCGGACCTAGCTCTGTGGAGTCATTGAATTATGTCAGCTGTTACGGCATTCATTCCTTCAGCATGGCGGAGTAGGTATCTGTTCCCCAAAGTGTCTTAGGACGCAGTGCAAGCTCCCATTAGTAAGGCAACGTATCTGGTTACGGATGTAACCATGGTTCCCTGAGAAGGGGAAAGAGACACTACATCCTGTTGCCATGCTTCGGGAATGGCTGACAACATCTCCTTCAGACAAAAGAAATTGTTAACGTGTTCTACAGGCGCCCTTTTATACTCTGGCCACACTGGTAGTGATGACTGTTGCCAGCCAATGTTAGTATCATGTTTAGACGCATGATTCAGACACTGGTCACACTGAGGCATTCCCCAAAGCATCCTAGGACGCAGTGTCTTGTTCCCCTTCTCAGGGAACCATGGTTACATTCGTAACCCGGGACGTTTTCTTGAAGTCTCTTTTTAATTCTCACAGGCAGAGATATGAAACATACACAACACATTACAAAATATTAAGTGAGATATATATTATTATATCCAAATTGATTTACATACATACAGTATACTCACGTAGGGCGATATATAGCAAATCTCAAATGTTTGTTTATATCATTGCAAAATGTAAACTATATTATAGCACAGCTCTAATCCACTAAATGCAACTATAAGGCATTAAGATATTATAAACATTAACATTATGATTTAATGTAAAGCTGCCTTGCATATAACAATGTGTATTGTGAAAAGTGCTATATAAATAAATAAATAAATGTGAAACAAAAAAGACACTTCTTGCTTTTTTTGCGTCTCTGCCTGTGTAAGAAATATGCGTAACCCAGGTAATGTATCATAAAGTGGATAACTGTGATCTGAATAATTTAATAATAAAAATGAGGTTACAGTAACTTAAAAAAAACAAGGATAAACTGTAAACACAGGGCTAGGGTGGGGAAAACAAATCTAAAATTTTACATTTTTAAATAAAACGAATCATCTGGGTTTTTGTTTATGTGTCAAGAAAAATGCATATAATAACAGTAAAGGTCGTTGTGAATTAACAGTTAAAAATCATTATTCATACACACGTCAATGAGAAACACAAAATGTGTCCATTTTGCTATGGGGTTATGGAGATATTAAGGTTATGGGTTACATGAAATGGAGCTCTAGCAAGCAAAAACACACATGGAAACTTTAAAGAATCAAACAGTATCTAGTATTCATCTCTGAATACTGAGAGGAAATTGAATAAACAGCACTACAGATAGCAGGGACAAGCAGGGACACGTGTTTGTGTGTGTGTGTTTTTGGGGTGACGTGGGTGGTCAGCTGTGACTGTGATGACAATGAGATTTAGAGAATAACTCACCAGAGTCAGCAAATTCTGAGGAAACCGCAGACAGAGAAAAACAGAAAGAGAGAGAGAGAGAGTGAGACAGAGAAAAAGATGAAAAAGAAAATAAGCAGGAAAAACAGTAATTATAGTGCAAAGCCATGTAGTGAATAAAAAGATGAGATGTGCTACTAAAATCCTAATACCTGTACATTTTTTTAAAAAGTAACTGATATTTTTTAAATCTAATGTTTCAGTTAAGAGCCGAAAGCTTTTAAAGACCCTATTAAATCAAAATATCAGTTCTGTGGCTTTTAGTTCCGTCTTTTAGATTTGAACTCATCCACATGAAAGTGTACTCAAAACAGAGACTGATGAAGCATTAAACTGACAAAAAATATTGATGACTCATTCTGCACTCCAATCAAAATGTTTTCTAAAATGAGAATGCCCCTCCCCCTAATGCCACCAACTTATTGAGAGTAACAGTTCTGGTTCTGGAAGTAAAAACATTAATTTTCTCAAAAAAGAAAACGTTTTTCAATGATAACTTATAAAGACAAACCTGCTGTGAGCTACAAGGTTTTTAATCAATTGTATACGCTTTTGTTGAAGCTGCTTTTTGTTGTTATTTAACTTATTTTTTAAGGGGCCCTATGGTTTTTTTTTACAAAGTGCATGACAAATAAAGTTATTGACTCCTTAAAGAAAGAATCGATTCTGAACTGCACAAAATATGTTGTCAGCAATTAATTCTCCTTTACTGTTACATACCTACGCAAGCATGTAACAAATTTGTCAGCCTATGGTCAAAACAATGAAAATCAATGGGGTCCAAAACAACATTGGATTGCATCGACTTTGACAATTTTCATCTTTGGGTGAACAATCACTTTATAGCTGGTTTTACTTCAGGACACATAATTTACAATGGATATATTAGAATGACAAAACTGATAATTTTGTGAATGTATTAGCAACAGCAGGAGTGTGATTTATCAGCCTAACCCAAGTGTGAACACATGCAAACAATGTGTTAGGTGCATTCTGGTTAGGCGATACAGGTGTCATTTTTGTGGGAGTATTTTTCTCTGTTAACAGTTATTTTCTGGCATACAAGTTATGACATGCGTTTTATAAAATTGGAAATTATATTATCACACCAAACATACTGTAAATTTCAGAACTTATAACTTACAAAATGTAAAAGAGCATTTATTGAAACCAAGATGCAAAAACGACTTGCTTAATACTGCTGAAAACTTGACATCACACAGATGAATGCACAGGGTTATGATAGTTAAATAAAACTAAAACCATAAAAAAAAATAAAAAAATAAAAAATGGTTAGGCTACTTGAAATAAAATAAACTTTAACTGAAATAAAATATTAAAAACCTTAAACTTGTTTTATTTCACTTAGTTGCCAAAGCAACTCTTCTAATTTTCTTTTAGTTGAAATGGATGTACTAAAATAACTAAATCTGAAATCAATTAAATTAAAGAAAAAAGTATAAAATATAAAAAAAAGCTAATAGAAATGACAAAAAAAAATTACTGAAATTTAACTGAAAACAAACTAATTTTAAACATTACTGAAAAACTATAATAGTATCTCAATGATACTACTTCGCTACATAAAATCACTACACTATTGACAATTGACAAAATTTTGCTAATGTGACCGCACCTTTACAATGCATAATAAAATACCTATGTAACATGAAAGTTCTCTACACTTTTTTTTCCCCTTTTTTTAAAAAACATTTTTCTTTAATTTCTCTCATCAAAATCAGCAGACACACCAAGCCACACCGTAACACTACTGCACTTCATCAAACCATGACACACAGTCTACAAAAAATATCTGTCACAAATCACTAGCTCTCACAGTTGAGAAACATATGGAGGAATACATCTCCTCATTATTACAATAAAACTGATAGCAACTTATGTATCAGATGAAAGGAGAAATGGTGTTAAATGAAACGTATTTCAAATAAATATCAGAATAGAAGAAAAACAGGAAATTATCACCCCCATTTTCTCATGAATGTAAAGCATTTTTAATTTTGTATTGTAATGGAGTAATAGAAATTAGAAAAATATAATTAGAATGTATCTATCTATCTATCTATCTATCTATCTATCTATCTATCTATCTATCTAGCTATATATCTATCTATCCATCTATCTATCTATCATGTGCTTAATTATCATGAAAATCTCTCCATGCACAAAATAGGGGGGAAAAAAAACTATTTTTTTTAATGTAACATTATTAGTTAGTTAGTTAGTTAGTTAGGGAATCACTTGTTGAAATAATTCTGCAATTCAGAGCATGATTCTGTTTTTAATTAATGTAGTGTGTGTGTGTGTCTGTGTTTTACCTTCACTGAGAGGGTCAAGTGTGTGAATCATCAGCTGAAAGATGCTGTTCCTCATTAGGCTGTTGTGTAAAGAGGCAGAGCTTCCTCCTCTCTGCAGCCTTGGTTTGGCCTGTGATAGGAGGAGAAACATCAGTGACATCACTGTAGAGTATAATATAATAATAACCTTTATTTTATATAGCGCCTTTAGAGCAGATTCTCAAGACAATTTACACAATTAAACAGATAAAAATACAAACAGTTTGTTTTTAGATGATATTTAAAAATGCACAAATTCCGTAAATCTCTAAAATGAGAATAAAGTGCCTTCCAGAGTCTAGGAGCATAGGATGAGAAAGCCCTGTCCCCTACAGATTGCAAATGTGTCTGTGGACCAGCCAAAAGACCAGCTTGGCAGGAGCACAAATGACGCCAGGGATGTGTTCATTTCTCCTGACTCAAGTCAGGATCCTAGAAGCTGAATTTTCCAATTAGTAAAGTGTGGTTTTAGGGAACCCAGCAAGAAGAGTACTGCAGTAGTCAATGTGTAAAAAAAAAAAAAACATAAGCCACCAGGCTTAGAGTGGATATACATCTTAGTATCGTCTGCATATAAGTGATAATTAACCCTGAGTGATCTTAAGAACAATCCAAGAGGGAATATATAAATGCTAAAAAGTAAGGGGCCTGAAATTGAACCCTGAGGGACACCAGTAGGGTCAGAGCCAATCTCAGGCCTGAAACCACTCTGGCAAACGGGCAGCGATCAGAGAGATAAAATCTAAACCAGGCTAAAACAGTCTCAGAAACAGTTTCAAGACTACTGAGTGAGAGGTTGTAAATAGTTATTAAGAAGTAGTTTATATTCAACTGTATTATTCATTTGACTGCACAGACACTATTGACTGGACGAAGACATCAGAGTTTTCTGCAGAACTGCTTCATAGATTGAATGAATTAAATGAATAATTTATATTAATTTAATATAATAATAATAAGTAATTTAATAATGTAATTGAATGATCTTTACAAAATAACTGAATCAACACTGAACTGACGTCAGCTGAACAACAACACTATTTTCCTTTAGAGCTGTTAGTACAGCTGAAATGAACTGTTTGCATCATTGAATAATTTTCCTGTCATCACTGTAAAGCTGCTTTGAAACAATCTTTATTGTATAAAGCGCTATATAAATAAAGGTGACTTGACATCACAATAAAGGCTTCAGAGTGACAGCATGGCAGCACACACTCATGGAGTATAACCATGGCTCATCTTATGGAAGCAACATATTTGGCGATTTCTAAACTGAGGCTGGATGTCCTGACCGGTCAGGGTGATTGGGGGGAAGGGTTAAGGGCAGGTCTTCAGAGCAGCTGATGCTATAGCAACATGTCAGTGCAATCAGAAGAGTCAGCTGCTGGATAACACAAGCATACAGGTGTCAGGAGTGTGTGTTGTGCTGAGACAAACACTCAGTAAATTGCTCTGAGGATCAGGGAACAGAGTTAGCAGATGTCGGGGAGACGTTTTTACTGTCACTTTAATGAAAAGAGGTGAAGACTGTTGCACTATCTATCTATCTATCTATCTATCTATCTATCTATCTATCTATCTATCTATCTATCTATCTATCTATCTATCATCCAATAAACAATAAACTATCTAAACAAAAAAGAAGGCATTTTTTTTTCTTCTTTTTTTTTCTAGTGTGGAACAGACTGTAATAATGCAAGCATCATGCTTTACATTATAGCAGGGGCAACGCTGGGGTTTCTGGGCCTCCTGGCTAACTTCTCTGTCAAATTTCGCTATAAGTTGTAGGGGGGCTGGGTATGAGAGAGCTGGCCCCCAATCGCGCATACTATCTGAATCGTCCTAATCTTCCCCCCATTATGGTGCCCCTGTATCACAGCACAAACTATCATAAATGGACAAATGCACAGACACATACACATGGACAATACTTACCGACAGTTTGCTGTCATCCTCCACTTCATTAGGGCTCAACTTCACAGTCAAGAAATGAAGAAAGAAAGAAAGAAAGAAAGAAAGAAAGAAAGAAAGAAAGAAAGAAAGAAAGAAAGAAAGAAAGAAAGAAAGAAAGAAAGAAAGAAAGAAAGAAAGAAAGAAAGAAAGAAAAGAGACAACAGTACAGTGATGTGAGACAGGACCAGCAGACAGTAGACTGACATCAGACTCCATAGAGGCACATATACACTAACAACACATCAACTGACAGTCAAAGCTGGGACAGAGCTTGCAGAGTGTGTTTGACCTCTGACCTTACCGTGAGTGTGTTCTCTGACCTCACCAACAGTGTGTTTTGACTACCATAAAGGTACAATTATGCCATAAAGAATCGCATACGCAAGAGAAGCTTTGTAAAGGTGTAAATCGAGTTTAAAGCGTAAGAAAAAATGGTTTGCAGCATTTTACTGTTATTGTTAATTCATGTATTGTGAAATTGCAGCTAACACAAAATAAATATGATCTGTATTCTTCGGACTTCCATTTGTCCATGCTTACATTTTTGCCACATTTTTTTTTCCCGGTGAAATACGACCAAGAGCATTGCAAGCCTGTGAACAGCGATTTGCAAGCGAAAACAAGAGTTTAAGAACCGCAAAACAGATTGGCTGTGTAAAACCAACATTTGTGTAAAAATAAACTTTTGCAAATGTCTAAATGACTTGTGTACGTAGAGCAAAATGTTCCCAAAATAACCCGATATGTATGGTTCTGTCTTTCTTTTAGCTGTGAATATACAGTTTTTGCACAATTCTCTAACTCACTAAGTTCCCTTTCAAGGGAACTCGCGTTGCGTCGAATTGACGCTATGGGGAACGCTTTGCGTGATGACGTCTTGAAGCACATGTAAAATCAGTCCAATGGTGTGGCGGAACGTCAGAGGCGGGTGACGTCACGTACCAGGAAGCTATAAAAGCCGTCCCGAAACAGAAAACGAAAGCTTTCTGAGTCTTCAGTTGCGCTCTGTGTGAAATCTGTCTGTATATTTGGTGTTGTCTGTCTATATCATATATATATATATATATTCAGTATGGCGAGCAAGCAGCAGTTTAGAGTGTGTGTCCATCCCTGCCCGCGTTATTTAACGGGAGGTGATACTCACGCTCTTTGTGTTGTTTGTTTGGGTGAGGAGCATGCCCAGTCAGCACTCGAGGGTGGTGACTGTGTGCATTGCGACGCGCTTCCATTGCGTTCGCTCCGATCCCGCTTGGCTCGGTTCAATCCCGATCGCGTTCCCCAGGGCTCTGGTCCCGCCGCTGCCGAGGCACGGCGGCAATCACAGACCTGGGGTTCGCAAATGGATCTATCAGTGGATGTTGAGACGGGCTCTGCCTTATCTCAGCCTCCTTCTGATAGATCCAGTGCCTCTCATCAGGGTGTGGAAGCACGCGTTGCGGTTTCTTCCCCCCCGATGGAGGCACCAATACTGCAATTGTCCAGCTCTGAGGAGTTGGACGTTGTTAGTATTGACGCTGAGTCTGAGGATTCGCCACCTCAGTCTGATGCGTTTGAAGAATTGCTTGATGTTATCACTAGAGCTGTCGAGCGATTATCTATTGAGTGGCCAGAAGATAGGCAGGGCGCTCGTTCGAAAAGCAAGCTCGACGAACGTTTCCTGCCATCTCGTGCACAGCCTCAGTGCAGAAGCCTTCCGTTTTTCCCCGATCTCCACACCGAGGTGTCGAGATCGTGGGGGAAACCAGTGTCATATCGAGTGTATACTGCACAAACATCACACTATTCATCCATTCACAATTATAAAGAGCATGGTTATGGGGAGATGCCGAGGGTGGAAGAGACGCTCGCGAGCTATCTCTCTCCAGCAACGGCATCTTCTCTGAAGGCTCCTGCACTTCCATCCAAGCCAGTAAAAGTTACATCTTCCCTGGTTCATAAAGCTTATGCCGCCGCCGGTCAAGCTGCAGCGTGTTTACATACAATGTCCATAATGCAGGCTTACCAGGCTGAGTTATTGGGTGATTCTGAGGATGGCGGGGGTATTAGTGCTGATACGGTGTCTGAACTGCGTAGAGCCACAGATTTGTTTCTCAGGGCCACCAAGGAGACGGCTAAATCCATCGGCCGCTCTATGGCAGCCCTGGTGGCCACTGAGAGGCATCTGTGGCTCAACTTAAGTGACATAAAGGACAAAGAAAAACATGTTCTTTTAGATGCACCAGTATCCACGCAAGGGTTATTTGGAGACGCAGTTAATAGTGCTGTAGCGAAGTCACAAGAAGCTTCAAAACAGGCAGCTGCACTTCAGAAACTTCTCCCCCGCCGTTCTTTCTATGAGGCTGCTGAGCGGGAGCAGCCTCACTCCTCTAAAAAGAGCGCTGAGCACCGCGCCACTCAGAAACAGAGCGTTTCCTCCCGTGCTCCCCCACAAAAATCTCGGGGACACGGAGGGCGCTCTCAAACCCAGCAGTCTTCGAGGGGTAAAACGGATCTGCGGACCGTTATTACCGCCAAGAAGGCTGCTGGGAAAAAGTCCTGATGTCTGAGGGCTCAGGACAAATGAGGGTAGTCCCCCCGAAGCAGAGCGGTTAACACCTCTTGTCACGGTGCCCGTCTCTCTTCGGTGCCCTCAGGGGACCGTTCTGCCAACCCTGCCGCCTCCGGTGTTACAGGGCGCAGCGGTCTCCGGCGAGCACATATCTCAAGGTCCACCCGGAAACGTAGTGGCCTCGGGATGCCCGCCCCCTCTGAGGAGGGTGCTAGAGCAGTCTGTTCGGTCGTTCCCTGCCGGTGCGCCGTTACAGGGCGACGAACCGACTACTCAACAGCAGGAGAAAAATACGGTGCCGTCTCTTTTCGGTGCCCTCAGGGGACCGTTCTGCCAACCCTGCCGCCTCCGGTGTTACAGGGCGCAGCGGTCTCCGGCGAGCACATATCTCAAGGTCCACCCGGAAACGTAGTGGCCTCGGGATGCCCGCCCCCTCTGAGGAGGGTGCTAGAGCAGTCTGTTCGGTCGTTCCCTGCCGGTGCGCCGTTACAGGGCGACGAACCGACTACTCAACAGCAACACAATCCAGAAACCAGTCTCGAGAGGCTGGTACCTCTAGTAGAATCTTTGACAGCGTGGAAGCTACTGTCAAATGTTTCTCGTTGGGTCCTGCAGACCGTGGCAAAAGGGTATCAGATACAATTCTAGAAACGCCCAACTCGGTTTATGGGGGTCCTGCCCACAGTGGTGGGCCCCGAGCAGGTTCTGGTTATGGAACAGGAAGTAAACACTCTGTTAGAGAAAGGGGCCATAGAATATGTACCTCCCTCCGACAGGGAAACCGGGTTCTACAGCCGGTACTTCATAGTTCCAAAGAAGAACGGGGGATTGCGTCCCATTTTAGAGCTTTGAGTTCTGAACGAGTCATTCATTCAGCTCAAGTTCAAAATGTTAACATTGAGACAAATCGTGTCACAGATCAGGTCCGAGGACTGGTTTGTCACGATAGACCTCAAGGACGCATATTTCCATATTTCCATCCGTCCTTGTCATTGGAAGTTCCTGAGGTTTGCTTTCGGGGGCAGAGCATACCAATATCGAGTTCTTCCATTCGGCCTGGCTTTATCACCCCGCACTTTCACCAAATGCGTGGATGCAGCTCTGGCGCCTCGGCGCCTCCAGGGTATTCGCATCATGAACTACATCGACGATTGGTTGATTTTAGCTCAGTCGCATCAGTTGGCGGTTCAACATCGAGATGTTGTTCTCGCCCACATGAAAGAGCTGGGGTTACGGCTGAACGCCAAGAAGAGTGTGCTTTCTCCACTTCAGAGGACCACTTTTTTAGGCGTGGTTTGGGATTCAGTGTCGATGCAGGCGCGCCTGTCACCGCCACGTGTAGATTCCATCCTTGCAGCTGTGAAAAGTGTAAAGCTAGGCCAGCTACTCACTGTCAAACAGTTCCAGAGACTGTTGGGTCTCATGGCAGCAGCTTCCAACGGGATACCTTTTGGACTACTGCACATGAGGCCCCTGCAGTGGTGGCTCAGGACCAGAGGGTTTTCCCCGAGGGGCAACCCATTTCGCACAATCAAGGTCACGTGGCGATGCCTACGTGCCTTGGTTATGTGGAAGAAACCTTGGTTCCTGTCCCAGGGCCCAGTGCTGGGAGCTCCTTGTCGTCGCAAACTGCTAACGACGGATGCTTCCCTCACGGGTTGGGAAGCGATCCTGAGGGTCGCTCATCTCAAGGTCTGTGGGAAGACCATCATCGTTCCTGGCATTTTATAGCCTAGAGATGTTAGCTGTCTTCCGGGCTCTGAGGAGCTTTGTCACAGGTCTCAGGGGACACCATGTGTTAGTACATACGGACAACACGTCGGTAGTTGCCTATATCAACCACCAAGGGGGTTTGCGCTCGCGCCCATTATCCAATCTGGCACGCCATATCCTCTTGTGGTCCCAGGGGAAGTTGCTGTCACTCAGGGCAGCCTACCTCCCCGGGGTTCAGAATATAGGAGCAGACACTCTGTCGAGACAGGGGCCGAGGCCCGGGGAATGGAAGGGACTTTGGTCTCCCTCACGCATCCAGCTCCTCTGGGACTGGATGCTATGGTACAGACGTGGCCGAGGCTACGTCTGTACGCTTTTCCCCCAGTGGCTCTGCTCCCGGGAGTTCTGGAGAGAGTTCGCAGGGACCGGGTTTGCCTGCTTCTTATAGCCCCGCGCTGCCGGGCAGAGTATGGTTTCCCGATCTTGTGTCCCTCCTCGACGGGCATCCTCTGGAGCTTCCTGTCAGGAGGGGCCTTCTGTCCCAAGCAGGGGGCTCAATATTTCACCCCCGCCAGAACTGTGGAACCTGTGGGCTTGGCTTCTGAGGGGGCCCAGCTCATAGAGTCAGGTCTCTCAACTGAGGTTGCTGAGACCATTCTACAGTCCAGAGCTCCCTCAACAAGGAAACTTTATGCCCTGAAGTGGAGAGTATTCACTTCTTTGTGTAGTGACCGTCGGTTGGATCCAGTCAACTGCCCAATTGGTACAGTTCTGGAGTTCCTGCAGGACCGGTTCACTGCAGGTCTAACCCCGTCCACTTTAAAGGTTTATGTGGCGGCCATAGGTGCTTACCACATTCCTTTGGGTGGAATGTCTGTGGGGAAAGACCCTTTGGTATCTCGTTTCCCTCGTGGCACTTGGAGGTCCTCCTCCCTTTCGAAATCGGACCAGGAGGCGAATAATTTGATTTGCCCTGTTCGGGCGTCAGACGCATATGTCCACAGAGCTGCCCTGTGGCGTAAGAGTGATCAATTGTTTGTTCGCTTTGGGCCCCCTAACAAAGGAGGTCCAGTGTCTAAGCAAAGGATGAGCAAGTGGGTGGTTGAGGCTATCTCACTTGCTTATGAGGCGGCTGGACAGCCTTCTCCTTGGGCTGTCCGGTCGCACTCTACTAGGAGTATGGCGGCCTCTAAGGCCCTTATATCAGGAGTATCTTTACAGGACGTTTGTGATGTAGCAGGCTGGTCCTCACCGCACACACCTTCATCAGGTTCTACTCTTTAGACCTAGACTCTACTCCAGGGTCTCAGGTTTTGTCTTCCTAGTGCTGCGCAATTGATTTCACACAGGACAGACATTTGTAGCTATGGTGGCGTTGGTATAGACGTTCCCCATAGCGTCAATTCGACGCAACGCGAGTTCCCTTGAAAGGGAACGCCTCGATTACGACTGTAACCTCGGTTCCCTGAAGAGGGAACGAGCGTTGCGTCACCTTGCCATATCTCCTTCATGCCTGTCAGCACGACTTCAGACTCTACGAAACTTTCGTTTTCTGTTTCGGGCCGGCTTTTATAGCTTCCTGGTACGTGACGTCACCCGCCTCTGACGTTCCGCCACACCATTGGACTGATTTTACATGTGCTTCAAGACGTCATCACGCAAAGCGTTCCCCATAGCGTCAATTCGACGCAACGCTCGTTCCCTCTTCAGGGAACCGAGGTTACAGTCGTAACCGAGGCGTTTTCCAAGGTGAGGAGGAAGGCGGGTCCTTCTTCATGTAGCCAATCAAATTAGGTTCTCACTGACTCTCGATTTACTCTTATCTGATTGGTTCAATAAACACGCAGAATGCCAATACATTTTTTATTTTTTATTTTAGATGCCAAGACATTTATCTTCATTTAGTTCAGCATTGTTCTCACTGTGGGAATAGTACTTTTAACGCACATGTACTTTTAAGTTTTAATATAATGTATATAATGTTGGAATTCTAAGTTAATTTGTTACATGATTTCTGTATTATAATCTTTTATTTATTATTATTATTATTTATTTATTTTATTATTATTATTTTATGTTATTATTATTTGAATTGTTGTATTTGTTTTTCTATATCTAGCCATGTGTATATATAATATTGTTTTTTTTTATTTAGATTAATAATTATTTTCTCTACATAGAGATGTTACTCATATTCATACTCAGATGTTTAGTTGCTCTAAATCATTTTGATATGTTGTTTTAATGCTTTGGCAATACAAAATGTATTTTCTTGTCATGCCAATAAAGCTTTCTGAATTGAATTGAAATGAATCATGCCAAAACTGTAAGCGCAGCTAAAAGACAGATGCTGCAAACGGTGCTGCAATGCTGCAAACCATTTTTTTTTTGCACTTGATTTACGTGATTTACACCTCTACAAATCTTCTCTTGCGAATGCAAATTTAATTTACGCTTACAATCTTATGTACACTTCCACATATCTTACTCTGCGCATGTGATTGTGTATGGAATCATTTTACCTTCATAGACTTCTGACATCTGACCTGACAGAGATTGTTTGACCTCTCACCTTAAAGAGTGTGTTGACCTCTGACCTCACTGAGAGTGTTTTAACCTCTAACCTCACAGAGTATATTTTGTGACTTCTGACCCTGTGTTTTGACCTCTGACATCGCCAAGTGTGCAGTTTCACCCCTGACCTTCTAGTGTGTTTTGTCCTCTGACATCAAGGGTGTTCTATTACCTCTCATTTCACAGAGAGTGTGCTCTGCTGACTTTTAACCTCACTGAGTGTATATTTTGACCTCTGACCTCACCAGATGTGTGCTGTGACGTCACTGTGTCTTATGAAATATAACCTTCCTATTTGTGTTCTGACCTCACAGTGTATTTTGACATTTCCAAAGTTTATACCTTAGACCCTATTGAATGTGTTTTGACCTCTAACCTCACCAAGTGTGTGTTGTCACCTCTCACCTCACAGAGAGTGTGTTTTGTTCTCTGAGAGTGTATTTTGACCTCTGACCTCACCTAATGTGTGCTGTCACCTCACTGTGTCTTATGAAATATGACCTTACTGATTATGTGCTGACCATGAAAAGATGTCAATAAAACAGCTTCAGTGTCACTTAATGTTACATTTACACCGGAAAAGCCATTCAGTGACCATAAACTCAGGGCTGGAATGGGGGGTAACGCAGGGGACAGAGTCTGGAGAGGAAATTTCAAGGGTACGCCGTTCCAGTTCGATTTTTTAGGGAACTGAAAGGTATTTCTATCTTTTATCCACTCAATAGCCTACGAAAGTGATACAAATTAAGCACAAAAACATAGCACAATATAATTGCACAATTAATAATTAAAAGATCGCAATCTCGATTCAAACACCCACACGATCTTACTCCTAAATGACAGTGATTCGGCTCTGTCTATTTTTGACGAGTGCGATCACAGTGAACATTCAGATCTGCTTTGGCGCTGCCACTGACCCAGAGAGAGCAGTTGTCATGTATACTATAGGTATGAAAAAGCTTCACAGTGTTTTCAACCACACAGTATCAGTATTTCTTAGTTACAGTAATTCAAATTATCACAGAAATACTGGGTAAAAAGTTTTTAATTCAGATATAAACACTGATCTTTTGAAAGTAACTTGATGCTTCAAATATTTATTTATTTATTTATTTTTTTGTGTGCAAATGTACTACAGCAATTCACATTTTGTCAGAACCTCTAGTAAATTCTCTGTTAGTTTGTTTAGCTGTCTATTCAGAATCGTGAAAACAAAAACAAAATGTGATTCTCAATTTCCAGATTCTTGCAGCTCATTGAGTAAAAACAGCATCATAACCTCACGGGATGAAACAGGTTCATTAATAAGCTACACTTCAAATTCTGAAAGAAAAACAAAAAGAAAAAAAAGAATCAGCAGTTAAAATTATTTCAGAGAATTCTTATATTAGAATACAACCACAGGTTTAGGTAGCAACGTGGTTTTTAAAAGAAAACTCATCTTCAAAACAAAATGTTTATAAAATGATAAACATCACATTTCAACCCGTTTAACCATTGTTTAAGAAAAGGGATGAGTCAATGTTATAATAATATTCTACCCTGCTGAAAACATTAATGATGTAAAGGAAAAACAATATAAAACATGATTTATTGATTTAAATAATTGGAACTTTATGGAACCAAACATGTAACCAGCAACATGCATTTTTATTTATTAAATAATTTAATAAAATTTATTTGAGAAAATTGTCTTGGTCTTTATTTAACTACGAATACACATTAAAGGTGCTCTAAGTGATGCGACGCGTTTTTTAGGCCCAAACATTTTTTGTCACATACAGCAAACATCTCCTCACTATTCGCTAGCTCCCTGTCCCCTGAAAACACTGTAAAAAAACGCGGTCTCTCTAGACACCACAGGCTCCACAAACGGCAACAAAAACAAACTGGGCTCACCCGCACCACGAAACATGACAAACAGTGTTCCAGCCAATGACCGACAACAAGAAACATTTGAGGGTGGGGTTTGGGGGGTTAGTGCGCGTGCACATGAAGGGGGTGTGGAGGAGAGAGAAGCATGAAGAGGGAAGTTTGAATTATGGCCGACACACGACCAAAGAGACGACGTTCCGATGAACAAATTGCAAAGAAAAGGGACAAGGATAAGGAACGCGTGAAGTCCCGAATTTACATTGGAAAAACCTTCGAAAGGTGGCGAGAACTCCGCCGGCAGAAGGGCTTCCAATCCGACATATTTGCTCTGTTTTTGCAGAACAGGTAAATCCATTTTTCTTTCTAAACTGACGTTCATGTTCGCCAAACCAACACAAGGATGTAATTAGCTAGAACTATGCAGTCAGCGTTAGCTTTGGTGAATACAATATGTATGTTTCTAGCAGCGATCAATCTCTATTGTAAATGATCAAGCAAATTCACAGTAGGGCGACAATTTGTGTGAATGACTGTTTTCACCCACGGTTTGTTATGAATTTGAATGTTCATTTATTGGCTATTGACAACTTTGAATAAATTTGTTTACGCCGCCGCCGTTGTTTATGCTCACTTGGAAACGCGAAGTTAACGTTATCTTGTTATTATTGCGTCCTTTTATGGGAGCTATAATAATAACCTCAGGTGGCGAAACTATTAAGATAATTTTGATCTTTTTCTGCATTCTGTTCTGCAATATATAAAAGCATTTATCTAACTTGGCGACATTACACATTGAATGAAGTATTAGTAAAACTTAACTTTGTTTGTAGTGACTATTTTGACTTTCCTTTATGCCGGAAGGGAGGGGAGGAGGGAGGAGACGAGATGAGGAGGAGGGAGGGTCTAGTTAGCCTCTGTTTTGTTTGACAACAATTTGAATGTCAACAAGAAGTTACGACTCCCGGGATCGCTTAGAGCACCTTTAAGAAGCATGATATGTAACACAAAATAAAAAAATTCTAGAGAGGAGCATTTTGATAAATATATGCACTACATTGCATACTTATTGTACTTTTACTTAAAGCTGCAGCCCGTAACTTTTGGGTAAAAAATTTTCCAAAATAAATTTTTGAGCAAGTACATAAGCAGCCAGTGTTCAAAACTATCTGCTTGCCTTAGCTTAATTCTAAACGGTTAGATCGTAATTATGTTTTTAATTCCAGTGGTACTGGTGGATTTCCGCGGGAAATTCGAGCATGTCTTTGCGTCATTACGTCACATCTGTACACATAAAGAATGTCTCTCGGCTAGTAGGCTATATTGCGTGTGAAGATGTTGGAGGTGGAGATTTATAGCCTTTTCTCACAGCACTTGATATAATTAAACTTATCAATTTGATGGCGGATCTAGAAAGGTTCACACGGCAATCACCAGTGACAACTGGAGATTCATCCGTTGTAAAATGCAAAAGACTTCGGACTTCGAAGTGGCTACAGAAAAAAAGAGACTGCAACGAAAACAAGGATAAATATCGGAAGGGCATCAAATGTAGTCACGCAATGCTGATGTTGTTAACATTAACAATTTGAGAACAAAGTATCATTTGCCCTGTTTGACGTGATATGATAAGCGATTGTTAGATTTAATCAGTGCGATTTACTGCAATGCTTTTTTTCCCTTAGTTGGTCAGAACAAAAGTGGATGTTACTTACTTGTTCAGATTACATTTTCCAGTGAAAATTCTTATGTTGGTCATACTTCCAAAAAGTAGAATCTGTGATTTCGAATGACAGTATCCACACCGGCACGGTGACTGACAGCCGCACATTCTTATCAAAACATTGGATTCATCCGCACTGTGCCATGCCGAGGCACAACCCACGTAAAGTTGATAATTCCGTGAATAACTGCAATAGCAGATTTCGAAAAGAGATGGCGACAAAGAGAAAAAACTACGGACTGCAGCTTTAACCTGTTCCTCAAATATAATGTAAGCTATGTTTGAAAAAATCTATCATGTTTTTAGTCACCATTTTAATTTGTATATTTCAATAAACGAGTAGAAATATAATTGTCATTAAAATGTTATTATTATAAAACTTGCCATGTAGCCTACTGTACCTGATACAAACCACAGTTAATTGATATTTAATCAAACTGAATCATAATCGAATCTGAATCTAACTGAATTGCAAGCTATTATGATTTTTTTGTCAATACCCAGCCATATACAACAGCCTATGACCCTTAAAACAACACTTTGCAATAAACCAGTCACTCAAAGCCCAGTCTGGAGCAATGAACTATTCTAATCCAGTTCAATCAAGAATTGGTTTATAGTCGGACGGTCTCTTGAAGTGGGTGGTTCTGCTCAGAGTATGCAGTAAACTGATGTAAAGCTCTCTGAGTTCTGTTCCAGTGTTCCCAATCCAACAGACTGTAATACAGCGAATCGAGCTGAAAGGTCATGTGCAGTGGACACTGCTACTAACATCAGTGGGATCAGTTCAGCAGGTAATGCAGAACCATTGGAGCCTCAATCAAGATGGAAAAGACGCTAAAAGTAGCTCTTAGGGCTAAATGAGCTCCAAGAGAACACCCTGGAAGAAATCAATTTGAATCTCACATCTCTGCACATCTAGTTTACTTATCACCAACCTGAAACCAACATGTACTGCGACTCTGTTAAAAATCAGCATCCATTTCCATGCTTTTATTCGATTGTAATTTAAATCTTTTTGCATCCACAGTGCTGAGAACACTAAAGTTGCTTTTTGTTTAGCATCCTCATCATATTTCAAATATAACTCCACATAAATAAATACAATGCATAATTGAAATGCATACATACATTCATACATACATGCATAGCCAGCTTTCCAACTCTTGTTAATTAGTAACCCAATTTTCTGCAAGCAGAACTAATTACAAAAGCAGCCACTCTTATCACCTGTAGGGGATTTCAGGACGGCACAGACCTCAAAGCGCAAATCACAGAGGAGCCAAATCATCAATCTCCAACACTTAACAGAAAAAAAGGAAAAGCCTCCTCAAGTGAGTGTAACATCCTAAAATAAGGCACTAAGATAAAATGTCTGTACAGTATGCCTCTTTAATCAACAAAACATCAAATCAGTGACATTTTGTTGCTGTTGTTTGTTTGTTGCAGTGACATTTTGACAATACACTGTTGCTAATACACTTTGATCATTTTATGCTGGTAGATGGAATATGTGTAAACAAGGCCCATTAATTCGCTAAATAGTGCAGCTATACTCCGCGATTTTAATTAAACAGGCAACTTAGTTTGGCTTTCTCTAAGCAGATCAGAGTAAGATTGAAGATGTGAATCAAATGTGAAGCTGATAAGAAGATGTGAGCTGACTAATTGGATGCATTACAGATCTAAGATTAAACCCATTACTTAAAGAGCATAATGCAGGTAAATTATTTTACAAAATGAATATATAACCATGTATGAAAATACCATATGAAAAGTTAATTGAGGATTACATTTTTTTTACAAGACATTAGGGCACAAATTTAGTAGAAAAAGTGGCAGTTTCTTTGACAGTTTTTTTTTTTTACATCGCGCAATTTTACGTCACGTGAGGGAGTTGTCAGCCCGTGGTTCGGCCGGCGGCGGGAAACATGATAATAATCTGTAAAATATTGTGATCTGAGCTCATATCATTAGCTAACGTGTATTTATCTATAAGCTAACACTGGTCTCTCACCAAGACACCTGCCCTGTTCTCCACTGGTTCTCCTCACACCACAACTCAATTTGTCTCCTCTGACCGTTGTTCTATCTAATCTTGGCCTGACCCTGCTCTCTTGGCTCCATAGCAGGCTCATAATTGTATGGCTGTGGTCTGTCATACAAGTGTGAATAAACATTTACAATTTCCTCAGCGTCCGAACTGTAATTGCGATCCATTGTTTTCCTTTTGTTTAAATTGACCGTGCTCCCTCCCGTTACGTCACTTCCGGTTTGGCATTTTTCAGATGTGGAAGTAAAAGATCAAAGAAATTCTCACAAAAATGACTACAGAAGCCTCAGTAGCGTATTTATAGGTATGTTTTTCAATTCATTGACTCACTGGGGGTTCTAACCTGCAATATGCTCTTTAACCCCCTGGGATCGGCGATCACGCCGGCGTGATCAGCTCGCTTTTTTTCTTATCAGTGCAAAAGAGACTCAAAATACTCTGTTGATTTTGATCTTACATAAGTGTTATTCATCATTCGATTCGACTTTAAAATGAAAATTCTGTCATCATATACTCACCCTCATGTTGTTTCAAACCTTTATGAATTTATTTCTTCTGCTGAACAGAAAGGAAGATATTTAGAAGAATATCAGTAACCAGACAGTTTCTGGTCTCATTGACTTCCATAGTATATTTTTTTCCTACTAAGGAAGTCAATGAGACCAGAAACTGTCTGGTTACTGACATTCTTCTAAATATCTTCCTTTCTGTTCAGCAGAAGAAAGAAATTCATACAGGTTTGAAACAACATGAGGGTGAGTATATGATGACAGAATTCTCATTTTAAAGTGGAGTATCCCTTTAACATGCCCACGGAGAGCGTGTGCTATTCAAACGCAAATGATCTGAGGCAATCCATGCAAACGTGTCAACGCCCACATCAGCTCGATAAAACACATCAAGTTTAATCAGACTCATCTACTTTAGGTCGTCTTGCGACGCTGTGAGGAATAATACTATCGTAATAATAATCCTGGGAAATTTACCTCAGAAGTGCTGGTTAGTTTCACTTCGAGGAGCAACGGATCCAGCTGAGAACTGTGAATAGTAAGTTATTTATTCTTAAGTGCTTTGTTCTAATCGCGATATGCAATAGTGTCAGTAAACCGCAAAAATACTGTTTGAATATGAATCGCGTGTCTGTGTGTGAATGAATTAACTGCACAGATGCGCCCTGTTGTTTACTACAGAACAGCTTGCATCTGTGCTGTATAAGCAACGTATTAAACTGCAAATTAACATTGATATGCTAATATATCATAAAAACGATATGTTACAGATGAAATATGAATGTTTAGACAAGATTTTGTTGATTAGTTTTGGATTGATTATAAAGTGTTTACTGTAAAAAAGACTACTGTCACATTAAATAACCTTTTGGTCGCCATTTTCTGCTCATATGTTAAATATATAGGGGATGTTTTGTAAAAAATAAAGCAGGTATATTGAATTATCAAATAAGATGTTATTATAGTGTTTGTTCCAATATTCAAACTAATGAATCCTTAACTTTGAAATGCGTATGATAAAATGTATACTTTTTACAAAGAAAGATTACACTTGAAATATTGTTAAAATTGTAATTGTTGTTGATTTACATGTGAAAACTTTTTAATAAAATAGCAAACAATATATTTACAAGGTAGATGTTGTCACGGTTCATAAATCGGCTGACACATGTCTAATTGTGTGGGCGTGGTTACTCGTTGTGTTGATTAGTGTCTCCAGCTGTCATCAATCCCAGTTCCCTTTATATGCCCAGTAATTTCCCTCTCATGTTGTCAGATTGTTGTGGTTGTTCCTTGGTGTGTGTGTGTGTGTGTGTGTGTGTGTGTGTGTGTGTGTGTGTGTGTGTGTGTGTGTGTGTGTGTGTGTGTGTGTGTGTGTGTGTGTGTGTGTGTGTGTGTGTGTGTGTGTGTGTGTGTGTGTGTGTGTGTGTGTGTGTGTGTGTGTGTGTGTGTGTGTGTGTGTGTGTGTGTGTGTGTGTGTGTGTGTCCGTGTGTGTGTGTCCGTGTGTGTGTGTCCGTGTGTGTGTGTCCGTGTGTGTGTGTCCGTGTGTGTGTGTCCGTGTGTGTGTGTCCGTGTGTGTGTGTCCGTGTGTGTGTGTCCGTGTGTGTGTGTCCGTGTGTGTGTGTCCGTGTGTGTGTGTCCGTGTGTGTGTGTCCGTGTGTGTGTGTCCGTGTGTGTGTGTCCGTGTGTGTGTGTCCGTGTGTGTCCGTGTGTGTGTCCGTCCGTGTGTGTCCGTCCGTGTGTGTCCGTCCGTGTGTGTCCGTGTGTGTGTCCGTGTGTGTGTCCGTCCGTGTGTGTGTCCGTCCGTGTGTGTGTCCGTGTGTGTGTCCGTGTCCGTGTGTGTGTGTGTCCGTGTGTGTGTCCGTGTCCGTGTCCGTGTCCTGTTCCTGTGCCTCGTCTGCAAAGTTCTTCGTCTGGATTTCGTCAGTTTCTTCGTGTCGTCTGGATGTTCCACGGTTCCTGGTTTTTCACTCGAGCACGCTGATCACCGCACCACCACCGGATCGCCATCTCGTCCCTGCTTCATTGCCACCTGAGTGTTTGTCCCCGACCTGTGTCTACATCTGACCATTTATAATAAACTGAGTTTTACTTGCATCTTGCATCCTCCTGTTATTTCCTCACAGATGTAAGCAACATCTTAATAGGTCAATATAAGCCTTCTCCTCAAATTATTTATTATTGTTTTTTATTAGTGACACATTTGGGGAGAGGATATATTCCAAAACTTTCTGAAAATACAGTATGAGAATTAACTGCATAGTTACTAGAAATGTTTACCTTGGATATTATACAATTTGCATGCATACAAAATAAGTCCTCACATTCTTTCTTGTGGTACTCATTGACACACATGACTGAAAGGCTCATTTTGCAGCTCATTATGTGGGTCATTGTCTTATCAGGTGTGAATCAGAGCATTATTCATGATCATTCACGCCCCCACGCATATTGCCTTTCCAAACAAAACGTTCTTTGTTGTATTCATCTGCTACGGCATGTGTAACATTTATCTGTCAACTCTGCATAATCCTTCGCGATCGATATCGCACGTTTGTCGATGGAGCAGTTTCAGACCATACTAAATGTTCTGACCACATTTGTGCAAGACAAAGCTCTGAGGACATCAGAAGTTAGAGGGACTGATGGCAGCTGTACAAACTACACAGGCTACACCGTAATTTTAATTTTAATGGACATTAAAACAAAGGCAGAACACCATACAATCTGGTAGGTAGCATTATTTGATAGAACACCGGCACAGTAACCTCATATTGACGCACAGCTAAACAAACGCAGAGTACCGTAACTCAATTTGAGCGTTCCAAAACAAGCCAAAGAGCGGTACCTGGTGTTACGGTGTTCTGCCTTGGTTTCTCATGGGCTTTTGGAAGTTACTGTTTAGACAACTCATTATTTTCTCAAAAAAACAACGGAATTGATTCAAGATACTCATCCACATGATAAAGGAGGTCTTGAATGTGCCAAAAATATAAATAACTCATTTTCGACCAAAAACGAAGTTACGGTCTTTTGCCTTTGCACGCCAGTGCTGTTTTCACAGCATTACACTGTGCACTTGTGTGTCAGTTCGGTGGGCGTTTCCTGAGTTTAAACTCATTACAGCCGCGACTACCCCTGGGTGCCTCGGCGCGGAAAGAGTTTTGTTTTCTCTTTTTTGTTTTCATCTGAAAGAGCAACAGAGTGACCCTGCGTCCTTTTCAGGATATCATTCCGCTTGTGCGTTTCTGGATGCAGTCGTTCCCTGGCACCAGCAGACGGCATTGGGCATTCAGGACGCTGAGGCAACTTTTGTGAATAGATCATGTTCCCATTGCAGGAATATGACTATGGCAGCGTTAAAGGGATAGTTCACTTTGAAATTAAATTTTGGTATGTTTTAGCTTACCTCAAGGGCATCCAAGATGTAGGTGTCTTTTTTTCCGCAGTAGTTTCAATTTTGATATTTTTAGGTCAAACCGTTCTTGTCTGTCAGATCTTATACACTAGATGTCGCATTGGCTACGGTTTCGCAGTAGCCAATGCGACATCTAGTGTATAAGATCTATACCCGCCCGCGCTCTCAGATCACTTGAATGCAGCTGTGTTCAAGAGGTAAAAACGATATAAATACTGTTCGTTTTCTCACACAAACCGCTCGTTTCGTGTCTTGGGCCATCAATGTGTACTTACGATGGGGAATTGTTTCATTTGGACGATGGGGAATTGTTTTAATTTGGACTCTGTGCATGCTCTTTGAGACAGTGACCATCGACCTGCATTATATGACTGACAGACAAGAACGGTTTGACCTAAAAATATCAAAATTGAAACTACTGCGGAAAAAAAGACACCTACATCTTGGATGCCCTTGAGGTAAGCTAAAACATACCAAAATTTAATTTCAAAGTGAACTATCCCTTTAAGTTCAAGACTCGTTTACCTCAAGGGAGGTGCAGTACTCTCGCCTATGCCCCGATCTAGAGCCTATTCTGGACCTCAGAATAGGTCTACTTCGGCGCTTAGCCAGGGTGATCTGAGGATTACCGTGAGGGCTTCCCTGATGAGGCAATCTCCATGGGCCCCTCACGCCTCACAAACACTGCCGCTGCCGGAGTCTCCAAAAGAGCGTGCTGGTCCTTCTCATGGACGACCAGTCGTGTCTTTTGGGGCTCATCCTGACGATCAGATGTTGGTCGCAGCATGGGAGGGGGAGCTTCAGTCCTCTGAAGATGAGGATTCGGCTGCGTTATCCCCTTCGGGGAGTGTAGCGTCACCCTAGTCCGATCCAGAATGGGTGGCTATGCTTTCCTGGGCCACCGAGAAGGTCGGGCTTGCATGAAATCCTCCACCATGTCCCGAACCTTCTCGGTTGGAGGATTGGTTTCTCGGGGCGGGCCGTGCTGGCTTCTCCCTACTCACCACTATTGATGGCTGAGTGGCTAAGGGGTATGTGGATGTCCTGCTGGTGGAGCGTGCCGTTGCGATGCAACTGTGTCCAGCGTCCGCTTCCTCCTGGTGGGGCAATCCACGCCTCCCGTCCAAGGTATGTAAGTTTTCGTCCGTTCTCATGGCGAAGGCTTACAGAGCCTGTGGATAGGGTGCTTCCGCCCTCCATGCCATGGTGCTCCTGCAGATCCACCAGGCCCAGGCGCTCATAGACATGCACGAGGGTGGTTCTGACCCAGAGCTCCTCCGGAAGCTCCGTGCGGCAACTGACCTCGCCCACCGGACGACGAAGGAAACCCCATGTTCCGTTGGTCAGGCGATGCCTACCTTGGTGGTCCAGGAGCGCCACTTTTGGCTCAACTTGGCGGATATCAGGGACATCTATAAATACCGGTTCCTGGATGCCCCTCTTTCCCAGGTTGGGTTATTCGGTGACGCGGTCGAGAGCTTTGCCCAGCAGTTCTCGGCCGCCCAGAAGCAGACGGAGGCCCTCCGGCACATCCTGCCCCAGCGGACCACTGCTGCTCCACCCGTCCGCCGGCCGCAGACCCTCCGTCCGCTCGTTGGCGAGGTCGACCTCCTGCGGCATCCTCCGCTCCCACGAAGCCTCCGCAGCAGCCATCACCCAGGCCTCAGCGTGGAGCAAGCCGCAGGAAGTCGACCCTGCCCGTCCAGGCCGCTGCCAAATCAGGAGGCAAGCGGAGGTGCAAATGACCCTGAGACGGGCGACCCAGAGGTGGATCAGACTGCTCTTCAGGAGATGGTGAACGTGCCGCTCCTTCCCCCGGTGGAGGGCCTGGCGGAGAATCTTTTGTTTCCTTTTGTTTTTGTTTCGCCACTGGCCCCCGGGTGACCCACAATTTCAATAAAAGAGCAGTTTCTGAAACCTCTGGGTCCCAAGAGGACGTGCTTGGCGGTCGACGACGCTATGCCTTGTCACCCTCAGGCCCCTCTTTCATCGCCAGCGAGCAGCAGTGGCTGTGTCCCGGATGCACTGACGCCATCGCACACTCACTCTGCCCTTCGACAGAAGCAGGTACGTGTGGTACCACACATTCAGACCCCACTCTGGGCCACTATGCCGTCCGAGTCGGGTCCCTGCATTCCGCCATGCTGCCCCACCGCAGGTACGTCTGTGAAGCAGTCTCCAAGCAGAGGATGGCTCACTGGATAGTGGATAATAATAATAATAATAATTCGTTACATTTATATAGCGCTTTTTCTGGGTACTCAAAGTGCTTTACATGGAAGCGGGAATCTTCTCAGCCACCACCAATGTGCAGCATCCACCTGGATGATGCGACGGCAGCCTTATTGCGCCAGAACGCCCACCACACACCAGCTTACTGGTGGAGAGGAGACAGTGATGAAGCCAATCAGTATATGGGGATGATTAGGAGGCCATGATGGACAGAGGGCAAGGAGCAAATTTGGCCAGGATGTCGGGGTTACACCCCTACTCTTTTTCGAAGGACATCCTGGGATTTTTAATGACCACAGAGAGTCAGGACCTCGGTTTAACGTCTCATCCGAAGGACGGGTGCCATCGCCTTGGCTTACGAAGCCTAAGGCGTGCCCTGCCCGCCCGGGTTGAAAGCACTAGGAGTGTCGCTTCTTCTTGGGCGCTGGCACACAGCGCCTCACTGACAGACATCTGTCAGTGAGCTGGGCGACACCTAACACATTCGTTAGGTTTTATAGCCTACTGTACGTGTTGAGCCAGTTTCTTCCTGTGTGTTCGCTTCAACCAGCCGGTAACACCGAAGTTCCCGCTCTAGTGTCGGCTTGCTGCGCCACTTCCCTCCACATGGAGCGGATATGTGCGCTTTTTTGCTCCAGTCAAGTTCCCCACTTAGGCAAACCTTGTTGAGTCCCTCCGCACCCCTTCGGCAGTCAGACGTTGTGGAGCCTGCTCTGACGTCACTGTCCAGTGTTGCCTCCTCCCCCTTCTCAGGCTGAAGCCACCTCAGTGACATTCCTTATGTTGCTCTGCCCCTAACCGGCCAGTCCATATGTGTATTCTCCACATGATACCTCCCTTCGGGCAGGATGTGGCTTCCGCAGCGCCCCTCTCCCCTGGAAAGGCACACTTTCCCAGTGTTATCCAAGAGTTCCACTGTGTGGGTTATAACGGAACAGCAGTTTGAACTCCCTCTACGCTGGCCTTCCGCCCCAGTTAATTGGGGTCTGAGAGTCTTGCGTAGGGCGCTGGATGTGGCAGCAATCATGGTGTTTTCCATAGGGATCCCAATTACATTGTCACGTCACCGTAACATCGAACGTGAGCGACTGATAGAGAACGTCTCGGTTACTAATGTAACCCTCGTTCCCTGAAGGAGGAAACGGGAGACGTCACGTCACGTCGCCATTGTTGCTGACCATCGCTGTAACGGCCATCACTATCTCGGCTCCTCAGCGAAAAACAATGAGTGCGTGCACCCGCTTCCTGTTTATACCCGCGCTGCAGGGCGGGGCGCGTGATGCGATTCACGCACGCCAAAGTTCATTGGCCCGTTCTGTAGACACTCGAAGATGATAGGGCTCCCTGAAGTGATCCCAATTACGTTGTCACGTCGACGTAACGTCTCCCGTTCCCTCCTTTAGGGAGCGAGGGTTACATTAGTAACCGAGACGTTTTTTTTGTAAAGACCAGCACAGCAACACACTGTATCAGTAGTATGAGGGATGTTGGTTGCCAGACAGACTCACCAGAGCTTTAGGGGTGTGACGAGACACGAGATTGGGTTCACAAGAACCAGACGAGATAAGATTTTTGCACAGTATTTTTAAGAAATCCTCAATGACAAAATACATGACTAGGAAAATTGCATTTTGAAATGAATGTCATTTCAGTTCTACTTTCTGAGCATGAATTATCATATGCATTGAAAGACAACAATATACAAGCACTGTAAAATGTTTTGCCACAAACTCAACTGACTGGCTTCTCTCCTGTATGATTTCACACAAGTCTTTTCATACCTTACTGTACATGAATTATAAGCTTTAAGAACTTCTGATTGAGGCTGTGTGTGACCTCCTAATTGAACTCTGTTCCACAAATTTAACATAGAAAAAAAACTAAAACTGTATAAATAACAAAAATAAATAACAGTTTTTCCTCTCTCAATATTCAAAGTGCAAACAGAGACCAGAACAGAGACCAAAGCTAAGAGGTGGTTACAACTACACTGCCCAGCCTAAGATAGGTTTGAGATTGGGAGACAGGCTATTGTTTCAAATTCGCTGTATTGGGAGAGGCAGTGCTGAGCACGCATTCAGCAAGATAAGATATTTATCAGACGCTTAAGCTCTGTTGCGCAACGAATCCTCTGGCATGGTCTTTGTCAGTCATCTCGCCTTACTCTCATCACGTGATCAGTGAACTGTGATTCCTGCTGCACTGTGTGCGACTCTGCAGCTCCTGCTGGATAAGCAGAGCAGACATTCATAATAGTTTACAATTGAATCGACCCTTATCCAACTGAATTAAATGGTTTTTATTTCTATTAAGAAAGCAAAACGATAGTGGAGGCGGTCAGCACCATAATGTAATGTAAATGTACCGGTGGCATATTCTATGCTAATTTCAGCTTTTCACCTCGACAAAAAATCTTGTCACATTTTAATATTGCGTTTCGTTGCGAGATCTTGTCACACCCCTACTGCATAGTGTTGGTACACAACTATTATTCTCAAAGTTGTTGCTTCTGCTAGAGTCTCTACTTCATCAGTGAGTGACTCAGGTTCATACATATAGGGTTGAACACCTGCATTTATGTTGTGAATCATATTGCTTCTCCTGATTTGTTATTGCCGTAGGATCAGCATGAGCTGTAGAGGCCACACCCTCTTCTGGAAAGGGGACAGGGATCAGCAGCTCAATTGCATATAAAGAGACGCGAAAACTGCGTGTTTTTGCTAACACCCAAATAGAGGCAAATCTCCAGCAGCTCATCTTCCCAATGGCTGTGGTGCTTGAGGGGCAAGGCGGCTCGGCCATTCTCAGCCTGACTGCAGCAACACGTGCATCCCTGCATGGGCATACGAGTCCGGCGACTCACGGCTTGACAGTGCGGGAATCCTTTCCTTGCGCCCCTCCTGGACCTGCGAGGACACAAGTGTGCATGCACAGGGAAAATAATCTGGTCTCTCGAGGAGAGTCGTGAATGGCATTGAACAGCAATGGTGACGAGGCTCCATTCGATCCGGGTGTGCCTCATCACACACTGCCAGTCCTGGTTGTTACAGCACCCCTCCTCTCTCTCACACCCACTCCAGTCGCGAAGCTGACGAAGGGCAGCGATTTAAGTGATGGGTGGCGATGATAATAAGGGGGAGGCAGCCCTTCCATCACAACAGTTATTCCCTATATCAGTAAGCACTGTTTTTACCTCCTTGAAAGGCCTTGATTGTACTCTTCTTGATTGTGTTTTCTTCGGGGAACATACACATCACAATATTCCTCATTTAAATGTCAGTAGGAAAAAAAAATACTATGGAAGACAATGGGGTCCATCAACTGTTTGGTTACAGAGATTCTTCACAATAACTTCTTTTGTGTTCAGCAGAAGAAATACATTTATACAGGTTTGAAACAACTTGAGGGTGAGTAAATGATGGCAGAATTTTCATTTTGAAGTCAACTAATCCTTTAAATTAAATCCTGGTCCAGACTGTGAAATTAATTTCTGTCCTTACAACTGTCGCTTCTGCTATTGTATGATATCAGCCAAATGAGAATATCTTGAATAATAGCCAAACAACACTGACACCAATGTAATTATATGGGGTCAACTTAATTTTGACTAAGGAGGTCAAGCGACAGTACTATAGTTTTTGCGCGTGTGTGTGTCAAGGTCACCTTGGAGATGGTATGAGGGCCAACAAAACAGAATAGGAAAAGGTTGTGATTATGAGCACATGCTGCTGAATGAACATTGACAGAGCAAATTTAGTCATTATGATAATTAGCCTTTCACAAGCCTCATCATAGTGACTGATTGCAATCAGACCTGCTTTAATCTACAAAGTACTACAGACTCGAACACTGTGACCACTGTATGCTTACACACACACACACACACACACACACACACACACACACACACACACACACACACACACACACACACATTAATATCCATTCAGGGAATAAAACAAAATTATGCTCTATTACACTTTAATGTAAAATACCCTAACATGCAAGAATTGGGTGAATTTCAGAATTTAACAATTGGCTCACTTTTAATTCACGAGTTGAAATTTGAATTCACAGGATGCTGAACTGGTATTTGAATTGGCATAACAGGTGGAATTTACATCATTGGAATTCAAAGAAATGTAACAAATTCTAATGATTCAACAATATAGGAAGATGAGAACCTCCTTAGATGTTTAAAATTTATATCCAAAAGTCTGTAGTCACTAATTTAATACATTGGGTGAGGTAATAATTGCATATTATTTACTGAGTGAATTGAAAAATAAACATGAAAGTATTTTGCATGTCCCACTTTTGTTTTAATGAAAACATTTGTACATATTTATTGACTTACTCATATAAATCAATACTATATAATACTATAAATAAAATATCAGCTGCTTGATTTCTTGTATTGTCGCCAAATGTGAACTACGTATGTTATCACCCAGCTCTAATCTGCTAAATGTGACTATAAGGCATTAAGATATTATAAACATCATGATTTTCTGTAAAGCTGATTTAAAAAAAAAAAAAAAGTGCTTTGTGAAAAGCGCTACATTTGACTGATTGACAAATAAAATATTCCTCTGAGATTTTGAAGTTTTTTTTTAAGGAAACCTAATCACCTACATAAAAGTGCATTGAAACCATCATGATGTTGCTTAATTTCATATGGACAGAAAAGTAATTTCAAATGTGTTGTGAAAATGGCAGCAGGACAACAGCAAGCAGGGCTGTGCACAGACCTTTTGAGAGGCACGTGTTGAAACTGAAAAGGCACCCCCCTCCCTTGTTTTATTTTATATGAAGATTATTTAGTAAGCCAACATAAAAGGAAGAGATGGTCACATCTTCATGGCAAATTCAATAACACAAAATAATAGTCTCAAAAGCTTTAGATTTATTCACTATTAATAACAACCATAATAATAATATAGATAATATAGATATACAGGGTTTCAGGGCTTCTTCAGCCCTAAAGGGCTAAAGCCCAAAAAAAAAAAAAAAAAAAAAAAAAAAAAACATTTGTTTTTACTACATTTATAATAAATGTAGGCTACTATTTTACTATATTTATACAGCCTTGAATTAACCATAATTTAATATTATTACCATAACATGATTAAATGTTAATAAATTAAGTGTATCAGCAATCATAAATCAAAGAAGATATTTCTTAGAAATATATGTTTCATTATATATGAAATATATGCGTGGGGGCGCACCCGTGCTTATGATTTTCCGATGGTAAAAACAAATGATATGTTGTTGAATTAGGCTACTTATCAAAATATTGTTAACATTTTTACAAAATTCAAACTCAAATGCAGTTACGGGGTTTTTGACCAGCAAATGTGTGCAAATGTGCATTTTGTCCGTCATTAAAACGGCGCCGGCGGCATCACATTACATTTTCATCAACAGGTTACAAACTAGTTTGTAGTAGCTATATGGGCGCTCAGTTTTTCCTGTTGTAAAATACATTTGGCCAAAATCTCATTTTATAAAACTTATTCAAACAACAAGATTACTACAGGTTTACCCTTGCAAAACTTCGTTCAGCTGCTGTCTGCTGTGCGGCTGCTGCGGACATCAGTTCAATCAGTCAAGATAGAGGGGGCGGAGTTATCAGGTTTCCTGACAGTTTAAGGATCGAACAAGATTTTCACAAGCTCTTGTTTAAGAACTTTCATTGGCTAAATATTTGTATAAACAGACAGACAGACGGAAAGGGTGACCAATAGCATTGATTTATTGAAGAAAAGAAAAAACCACCAGCACCACAAAAAAAAAAGGGCACTTCGGAGTGTAAGGGCAAAAAGGGCATGTGCTCTGCACAGGTTGAGCCCTACCTGTGCACATGCCTGACAGCAAGTATATCTCCAGATTCTACACAACAGCAGCATGCCATGCGCACAAACAAAAGCTTCACACACACAGATGATAATGCTTCAGTAAGGAAAGTCCTGTCTCGCTGTTCTGCCTTCAACATTAGCTAATTTTCAAATCTTTTAAAATAGCTTATATCGATTGAGCCTCAGGTTTCTGCCTCCATCTCTCTGGCAGCTCCTCACCTTCAGTCCTCATCACTAGTGACCTTGCCACTCAGGATCAAATACACTAACGGGATCTGCTTACATACATACACACAGGTAATTATACGCACACACAGCGGCTGACAGCTGGAGAGGAGGACCCTTACCCATTATATGATAATCTACATGTTTAATTGATCTAGATTGTGTTTACTAATTTTGTTGTCTATACATTTTTGCATGACAGTGGAAACTTCTGTTGCGTAAAAGGCACTTTCCACAAAGTCTCATTACTTAAAAACATTAGAGGCACAAATGAAAACTATTAGATTTGTTAGAAACTATTAAGAAGTCTTAAAGGCCTTGACCTTCTTGACTGTATCCAATAAATACATCTGTTGAACTGACATTATTTATTATACAAAAAAAAAAATTGTGATTAAATCATTATAATCACTAAATATTAATTTAGCAGACTCCCTCATTTTTCAAGCAACCCTATTACCAGATGATTTATTAAAGTTGATATGAAACAGAAATTACAACTGACATCCATATTGTGATGATTTTCCAGTGAAATGGCTTATCAAACAGCAACAAAAAAACGTGATAGTATTCATCAGTTACTGATTAGATTGTTGAAAGAGAATGAAGAGAAATGTAGAAATTTTGCTAAACATGCATTAAGAAAATAATACAAAAAAAAAAATTGTGATTAAATCATTATAATCACTAAATATTAATTTAGCAGACTCCCTCATTTTTCAAGCAACCCTATTACCAGATGATTTATTAAAGTTGATATGAAACAGAAATTACAACTGACATCCATATTGTGATGATTTTCCAGTGAAATGGCTTATCAAACAGCAACAAAAAAACGTGATAGTATTCATCAGTTACTGATTAGATTGTTGAAAGAGAATGAAGAGAAATGTAGAAATTTTGCTAAACATGCATTAAGAAAATAAAAAACAAAATTGAAATTGTTACTGTTATTTTTACATAAAATATGTAATATATAAATTCGTCATAAGTAACATTTTCTGTATAGAAAACATTATTTTATTGACCATTTGTTAAAGTGCCCCTATTATGCTATTTTAAAGTTTCCTAATGTTGTTTTGGAGTCTCCTACAACAGGTTTACATGCATCAAAGGTAAAAAAACTGTTTAATTTCCTCATAATATACATTTGCACATCACGACATTTTCAATTATTCTCAAACGACTCATCAGATGAATCAATCTCTCAAAATCCCACCTTTCCGCGAGCTACTCTGCTCTGATTGGCCAGACAGCTCAGTCTGTTGTGATTGGTTTACCGCATACAGCGCGCGTCAGCAGTCCTGAGGCTTCCTACACCGTAAACTAAAGACAGTAACGAACAATTATGTGTTCATGATTTCATAATCCCCGCATTTTCGTTGCAAAAAGTCATATATCTTAGCAGAAAGTTGAAAAATGTTGCGTTTACTTATGGGAACGTTATGAAGTGACGTAATTACGCGACATCATTGAAAAGCTGCAAACCCCGCGATGCCGATGAAACCATGATGATTTGAAAGTTTGAGCCATGTGTTTATTAAGGTCTAAAATAAAACAAGATGAGAACTTAAATATTCCCAGCACTTTATGTGATGTAGTATGCTTGCTTATCATAGGAAGTAATAAGAAATTACTCTTTACATTAAAGTAGTAGCCTAGTGAATAGGGTGTTGGGGGAATCACTTTTTTTTTTTCATCAAACCGCAGTTTTTGCAAGTTCCCGCGATTTTTGCAAGTTCCCGCAATTTCATCGCATAAATATCCTGCATATTCCATCGCATTTTTTAAGAAAACGTGCCGCATAATCAAGGATTTTTGCCCGCAACAATCACAAAAAAAAAAAAGCGTCTCAAGTTTGCTTATGAGCTGCGATTTGCCACTCTTGTGCATTCTCTGATTCGATCATAAACTTGCGCATTACGTACCGTTTCACTAGCTGGCGAACGATCCCGGCTTCAGCGTTATCACTACGACACGGCATTATTACGGCTTTTGTTCACACAGCGCGCGTTCCGGGACTGAACACGGCAATGTTACAAGGGCCCCAACCTGGCATCGATGCTGGCATCAATCCCAGGTCGTGTTTGCGTTCACACAGAAGGCGTTCTGGCAACAGGATCATCGCGCTGTGTGAAAGGGGCTTATGTGGAGATATTTGTCTGTCTTAAAACAACTATAAAACATTGTCCAATGCATCTGCAAAAAAAAAACAGAATTAGTTATTATAACATGTACAACATTACATTAACATTATTTTTATTTGCAAAATGAAGCTGTGTATTTATTTTTGATTTCCTGAACAATTAGGCTTCATTGTTATGATGTAAATGATCTTTGAAAAGTTTGGAAAAAAAACATGTTATGAACATAAAGTTACTTTGTCTTGAGATGACCAGCCAATTATGGTAGAGTGTGTTTATTGGTGTTTATATTTGTTCAAGCCTGACAACCTTATTGCCTTTTTGATTACTTTCTAATATATATTTCTAATTACAAATAAGTACAAAGATTACATTGTTAAAAGGGATGCTTATAAGAGAGCATACATTTGAAACTGCTAAGTCTGTTAAGGGTTTTGATTATATTACCCAAGTACAGTACATTGTACTCAGCGTACTGTCACACACAAATCATTCATCATAATTTGCCTGTCTTATATGTGTATATGTATATATAGTCTCTCTCTTTTTTTAATATTAATATTAGTTGTTTTTCAGACCAGCTGCTATAGAAGAAAAACTGAAATCTGAGTCCAGAGACAAGCGAAGAAGAGATTAGTAAGTATGGTTTAATCTCATATCACCTCTGTTATAGAGATTTTTGAATCAGGCCTAATGAAAGGTGATTGACAGTTAGGAAAATGTTAGCAACGTGTCCATTTTAGGTGTCTAATTTGTGCTGCCTTTGAGTCATTCATGTAAAAATCTGTTTATTTAATTGTTTTTTAGTAAAGCTGCAAGTCTTTTCTAGAACCATCACCTTATCGTGGTGGAGAGGTTTGTGTGTCCCGGTGAACCTGAGAGCTATGTTGTCTGGAGCTTCGTGCTCCTGGTAGGGTCTCCCTTGGCAAACTGGTCTCGGGAGAGGGAACAGACTAAGAATGGTTCAAGGAGGGGGAAGGCTAAGGGAGCACACCCCGACAGAAAAGCAACCTCTAGGTAGGCCAATCCCCTGCCTAAAGGTCAAACTTTGATTACAGAAACACTGAACGATATATCATACACCTTAGAATTGGGAGGAAGAGGGCCTTCAGGAGGATGAAGCATTGTGGTCAAAGCAAGCAAGCAAGCAAGCAAGCAAATTTTATTTATATAGCACTTTTCCAGACAAGTCAATGCAGTTCAAAGTGCTTTACAGACAAAAATACAAGTACAAGTAAAATACAAGAATAAAAATAAAAATGTATGAAAATGTATTAAAATGAAGAAAAGAAGAAGAAAAGGAAATTATAAGTTTTATAGGAAGGCCAGGCTAAAAAGATATGTTTTTAATTTTGACTTAAAACTATTTATATTTCTAGCACGTCTTACTTCTTCTGGAAGATTATTCCAGAGGCGAGGAGCGTAGCGGCTAAAAGCAGCATCACCAAATCTTTTAGTTTTACTGAGTGGTACTGTTAAAAGTAAAGAATCCGATGATCTAAGAGTCCTTATAGGTTCATATATTATAAGCATTTTTAAAAGATAGTCTGGAGCAAGTCCATGCAGTGCTTTATAAACTAATAAAAGGTTTTTTAAATCAATACGAAAACTAAGAGGTAACCAATGTAATGATTTTAGTATAGGTGTGATGTGTTCTCTCTTCTTGGTCTTTGTCATTACTCGAGCAGCTGAGTTTTGTATTAATTGTAATTTATTAATTGTAGTCTTTGGTAGACCAGAAAGGAGGGCATTACAATAGTCAAGTCTGCTAGTTATAAATGTATGCATTGATTTTTCTGTATTGCTCAAAGAGAGAAATGGTCTTATTTTAGCAATGTTCTTTAAATGATAAAATGCAAAGCCGACCGAAAGCCACAAGGCGGAAACTTCTTAATCCTAAATCTATCACAAAGATTGGAGCATGGAATGTGCGCTCAATGCATATTACAGCAAAAGCGCAGACCATCGCGAATGAAATGAAGGCATATGGCATCCATATCCTTGGAATTGCCGAAGCCAGGTGGAAGGAAGCAGGACAAACATGGCTCTCATCAGGAGAATCAATCATATACTCCGGGCACACGGGAGATAATGCGGCTCATTCAGATGGGGTAGCAATCATGCTATGAAGCCCAGAAGACACTCCTAGGATGGGAACCAGTGAGCCCAAGGATCATCATGGCCAAAGTCAAGACCTCACATAAGCGCATCGCCGTTAACATCATCCAGTGCTACACCCCCACAAATGAAGCAGAGGAGGAGGCATGTCATGTAGAGTGTTGTCGAGAGGCCAGGAAGAAGTTTAGGAAGGCTCAGTACAATGGAGTGGTTTTCAAAATGCCAGTTGTGGTTTATTTTAGAAGCTGCATTTCACAAGGTGCAGTCCACATAGTAAAAAAAAAAAAAATAATAATAATAATAATAATAACCTTAATGCAACATAATACTGGTGCTAAAAACAAAAGAAAAAATGCTGTGAGCATCAAAATTGGCACTAAACAATGCCTAGTGGCACATCCACAATAATATCAGCATGTCTCATCTCAGACATGTTCCAGTGTTTGAACAGTATACACAGGATGCAACATGCCCCCCTCAAACATGCTCAAACAATGGTTTAAATGTACACGTTTCCCGCCAAACACCAGTGGGATGAACCATTGTCACAGGGTGGAACCTTTTTAACACTCATCACTGCAAAACATTGGCACCTAAATAATATAACTAATAATTTCTGACATGTATAATCATAATACAAACATACATAACATACAACCACAAACTCAAACATTTAATACCTCATAGCACTCATGTCTCTCTCCGTCTTGGAAAATGGTATGCTCTGGCTATGCGCACTACCAGAGCCCACCTCCAAAACACTGGCTCAGACAGGTAAGATCTAACATGTGCTATAATATGCAAACTTACACAATAAAGAAATAATTTAAAACAAACATTGGCTCTCTACTATCAGTCAAAACATTAACACGTTGAACACTTGATGTTAGTATTGTCCATCCAGATATACATTGTCAACTTATAATACATAAGCTATTCCTGCAATCAGCACACCACGTAAATTCAAAATACCACTAGGCTGGCACTCTAGTGATGATGTCACTGACCTGGTTCATCATCACAAGGCAAAAGAAGATTTCTACCAAAAGCTAGAGGAAACCAGGAAAAAATGTAAAGAGAAGGATCTCTCCATTTTAATGAGGTATCTGAATGCAAAGGTTGGCAACGATAACACCGGCTTTGAACAAGTGATGGGAAAGCATGTCCTTAGTGTGATGAATGTGAATGGAGAACTCTTTGCCAACCACTGCGCTAACAACAATCTGGTCATTGGTGGAACCCTCTCCTCCCACAAACTATGCCACCGGGTAACTTGGGTATCTCCTGACATGAGGACAGAAAACCAAATAGATAATTTCTGCATCTCCAAGAAATTCAGGAGAAGCCTTCAAGATGTTCAGGTGAAGAGAGGTGCTGATGCAAGCACGGACCACCATCTATTGGTAGCTAACTTAAAGGTACAATATGCAATAATTTTTTTGCCGCTAGAGGGCGCTACATTCCAAACAACAACAACGGCGTAGCTTGATGACGATGTGAAGGAGCGTGGAATGATGGGAACTGTCGTTTTAGACTCCACCGTGGATGTAAATCAGTCAGAGGGGAATCGAAAAATCATGTTCATGGATGAGGCTAAGTTCTATTTTTATAAATGTTGCGTTTAATAACATGCTTTTTGTGGCGAGGGGGGCGTGGCTCAGCGCGGTCTGTGATGGGAGAGAGAAGAGACGAGCAAGTAGGTCAAGTGCAAATGACGAACCTGTGTCTTACTGCAGTATTATTGGCGTGGAGAGACCGCTTATAAGCCGCGCTGGAACGAGAGAGAGACTGGAGAGAAAACTGGACGCAGAGGAAGAAAACCGGTGGATCCGAGCTCTCATTTTTGAACTGTTTTGTGCCGTCGCGGTTGCCACGGTGAATGCGCGTTGTGCGCGGCTTTTGTTTGTTTTGCTTTATTTTAATAAAGTACGAGTCCCAGTCACGCCGATCCCTGTCTTCTTCCTTCCTGACTCTTAAACCTCATCACACTTTTATTTCATTAAAATGAATTAACCACAAGAAAAGTAAGGTTTAACATTGGTTATCATAGATGTTACTGTATTTGTTGAATTCGTTGTTGTGATAACGCTGCGCAGTTTTACGTGTTCTAAACAATTGTTGTAAAAGTTCATTCGAACATGCCCACATCATTTGCCAAAATACTGATTAATCTTTATGTATAACACATGCTATGTTTATTTACATGGCCATAAACACCAGACGTGATAAACAATGTTTAAACTAAACACAAATCTAAAGCAATAATACTTTCCTTACATAAACATAACTATTACCGAATGCTACATTTGGAAAATATAAAATTAAGCATGCTTTGTCGACAGAACCAGCTGCAATCGGTAAAGAATAATTGTGTACCATAACGACTGCAAGAAACAAGCTAAAGTTTGTAGTAGCTTGATAGACGCTAACGTTACAACTTCCGCATTTGTCCAGGACTCCACGCAGTACGATCGGAAACCAAGGGTAACGCGGATATGACGCAATTGACTGGCGACTCCCAGCTCACCCCTGCTCTAACGCCCCGTTTCCTTGGTTAAAATCGCAATTTTCTCACGATTTAAAAATAGTTGGAAACATTTGGGATATTGTAAGTAATCAACTTAACAAAATATATAACACTGGCCTTGAGATTTTGGGATATTTTAATGCAAAATTCTTACATATTGTACCTTTAAAACTTAAGTTGAAAAAACACCACAACAGTAACTCCATATGTAAGCGCTACAATGTGTCACTATTCACCATCAAAGATTAAACAAGCAGACTTCCAAATAGAACTTAGAAACCGCTTTACAGCACTACAAGAAATGGAAGAGGAACCCAGAACAATAGAAAACCACTGGCAGCAAGTAAAGGAAGCATTTACAGGGGCCTGCGAAGCATCAGTTGGGCCCAAGAAAAGAAAACACCAGGAATGGCTCTCACCTGACACCCTGATCAGAATAGAGGAAAGGAAGAAACTAAAGGAGGTATTAAACAATTGCAAAACAAGAGCAGCCAAGAAAACAGCTGGGGAAGCATATAGCGGAGCAGACAGGGAGGTAAAAAGGAGTGCTAAGAGAGATAAGAGAAACTTTGTAGCCAAGCTTACAGCGGAAGCGGAGGAAGCTGCAAGGCAGGACAACATCAAAGCTCTCTACAACAGCATCCGACTCCTGACCAAAAAATACCAGAAAGGGAACCACCAAGTTAAAGATAAGGGAAGAAGGACATTGAATACACAAGAAGAACAAATGAAGAGGTGGGTCGCACTTCTCGCACCAACTGAACCAACCAACTCCGGCAGTAAGAGCAAACATGCAACCTGCAGAAGTCCCCCTGTCAGTTGACTGTAGACGGCCAACCAAAGCAGAGATTAGAAAAGCCATCGTGCTCTCCAAGAACAACAAGACACCAGGTCCAGATAAGATACCGGCAGAGGTTCTTAAAGCAGATATAGAAACATCATCGCAAATACTATATGACCTATTTGGTAGGATCTGGAAGGAAGAAGACCTGCCTGGGGAATGGAACGAAGGCCATCTGGTAAAAATACCTAAGCCTCCGCGACAACTACAGGGGTATAATGCTTCTATCCGTACCAGGCAAAATCCTAAACCGGATAATCTTGCAACGTCTCAAGGCAGCAGTGGACGCAGAGCTTAGAGACAACCAAGCTGGATTCAGGCAAAATAGATCATGTGCCGATCAAATAGCAACCCTGCGAATCATCCTTGAGCAGTCACAAGAGTTTAAGTCACCACTTTACACAGTATTTCTGGACTTCGAGAAAGCATTCGACAGTCTGGATAGGGAAGTGCTCTGGCAACTGATGAGACACTACGGCATACCAGAGAAGTTCACCAACATCATCAAGAACACCTATTCGGGAATGCAATGTAGAATCATACATGAAGGCCAGCTGACAGAGGCTTTTCACGTCACAACAGGAGTAAGGCAAGGCTGCTTACTCTCCCCACTTCTATTCCTCTTAGCGGTCGACTGGATCATGTGGCAAGCCACGGACAACAGGCGCAATGGGATCCAGTGGACACTGTTCACACAACTGGACGACCTAGACTTCGCAGATGATATCGCATTACTGTTCCAAAACCACCAACAAATGCAAGAGAAATTGAGAGAGGTAGAACAGAAGCAGCCGAGACAGGACTCAATATTAGCATACAGAAAACCAAAGTGCTCAAGGCCAATACAAAGACGCTGGCCAGCTTGATGGTTAACCACCAACCACTAGAGGACGTCAACTCCTTCATTTACCTGGGAAGTTAGGTAGCGAGTGATGGCGGATCAGAAGGAGATTTTAAGAGTAGAATAGGCAAGGCAAGAGATGCATTTGGCATGATGGGGGCCATATGGAGAGCATGTAACATCACACTCAAGACCAAAATACGGCTATTCATCTCAAGAATTAAAAACCATACTCCTCTACGGATCTGAGATGTGGAAAACAACAAAGAAACTCCTGAATAAGCTACAGTACAAGTCTTCACAAACCACTACCTCAGACGTATTCTTAACATCAGATGGCCTGATAAAATAAAGAACGAAGAGCTGTGGGGAAGAGCAAAGCAGCCTGCAATAGAAGTGGAAATAAAGAAACGAAAATGGGGATGGATTGGGCACACACTGCGGAAACCGAAGAATTCCATCACACGTCAAGCCCTGCAGTGGAACCCACAGGGCAAACGTGGTAGAGGGAGACCAAGAAACACCTGGAGGAGGAGTGTCACAGCCGAGATGGAAAGAGCTGGCTACAGATGGCAAGATCTGGAGAAGCTGACACACAACAGGACGAGGTGGAGAAATATTGTCAGTGGCCTATGCTCCTCCTTGGAGTAACAGGCTTAATTATTAATTTTAATTATTTAAAGCTGCAAGTCACTTGTCTTAGTTGTCCTGGCATACAATATTTTGCACAACTTCTAATTTCCTCTTTGCAACAGAGGTGAAGAGAGTGCATGTTAGCATGACCACAATAGACACGTTCATGGGAAATACTCTAGGTTTAAATAAACCAAAATTATCAATATACAACATACCCTCTAATACTCACAGGTTGCTTTACTGCTGCAAATAACTATCAGTGACTTTTTGATTGAACTTTGCTCACTGTAAGTTGTGTTGGGCTTCTTCTAATCTCATGTTCAATGTAACTCATAGAGTGCTGTATAGTGATGACAGACAAGAGGATAACAATTGACACTCATGTCCAGCTTGATAAAGATATAGCCAAAGCTTTCAAAGGTAAACTGAGAAGACAACGGAATTCTAATGCATTTCTATGCAAATTATTATACATATATTCAAACATGGATACAAAAATGTTAATCATTGGTTAATTTTATATAAATTATACTTCCCTTTCACGGATCCTGTGATAAAGAAGTCTTCAAATACTACAGTGTCTGAACCACAAGCCCTCAGTTGCAGAAAACGAGTCTTACTCAAAGAAGTGATCGTCCACTTGAAAATGTGACATTGAAACTCTTCTGTTTCTTTGGTTCAGCCATTTGTACGCCTAAGTTTGTAAATAATGCATTATTCACTTCTGCACATTGTTTTATTTTTCCAGAAAATTGCATTGTGATGCTTATTTATTTAGTGATGTAATATTCATAGTGTACTTTTCAGTAATACAGGTATAACTGAAAAGTTCTACAATTTATTTTATAAAAATAGCTCTGCCATAGCATTTCACTAGTGTTGTCACAATACCAAAATTATGACTTCAATACGATACCAGACCAAAATACCTCGATACCGATACTGAATCGATACCACGGCAAAAAAACTAAAACAGTAAAAGTAATTGAAAAATATGACAGAACTTACAAATCATTGTTTTATAAATTAATTTAAAAAAGCTAAAAACTCACATGACCAGCATGTTCCTGCCCTGCTTTATGACCATTCCCTACCCTTTATTAAAAATAATAATAATAATAATTACATGTCAGTGTGACCGTACTTACCGAGATGTTTGCAACAATCACATTATTATCAATCATGCTAACATTTACAAACCTTTCACAACTCTGGTTGGGATGACCAATCTTATTTCATGAAACGAGACATTTAATATTTTTTTTTATGTAATTTTATAATTATAATATAGATATTTAATTTAATTGTATCTTTGTTATTAAAAATAAGCAAAAAAGCTAATTACAAACAATATGACAAATACTATAAGAGACAAATAAAATAAACAGTGCTTAATTTCTTTTTTGAAAGCTAGACCTTCTGTAGCTGAAAAAATAAGGTCTTCACTCTATAAATTAACGATAGACTGATTCTTAATAAATAGATTAAATTTATTCAGTCAAGCATTGGGTGACTGTCTATTTTCTTTTGTTGTTGGATTAACATTAATCACACAAAATATTACGCTGCCGGTCCGGCCCTTTAAGACCTGCACGTATGCAATACATTGGAACATATACGATTTATTACGTTCACTAAAGACATACCCGACTGTGTTTACGTGAATACTCGCCAGGACGTGCATTTTTACATATCATTTTGACTATTCAAACCTAATAATCCGCGAAAGAGAACTGAAGTCGCAATCGCATGCTGTCTGAACGGCGTGTGCGCGCGCACGTCCCGCGCTTTATTTTCTCCTGCATACAAGTTTCTTTGTCAAGTGCTGCGCATATATATTTTACTGTTCTGCTTCCGTTGTTTAGTGAATGAACACGTCCTGACTATGCAAATTAAGAAATACTGCTCTTATTATTTCACTGTCACTCTTAAAGTACCGGTAGGCTACTAATAAAAGTTAATATCGTATCGTTTTTAATAGCAGGGTATCGCGATACCTTTCTAGTACCGGTATATCGTGTAACACTTGTTATAATGTATTTTGTTCAAGAGATTATCTATGCTGCTGTACTTTTTTAATGTACTCTTATGTATTTAGTTTGCAATGTACACAACAAGATACTATATTAAAGTTTTCTTGATTTCAAAGTCTGTGTATGTCTTAACATTTATTTTTAATTATTTTGGCACTTTTAATATACTATTTTGAATACTGACTAAAACAGCTTTATAATAAACTATTAGTGTAATGCTAATACATTTTTAATGAGCTGAAATGCTATTTAAATGTTCTTGAAGTATATTAAAATTAAGCTTCAAATATATTATAACTGTAGTTTAAGATATGAAAGTATATTTTTAATGAACTGTAAAGAAATACACTTAAATGCACTAAATGTATTGGAAGTGGTTCCATTTTAGCACAATTTAATATATTAAAGTAAAGTGCAAATAGCTTAAAATTGATCTTAAGCATATCTTGAAATGCACTTAATATACCTTAAGTTGTTTCAAAATAATACATTTAATACGCACTTAGTATAGTACAATTTAAATATATTTATTTTTCACCTGGGTATATTGCTTGTATGTTTCGAAGGCACTCATAATGAATTTGTAATGTACTTGTAACACAAATAAAGTACACTGTAATATCACTAATCAAGCATGTAATTAGTCCCAATCAAGTTAACTAGTCATTAACACACTTGAAGTATACTGATAATTAGTTTGGCTGCAAGTATACTTAGGTTTTTTTTTTTTTTTTTTTTTTTTTACCAGGGTAACTATAGTTAATAAGGAGATTAGAGAGATTAAAAATGATCACAAAATCCCTAGTAAACACATCACACCTTCCCTTGCACCATTTCATGGTGTGACAGTTTTCACCCTGCGTTAGCGAGATGGGCTACGAATATGTTAATGTTCTTGAATCCGGAAGAGAACAACAAAAACAACTTCAAGGTCATGGATTTTAACACATAATGAGAAAGGTAAACACATAATAATAAAATGTATACCTTAAATGCAATGTAAGCATTAGATAAAAATGTCTGCCAAATGTACTGCATGTACTGTACATGTCTATGCATCTTCCAACTGCATTTGATGTTTGGATCTTTTACTCAGCCTTGTGTTAATTCGGTTCCCTGTCAATTATTATTTATTTTTTTACAAACAAACAAACAAACAAATGAATAAATAAAATAAAATAAATAAAGGTAGAATACCCAGGCTGCTCTTTTTGATATAATGAAATGATTTACACTGCCAAAATATATGACTTCTTTCAATTCTTCTAAGACAATCAATACTTTTATGTTAATTAAAGCTAAATTGTGTGTGTTTGTGTGTGGGAAGCATATGCGAAGATTGTTGGATAGAGATGAAGTATCTGTTGTTCGAGCATCAGGAAGGAGAAATTAAAATAAAAACCTCTTATTCACAATCTCACAAAAAAGTTTATAGAATAGACATTTATAAAAGTGTGAAACACACAAGCGCTCTTCCAAAATCCATTGAGAAAGCAATTTAAGGATCAGTAAGCAGCAAAATTTTGCTGAATATAACATTTATATTATATATGATATTACTATTATATTCGTATATTTTATGATTCATTATATTTCATAAAAAAAACCAGTCTGTACTCTGTAGGCCTACTACATATTTATAATGCTTTTTAAAGCTGTGCACAATCAGAAAAACAGCACACCGGCATCAAATTCTTTTGGAATCATTTGTAAGTCAGGTCTCTTGTGTGATAGTGCTATATAAAGCCAAGCACACACCACAAGATTGAAGTTTGTTGCCCGAAGGCATCTCACGGCAATAGGGGGACATTTTTAAGACACCATGTCAAGATAAAAATAGTACAACTTTTGACATGCATTGCAGAAAATCAATGACAGTTTTAAAATAATGGACTTGTTCGATTTCTGGCGGTGGGACAAGATTATTTACATAAATATCCATACTTGCATTATCAAAGAAACGAACGTGGCGTTTATACTTGACGTGTTCACCGTTGCACTATTCTTTGAAAGAAGAGGGGGCAAAGAAATAATAGCAAATAGATACAATAATATTTGAATTAATCTCTCTAAAGTGACACTGTCCAACAGTGAAAACCAGTGGATACAATTTCAGAGAGAGGAAGCCACTCTTTTGCATCCATTGAGTTCACGCTACTAAAACAATTCATGGTGCTATTACAGTTTACAGGTAGTTTCAGTGAATGTAAAATGATCACATTCAATCAGATGTTCGCACAACCAGTAGTATTACGGTAATACGGTCAATTCGGCCTTATTCGGAATTTGTGATAGTCTTTTTTACCCTGTTGTGACATATTTTCCAGTGAAACAGTGAGGACTTTAGGGCGGGACTTCATTTTGTCCATGTGGAATTAATTCGATGGTTGAATTGTCAATTTTTATTTCATGGTGATTTTAACATCTTGTGTTTACCAATAATTTATTGACTAATGGTCTGAAAAGAAGATTATAAACAATACTATCCAAACAACATAAAAGATACATAAAATATGTTTTCTGTTCTGTAAAGTTAATGATTATTGTATTACGAAGCTATTATGAAAATGTTTCAATTCATTAAGGAAAATTTATTTTAAACAAATAATGTTCATATGAAAAAAACAATATTAGTATTATGGAGTAGGTTGTGTAAGCTAAATGCTTTTGCATTAACCTTTAACCCAGGAAACATTCAAGTTAATTTATGATTTTACATAGCTAATTTAATTTACATTAGACTTAAAAAAATAAAAAAAATAATCAGAGAAGAGACTTTTCAGAAATTGTAAGGGAAGCTGACGAATGAAGATCTGGAAAATCTTAGTATTCTCCACTCCTAGTCTATATTATATTCATGCACTCGAGATAAATCCAGATTTACCGGGCAGCTTTTAGAGCTCAAACCTCCAAAACTAATTTCCATCTCTTGTCACAAGGTAAGACTAAATCTGTGGGGATAATCGGAACGTCAGTAACAAATCTCACAGAAAGGTCTTTTACCTGAAACAGTATAGATTCAAAGACTCTAATCGCATGAGCCATGACCCATGACCCAGCGCTGAACCCATAGACAGTAAAAGAAAGGACACAGCGACCCCATAGACTTCAAAGGAGAAAAGTGAAGTCAATTAGAAGCACTCACTTCCTGATGGCTGAGCGTACTGCGCAGACTCAAACTGAGCTTGACGACGTAGATGTGACGTGAGCAACATGTCTGTCTTATAGTAGCTGTGCCAAGAGAAATCTGAATCATTCCCTTCCGAAACTTGCAGAGACGAAGAGCGTGAGTATAGGAGGTGTCCATGAGCTAGGAGCAGGAGCAACTTTTGTTAAGTATTCTGATGAATTATTTTGTCATTTTGCCTCCACGTCACCCCGATTGCCCGCGAGCTTCTCCTCCTGTCCATGCGGTAATCTCTCTACTGTGCGACAGAGAGTCGAGTGGTTATGATGCAATCGTTAGCCTATTTTTACAAAAACTGCTTCTACGGGGCCATAACATAAGATACAAGGTAATGGAGCCTTTTATACATTGTCGTGTTTCTTTAGAAATAAACAATGGACAAATAGAGTCTTTAAACGCCTCAGATGTAAGGTTATTCGCTGTCAAAGTGACGCCAAAATGAATGGGAGTCAATGGAATGCTAACAGCAGGTGATGACTTGCTAACCAATGGCGGCCCCCCGGGAAGGTACGCTTTCCGGGTGCTGGATTACCCCCTTGGCTGAACCAAGATATTCGTGAGTCATGTTTCACACCGTAAAGAACATGGTACGAATGAACAGCTTCCTAAAGCACCAGCCATGTTTTTCCTTCCCTTTAGTTAGGCTGTTTTTCACAAAAGCTTCACCTCACTTCATATCACTATAGAGACCTGTCTGTTGTCAAAGCAATTAGCGTTGAAGAAAGACAGCGGTGGCCATCCTTGACAAATCAGCCTAAACTACCAGGGCACATCTGTTCTACTGCACTTATTATGTCTATAATATTATGTTTTTGACATCAATAAACAGAGATTCCCTACCTCCAGATGAACCTTTCTAACCCTGTATGACTGAAGACTCCATATCTGAAATACGACAGCAGATTCGAGCAGAAGTCCGAGGAGTCTTTGATATCCCCATTTTATTCTTTCTTTTAACAGGACATATTTTGTGCAGCTTAACCCAGCAAGGCTTCGCTGACATTTGACATTGTTTAATCCCTTGTGAACAGAATGACACAATGAGTATGATTCCACAATCCAACAATCCCCTACTGCTGCAATACAGTCTCCTTTTAGATCCAGTGCCGCAAGACTCATCCTGGCTGACCTAAGCCCAAAGTGTACTTCCTTTTTTTACGTGTACACTGGCACAGGAGTTCTCAATGAGATAATAATAATTTGCTAAACCTTATTTTATGGGCTGTAAGTCACCTGCAGCCACTTATATTCCAGAGTGACTTATATAATGCATTTAACGTCAAATAAGGAAAACGTATACACTTAAAGTTTTTAAAGACATAGTTATCATGTCTGTTAGGCAAGTTTAGGCCTACGCTGAGTTTCGGTTCATTTTTGTGACGCACTCCAGAAAACAGTTCACGGAGACCAAGACTGCAGAAAATGCATCCTGTTTTTTTTGTTTTTTTTACAAAAGAAAAACATTTTGTTGTTATGTTTTACTCTTATCTGTATGACCATAAATAAGTTGATTCCGCTGCTATAAACCTTATGAGTCAGAGAAACAAGCGTGCAGCCATCTTTAGAATTCTGTGTTTGAACTTCTGAAGCTCTGTATATTTATATGGCATTGCTGTCGAAGAGTACTTAACTGGTGAAGTGGATTTTCTTATTGTAGAGTTAACAAAAGATATCATGATCATTGTAATGGGATGTCATAATAAATGACAGTAGACCGTGAAGATTTTAAAACGAGTGGTTCGTTCATAAATTACCTTCATGCTGTGGAAATACAAACCGCAATGAGCGCAGTGCTGAAAAAGGTGGGGCTACATAAGGTCTATAAGGAAAAATATTCAAGTGATCGCGTCAGTGCCTTACGCTAACACACAACATATCAGTTCTAGTGTTGCTAACTGGACATCACAGCCTATTCATCATGAAACTAAAAATGCAGTCAGCTAAAAATAGAAAAAGTTATTCTGTCCAGGCAAGTTTTGTGGAACAACTGATTTAGTGCAAAACAAATGAAATGCGCACGTACAGAGTATACACGGTTACAAAAATCGGGTGATGCGCGTACTGTTATGGTGATGAAATTTGCATCACACACACTGTACGTGGACCCTCATGTATGCATAAAAACCAAAGTATACCTTGGGCTTTTAATCCATGTTTGCCTAAAATAATGGCAGTGTAGGAATTCTCTGAGCCTCATCAAAATCTCATAGAAAATGGCTAAGGGATAAAATGATTCCTTATCTGCTAAATTTGGTGTTAATGATTGTGAATGTGATACTTCTAGCTCTAAACTAGCTCTTACAACTCTAAACTAAACACAGCATGATGCACATGATTCTGCATTGAAGTTGCTGCAAGAGGGGTTAAAGCTACAATATGTATTTATTTTTTTCGCCGCTAGGGGTCGCTAACCTCTTACAATAACAAAGGCGTAGATTGATGACGCAGTGAATAAGCAGAATCATAGAACTTGTCGTCATGGCGAAGGATCTAATAATGTTTATGGATGAGTGAATACATTCATGATTTTTAACATGACTGTGGTATGAAGAGACAGATATCAGCGCCACACGCGAGTCCCGCGGATATAAAGAATGAGGACATTTCATTCTACCGAACTACCCGCAAGTGCTGAATTAATACTCAAACTGGTCAGTTTATGTAACAAAATAAAATTGTGAGGTAACACAGCGCTGTTTCACTTGGTCTACACTATCATACTAAACTGCATTTGAGTGTGTTGAAAGTTATAATGTTATTCTATGTGTTAGTTTGTTGGCTGTATGAGACTAACAGTAAGCTAGATCAACATTAGAATAACATACTGATCATATTCTAACATTTCATCATGTTGAGCTATATAACATTGATTTGTTTTATGTATATTTGCTCACCTGTAGCTCACCTAATAAAGTACATGCAAGAGCGGTGTCTCTGTCAAGTTGTGAAGCTCTGTCAAGTCGAAGTTTGTCGCGGACGTGGAGCTCTCGGCATCTCGAAAACGCCACTGATCCTCGATACTGATCCTCATTTTATTTCTCCTTTTTTCCCAAAGTCTGCTTGCCAAGTCTGCTTGGTTTTTGGATATTTTGATACAAAATTCTTACATATTGTACCTTTAAAGGTGCACTGTGTAATTAGGAGGATCTGTTGACAGAAATGCAATATCATATACATAACTATGTTTTCAGTGGTGTTTAAAGACATTACATAATCAACCGTTATGTTTTTATTACCTTAGAATGAGCAGTTTCTGTCTACATACACCGCGGGGCCCCTTACATGTTAAGTCAACATTTTGCGCCGTTATGTTTCTACAGTAGCCCTAAACGGACAAACACGTTTTGTCACTATGTTGTTCTTAGGGACTGTTCGTTTTTTATTTAAGGGGTCACCGGAGGAGTTTTGAGATCTGTTGTCAAAAAAGGCATGACCCTCCCTTCGCCAGCAATACATTTTTCTATGACCCTCCAAAATGTTTGTGAAAAAAGGCATGATAATTTATTGATTAGCCTACTTCTGTACTGGTTTGCGCTTGGCAAAGATGTTCAGATAGCCATTGTTTGTTTTTGTTGTTGTTTTTTTAAACCATAAACTCTTGCTTTCTCATCTTACTAGGGCTGTAACGATAGACCAAACCTACGATTCGGTTCGTATCACGATTTTTTATTTTAGATTTGAAAAAAATCATGTTTTCGGTGCTGATGTTTGTGACTCGTTCAACATGTGGGTGGGGCTGCCAATAAAGCATCTAAAAGCTGTCACAAAGAACCAGCAAAAGTAATGATTATTAATATGTCAAATATAGCAAGGAAACATTTTAATTGTTTATTAATAAACAAGTGTTTTCTGTGTCGACTGCAAAGATGAAGTTGACGATGCGTCGCAATCTTCTCAGAACGCGCCAGAGAGAAATGCACATTTCATAAGCAGAAAGCAGTCTGTTTTCCTTCGTTTTGAATTGTTCTGTTTAAAAGTAGACATTTCAAGCTTTCTATATATTTCTCAGGTCTGTGAGGCAAGTAGCATACCTTACGCTGAGTTTCGGTTCATTTATGAGACAAGAGTCCAGTTCACTCGCCCGCGCCTCCGTGGTTATCTATTTTCTACTATATTTACTTCTTATTTATTAAATCCAGATGAAACATTGATTAAAATTAAGATACAATTAATAAAAAAACGAAATTCACTTTAAAGAAAGGCTTTGTGCTTTCTGTTTGAGGTCTCTGTGAAATTTTTTTTTTTATTATTATTATTTTTTTATATAAATGCGAACACGAAAAATAAAATAAAAATAATATTTTATGTTCTGTGGAGGCCGATCTTTATTCATCCGGTGGGTATATATCTTTTGGTTTGCACAGTGTAATTTATAGAAGAATTACTAAAACATATTTTGCCACCTAAAAGTTAAAGATTTTTTTGTGTCACGTCACGTCACGTGTATTTCCCTCATATTAAATATACAATTTAATGTGTAGACTGATATTTTTCTAATGTCTTGATTCCTTTATTTTTCTAATGTCTTGGCTCCAAAATATTGGTATTAAATGCATTTTCTGAGAATTTATATTTCAAGTTTTGACTGCAAATGTTACGTCTATGGAATCGCCCAATTTTAACGAATTTATCCTCAACTAGTTTTTGTGGTGTAGGTCTACGTATTTTATTATGTTAACTTAAATAATACTAATAGTAATTTAAAGATATGGTAGCCCTACATCTTACACATCGTGGAAACAAAATAAGAATGGAACTAAAATATGGTAGTATCGTGCTACAGCGCACATTCTATCAGCAGCAGTTCTGGCGCCTCAGTCGCAATACTGTAAAACTCGACGTTCACATCACATGTTAATGCAGTGGTAGAGTTACACTCACAGGACACTGTGCACTTTTTCGCAATCACAAAAGTTCATTATTTGCTCGTGCTTTAAAGCTTTGCCGGGTAAACATTTCATTGGCATTCTGTTCTGACATGATGCATTTTTTCTAAGCGCGAACTGAAGTGCGCGCGCACTGTCAAACAGCGCCAAACTGGATTTTTGTTGGGTCAGACCCATCTGATATCGAAGGGGGGCTGATAACGCGAGATCAACATGGAGCTAAATGGAAAAAAATATCACCAAACAAGCCACTTTGAAATGTTGCTGTTTTCATGTATATAAAAGTTGGGTGACCCTCCCCCTAGACAAAAAAAAGTTGAATGACCCTCCCCTCAACAAAGAATAAAAAGACATGACCCTCCCCTATTTTCCTCCGGTGGCCCCTTCCATAAATACCGAACGGTCCCTTAGTGCAAAGAAACTAGCTCAAATCAGCAAATAAAACAGACACAATGATGAACAAGTAACAATAATATTCGCAAAAACATTTCGTTTTACTGAATAATTAAGTAAACATAATTTCTTACTTTATCTTTGTAAAGAAACCTCATTGCTTAACTGGCAACTCTCTGCTGTCTCAGCATATTTTACTGTCGGTCACCGTCTGTTGGTTGCAATTTGCAACCTCACCACTAGATGCGCTAAAAATCACACACTGCACCTTTAAGCCAAGAACAGACGTTTTAAAAACAGTTAGCCTACCGGTATGTGTAGTTAAAAGGGACATGGGTAATTTCCCATGTAAATATAGTAGCCAATCATAACAGTGGGCATTTATGCTGTATTAATAATATTAATGTTATTTATATTACACCTTAAAAGGCAATGTTAGCAGACATCACAATCCTGTTGGAGTATGTGCTGTTGCGGCCATGTGATGTACTAGAGATAACTGCAAGGATGCTGCTTTCAATAATTGCTGCATTGATCCCAAAGCCAGTTTGCTGAATCTGTGGATGTTTTGAGTTAAATGTACAAATGGTAAAAAAAATTGTGCAGAGTGTCCAAATTAAACTGATTAGATGTCCTATCACTGTGCAAGCAAAACATTGAGTTAAAAATCTAATTTTACGTCAACAACAATTATTTGATTTGATTTATTAGACATAAAATTTGTGAAATACACTCAATTGTCAAGGATAGCACAATAAAGTTGTCTTCACGAGCGCTTACACAGATACACACGGGAGCGTTTGAAAGCAGGTGTCTATCAGTGGATCCGCCTATCAAATTTGACCTCCGACGAAATTCTGGCATTGTCAGAAGATTTGAGTCATAGTCCTGTAGTGTAACATTTCATACAACAACCGTCAAATTGTCTTTGTTTTTCAAAACAGGCCATGACCAAAATTAACGTTTGAGATTTCTTTGTAGCCACCACATGTAATGCAGCTCACTGTCACTGTGTCATTGATTGATGATGTAAAACTCCGGACAAGTTTTCTTGTGTGCGTCCGCTTTTAACGCGTCTTGACTGCCATTAATGACAACTGAGATCTTACAGTGTGACATGGCAAAAAGCAAGGATCATGTCCGTACAGTTTGACAAGCAACAATCTGCTGTAATATAATAATATACATATAATATAACAATAAAGGACTATCATAAATTGCACAGTGTGCACCCAGCTTTAATTTAACTAACAGTTTTGAATGATTCACTGTGTCAAAATCTTTTTGGAGATCCAAGAGTACCATTCCACACATTTTACCTCCATCAATCTGCTTCCTTATAAAATCTGTGAAATAAAGAAGTATCAGTTGAATAAGATCTTCTAAAACCTGATTGAAAATCATAAATTAAACCATTCTTTCATACCGACTGATACATCTGTTTATACACAACCTTTTCTAAATTTGTTTAAGCCAAACTAAGAATGGAGACAGGATTTCCAGGATCATATCTATTTCCTTTTTTGTATAATGGATGGATCTTGGCTATCTTTATGCCAGATGGGACTATACCCTTTCCTAAAGAAAGATTTACAGTAAATGCAACAGTTGGAACTATAATATATGCAGCATCTCTTAAAAATCTAGCTGGAATACCATCTAGACACATGAAGATCTTCTAACATATTAGTAATTCTACTGTCACTTTAGTAAAAATGAAACAGTTAGGTAACACCCCCTTTTTTTAGATAAAATCTCTTAACAAAATGAATTCCATACATTCCTTTAATCCTCTCGTTCTCCTTAGTTCTCCTATAAATCAAAAGAGCCTTATTCCAGCTTTTTATTAATTCCATTATTTCCTGATTCATCCAAGGACTAGATCTTTGCTTAACTCTCACCTGTCTAAGGGGGGCAATTCTATCCACTACTTTAAGAAATAAAACTTATATGTCAATTAATTAAACTAAAATGTGTCCAAGCATCATCAACTATTGAGGTATTCTGAATGTCATTCCATTTAACTCAATAAGTTGATCTTTAAATGCTTCAATACTATATTTTTTAACAATCTAGTCAGTACTGTTTTATGATTACTAAATTTTAATTTACTACGTTTCCTTGTAGATCGCTAATGCCATATTCTATTATTCCTTTCTGAGAAATATACTTTACATCAGACACCAGAATAAGATCTATGGCACTTTCCACACCTTCCCAAACTAGATTTGTTTATAATCTGGGTTAAATGAAATAATTTACATAATGACTGCAGGGCATTAGAATTATCCTCTATTCTTTTACATATATCATTATTAAAATCCCCCATACAAATACATTCTTTTGTCAAGGCATTATAATTATTTTAAACAAAGTCCCTCGTAAAAATCTTTGGGACGATAACAAACTCCAAACATTATTGGCTTAGTCGCAGGTATTAACAAGTCCAAGAACAATAACTCATGTTCAACATTAATATCTAACACATTAAAATGAATGTCCGATCTAATAAAAATACAAACACCCCTTCCATGTTTGTTGCGATCCTTCCTAGGTGCGTTATAATTTTATACACTTATATCATTATCACTTACTGATGAATCTAACCATGTTTCTGTTAAGCAAAAAATACCCAGTTTACAATTTTTAAGTAACCACCTTAAGATTTTCTTGAGGAACAATGATGGAGAGTAGATCTTTCAGGTGAAATCTGATGTAAACAATGGACAATATATCAATATTTCACAGATTTAGCTCTGTTGTGGACAGAAAGTGCTGTTTTTCAATGGATGCTTGTCATGGAAATTTTACCCAAGTGCGACGGATTGGATCGATTCATCTATTTCATAACAAAGGTATGAAGTTGATTTTGCATTTTGTCGTTTGCACAAATTACAATATTACTATTGCTGGAGGTCTATATTGTAACACCGTAGATTGACACTAAACTCTTAGAGCTTTCAAATGATGTATAATTTGTTATCATTCTCAATATTTTTAGACAGTTTTCTATATAGTAAATGTAAATGATGGTAAACAAAGTGACGTCAACCCAGAGTCAAATGGTTTTTAAGGGACGTTCCTTTGGAAATTGTGAAACTTCCCGTGTGGTGCTTGAAGATGCCTTACTGCAGGGGTTAGGGATTAGGCTCAAGGTTAAACTGCAGAATTAGATCATGATTATTGTTAGTCGAGGCCTCGTTGCAATAGCAGAGACGAATGGATTACGCTACACAAAGCCTGCAGGATTATTTCGGCTGCATCCATGACTACTGCATCACAAATGAAGAGCTTATGCCTTAATGAAGAACCAAAACACAGGAAACTGCAGGAAAACTATATTCACAGTCATGCATGAGCATATGTATATGTATCTGAGTGTATGCCATAAAGACAAGTATTACCTGTTGCCTGGCAACATTTGAGTTCTGACTCGGGTCCAGTATTGTGTGTTTAGAATTTATATATGTTTCTTCATCACCCTCAGGATCTCTTGTGCATGCCGATAGCTCTATGTTCTGCTGTCCCCCAAATCCTGCTGTCTGGCAAAATAACCTTTCAATCACTGTCCACGTATTATTAACCAAATAATAAAAGTCTACGGGACAACGGCCATCCAGGACAGATGTTGTAGATCCCTGGCCTACACAACGCCATCAATGTGAGGACTGCGATGAGGACCTCAAGGGCTGAGAGCGGCTATTGGTATAGGGCCTAGTACAATATTACTATTGCGTAGTTAAAAAGAAATAGGCCTAATCATTTGCATTTTTCTGCTTATCCATTGGTCTTCAAACTTTGGTATCTTTGGGTTTGGGAAGCTGGTTGGGTCATTGTGGTATTTCCTATTACTTCACTAATCCTACCCAGAAATACCTCTCTACAATCAGACCAGTGACCAAATTACTTATCCAATCCCCATTTCAAATGGGGGGGTCTACAGTGGTTGGACAGACAGAGGAAGGAAGAGATGTTGTCAACTCACCTTTGGCTGAGCCTCCACTTCCACTACCTGGTTTCTGTTCGTGACGCTCTTGACAAGAGTCTCTACCGTCCCATTGAACTTCATGAAGAGCACATAGGTGGCGTAGACGAGCAGCATGCTGATACTCTCCAAGTACGTGATGTAGTTATCCAGGAAGAAAACTATGAGCATAATGAGGCCAATGATGTAGAAGGTGACGTCCCTGAAAAGAGGCCACCACGTCAGGTTCAGGATCTCCTTCGAGAATACAGCACACATTCCAATGACGAACAAGATGTTGAACACAGCGGAGCCGACAATGGTTCCGATGCCCACATTACTGTGGGAAATGAATACGCCAATGACGGAGGTGAAGAGCTCAGGAGCCGAGCCCCCAGCCGCCATAAAGGTGGCGCCCGCCACGTCATCTGAGATTTTGAGTTTCTCTGTGATGACTGTGAGCGCGGGGACAAAAAACTCGTCACAAACGATGGCAAGGGCAATGAACATGTAGATCATGCCGAACATGTGTAACACGACAGCGCCACGCCGACGGTCCTCCAGGCTGAACAGGTCAGTCGGATAGTCCCCTTGACTCTCGTTTGACTCTGCGGACGAGCGCATGGCTATGGGCGTGTCCTCCGAGAGGTTACTGTGGTAACCTAGGTGTGTGGATAGCAGTGTTCTGTGTGGGGCGTGGCTCTGAAGCCCCTCCCACTGAGCAGTAGAGTGCCACGAGAAGGCCACTGCACTTATTGCTACAAGACTGATGAGGAGGCTGATCACCCGCGCTGGCCTGAGTTTTCTCCATAAGCGCTGGCGGGCACAAACAATCTGACTGTGCTGCACGTCGGAGGCCATGGCCATTCTCTCTGCTTCAACACTCATGTGCTCTCTTGTTACGCTACGGTTAGGCTTAGCGCATTCTGAGAATGCTACTTGTACAATAAATCTGTGGAATCCAGATGTCCTTCAGCACACCAGAGGCTTCCTCATATTAGCCTGAGAAAAATAATCACACAGAAAGGGTGGGGTGGGGGTTAATCACACATCACACAAAGCCAACAAGATCTATGCTGCCAGGTCAGTGTCCGTGCAATACGTATGTCCAAGTGCACTAAGTAAATGGTGTGTGTGTGTGTGTGCAATGTGTGAATCTGTGAGCATCTGCGATCGCTGACTTGCTCTTACTCACAGCTGCGTCTGCATTTTCAAGGTCACAGTGAAACAGCACAATGTCAAAAGCATGTCTGCATCCCTCTCATCCCCTACGCAGTAGTTTCACAGCATGAACCTTATATAACCAAAAATAAGATCTAAATAAAAGCTCAAATTCTTCAACAGCGATACTACTGCCTTTGCCATTCTACTGACTGCCATCATTTTGACATTATTATCTATAAAAAAAAATTCTGAAGACCTACATTTATTAGATCGCCACATAACAATGCTTCTGAACATCTGAATGGGACTTTCATAGTTACATTTTTAGATCTACTCCTGCCAGTGTTACAACACATTTAAAAGCCTTTTCTTCCTCACTATATCAAGACTATTCCTTCCTCAATGATCATGATATTAGAATACTAGAATGAATTAAAGTCATGAGGTCTGATTAAAAAAGGTCTTTTATTTACATATTTTCTTTAAAGCATATTAAAGTGATTTACTAGTATGACCTTATATTGTATTGAAGCATTTATAGGCTTAGTGGCTGGAAAAAATACAAATTAAGTGCTAAATAAAAAAAATAAAAAAATAAAACATTGTCCAGAAACTATAGTGCAGGAGAAAGTGCAGTACAAAAACTGGAAGTGTTGAGTCAGTTGGTAAGTACAATTAGTTAGCTGTACTAAATCTGTCTTTATTTTGTTTTACTTTTACTGAAAATAATACATATTCTTATTATTACAAATAATAGTTGTATTAATAAGTATTATCATAATAATAATGGAAAATTGGAGTTGGTTTAATTTGTTGTTTTGGGAATACTGATATTTGGATATATGTAGGTAAATAATGAAATATAAAAACATATGTATTTCTCTAAACCCCTTACTATGCTCGTCGCGTTGTTATTCTCTCTCTCCCAGTCATTTGTCATTCATGTTATGAACATCATCAGTACATTTTTCCATGCGTGGCAATGTCACTTCTAATAATGCTGTCATTTATCATGCTGTTACTAAAGGGGGGTATGGCTGTACCTGAATAATCACAGTCTGTCTGACATGCAACAGACCTGTGATTCTCATGACCTCTGAGCTCTGTGTGCCGAAATATGATTTGTTATAGGCTAAATAATCAATCGTCTGATATATGAAGGTAAGTTCTGATCTAACGCAACGTTGTATGCTCATACTCTTAATAACACTATTAATGCATCATGTGCAGTGTACAACGCACCATTTCTGAACTGTATATTAAAAGCAAATAAACACATTGATAAACTCACTGATCGAATAAATGAAAAAATGTGACTTACATTCAGAGGTGATGGATGAAAGCGACGGTTCGGCGCGACGCATACAGCAGGTTGACAGTCCGCGTGCGTCCTCTCTCGTGCCCTCCAGTAATTTCTTTCCGACTATGATGATGCTGATGATGTTATTTAGGGGCGGAGCTCCGAGAGCGCGTCTCTGTGTCCAATTTCATGCTCTTATTCCCAGACATTACCTATGGCCAGGAGCGAAGTTCAAACCGACCACAGCCCCTCTCTCTTTCTGTGTGTGTTTGTGTGTGTGTGTGAGAGAGAGAGAGAGAGAGAGAGAGAGAGAGAGAGAGAGAGAGAGAGAGAGAGAGAGAGAGAGAGAGAGAGAATGCGCACCGGTGTCGCCCAACACGATTCCGCGCAGCCGTGTGGTTCTGTGACATCACAATGGCCCAAGTGGAAGCGTTACCGTGGTTACAGCAGCAGCGTTCTCCGACAGGCGAAGTCTCACATCATCACGAGTTTCGACTGATAGAAAAAGCACAAATCATCATGTTCACACATACTCCCCCTCCCTTCCCATTCATAATTGACATGACACTGTGTTGTTTTTAAATGGTGCCTCTGGTTATGGTAACATATAGTACAGATACCATTACTTTATACAAATAAATACATATTTTTACACATACAATGACAATATCAAAATATAATGTTTTTGCTGTAATCAATAACAGTAATGAGATTTACAGAGAAGTTTTTATGAAGGCTGTGTCGCACAAAAAAAAACAAAAAAACAAAAAAACTTATTTTCTTCATCATGACTCTGTCCATGTTGAGTGAGTTCATTTATTCAGTTTCTTGAGCGAGCTGACAATGAGCTGACTCTTCATTTTTATTATTCAAAAATAATGGCTGTGTTTACTTGTAGGCTACTACTCTCAGGAGACAGAAGTGTTGGGGTGTAGGAGTGTTGCTGGTGTTTAGTCGGGTTGTGTGTGTGTGTGTGTGTGTGTGTGTGTGTGTGTGTGTGTGTGTGTGTGTGTGTGTGTGTGTGTGTGTGTGTGTGTGTGTGTGTGTGTGTGTGTGTGTGTGTGTGTGTGTGTGTGTGTGTGTGTGTGTGTGTGTGTGTGTGTGTGTGTGTTGTTTGGGAATGTTTATTCGGGTAATTGCTTTTATGCACTGTGCAGATCTATGCAGGACTTTTTTGCTGAATCTATTACAATTGCCCACGCAGAATCCAGAACACTCTCGCCCTCATTAGCACACACACACACACACACACACACACACACACACACACACACACACACACACACACACACACACACACACACACACACACACACACACAGACACACACACACACACACACACACACACACACACACACACACACACACACACACACACACACACACACACACACACACACATTCTCGCTGTCTCATTAAGATTGATGGACACAATTCAAAGTGAGTAATGATTTACAGTCTGCTATAGTGTTAACTCACCTCTCTGTCAATTTATGATTGCGTAGTCTGTCCTTACTCAGTAACTGATCTTGAAGATGGCATATAGAGTAGGCCACACACACACACACACACACACACACACACACACACACACACACACACACACACACACACACACACACACACACACACACACACACACACACACACACACACACATATATATGATGATGACACACATACAATAGAACATACTTTTTTGCGGTCACAAAGTATAAGTAGGTCTACCTAGTCCTAGACCTACTCAAGAAGAGAGTGCGATTTCGGACGCAGCCCTAAACTACGGAGCTGATGAGGAGGAGACGCACCATCTCTGCAGGCAGCGCACATACAGGACGCATAGTGGGAGCGCAAGAAAATAGCCTACAGAGCGCGAATGAATGGGAAAGACCGCTGCACCTTGAGACACGCTCTTTTAAAATATTTTAACTTGATACGATGCAGTGAAATCAAAGCGCTGAGTGATTAACTCCCGTAAAGCCAGTCGCGAGGACAGTAGTCTGGGCGCGTATTATGATAACTACGGTAATCTACAGGCAGTTTAAAAACATGGACTATAGCCTAGGTGTTTTTCATTCATCGAGTCTTCAGCAATAGACCTACCCGTCTTTCAATCAAATAACACCAAAGCCTTTCATTTTCTTAAGGAAAATATTTGAGAACTTATTTTTTTTTTTCTAGAAGGAACATTCTTACAAACTTCTAGTTTATCATGAGACTTTTCTTAACTTCTTTCTTAAGATTTCCGTGAATCCGGTCCTAGAATCCTAGTGAGGTCACCTTTATTATGTTGCTTATGTGTAGATTTAAAACTTTAATGCAGTGCCAATTATTTCTGTTCAGAAAATATTTCAGTGCAATTCAATGCCATCCATTTAGGCTATTAGCCTAGCTAAAAGGCAACATTCTCAGAAGGTTCTGGCAATGCTTTCAAGGCTAAAAGTTCTTACAGTAACGTTTATGGTATTTAATAACGTCCTCACAACGTCAGCACAAACATCGTTCATGGAACGTTTTTAAAACATTTAAATAAAACATTTAAATAAATAAAAACTGGACGTTCTGAACGTCCAGAGAACATAAACAAAAAACAAAACAAAAAAAGTTTCTGTAACTTAATGGAATATCAAAACGTCCTTAGAACAGATTGGATGTTGAACTATTTTCTGAATCCTTTAATTTCTTTAAAACACCGTCATTTGTTGGTCATCATAGTGTCGATACGTTTAGAAATCCTCGCCAAACTCCAGTGTTCCTTCTTTCTCTTGAAGATAATCACCAGGAACACGAGGAGATGATTCTATAATACTAGATGTTTCTATTTTCCACCAGCTTCACACTAAATAGTGTGTTCACACACGTGTTCATGGCAGGCTTATTCCCTTAAATTTACTGCCGTTTCTAAAGCCTCACGCTGTCCTCTTGCGGCGAGACAATATAACTGCGTCTCCAGATAAAACGTAAGACTAAACTTTACAATAATAATAAGAAACAGTATTGAACATTAGTTTTTATTTTTATTTTACACCTGTATATACAAACGATTATTATTAGCATTATTGTTTTACTTTTGTCACAAAAACTTTGATTAATATAATATCCAGCAGCAGCATTATATGTTTTTCATATCGCAGTTCAAACTGTTCACTTCCTTCAGTGCTGAAACTATGAGAAAATACAGCTGTGATCTACAAAGGACACTGAACACCTGCAATGCATGATTTTCTGGTTCCAAAATTAATCTAAAATACAAAATCAGTAAAATTATTGTCTTCACATGACTAGACTTTAATTTAGGTTAATAAAAAGACTAAAAAGTAAATGCAGCATATTTAATACAAATGCAACTAGAAAGTAATATTCCGCATTTTAAAATTAAATTAATAAATTAATTTAAATAAAACAAATAAATAAAAATGCATTTTTTGGTTCTGTGCATTGCACATATTAATCTAACATGAGAATACAGATATTTTATCAATCCATGTATTTACAGCTTACTGTACACTGAATGTGAGTTTAACGTTCATCTAAGCAGTGTGTGTGTGTGAGCTGTATTCATTACTGTACATTACTGTATTTAAAACACTTGTGTATATGCTATGATTAACACTGCACACTACATAGTGAAATCCACAGTCGACTATATAAGAAAATGAGTGGAAACTTCTGTAGATACATACACTATTTTTGTGTTTTACTGTCATCACATAAATGCAGTGTTTTGGTCAGTTTGTCTAGAGCAAGAGACGATCATGAACTCTCCAGATGAAGTGTTTCTCAGTTCAGTCCTCTTTCAGTCCTCGTCTTCTCCTCTGCTGCTCCAGTCTCTGAAGCCCTTCCTCTCGCCCCAATGCATGCTGGGTACCTGCTCTGTGAGCCGCCTCGGTCGCTGCGATGTCAATCTGAGCGTATTTACTGGAGCTTTTCCCTGAACAGAACCAGAATAAGACAGATGGTGATGTTGGCCTGAAAAAGTTAAATTTATTACTTTTAAAATATTCACTATTATATTACTAAAATATTACTTTTATTCAGAAAGGCTCATACTTAAAAATGTATCAAATGTGACAGTAAAAACATTTATGTCACAAAAAAATTGTGTTTTAAATAAACGCTGTAATAATAAGAAATGTTTCTTGAGCAGCAAATCAGCATATTAGAAGGATTTCTGAAGGATCATGTGACACTGAATGCTGGAGTAATGATGCTGAAAATTCAGATTTTCATCACAGGAATAAATTACATAATACATTATATTTAATTAAAAATATATATATTAGCAAAAAACACAGAGATACCTATTTTAAATAACTACAATAGCCATTTACAAATAAATAATGATAAACAATATATAAATACACTGTATTTAGTGAAATTGATATTTTCAGATGTTTGTACTTGCATCAAAGTGACCAAAAAATCAGTTTTTGTCAGATAGGTTGTATCTTGAATGTGACTGTGAATGACTTGAAAGCAGGTGCTTTGTTTGTTTAACTTAATAATGAATAATTCATATTATGGAAGCTTGTGTCTGCCCCAGTATACCACATTAAAAAGGTAACTGCGACTATCTCACCAGCTGAGAATTATCTTTTTATTTTTTTGCAATTGCAATTGCAAGTTTATGGATTCTGAAACACCCAATGGTTCAACTTAGTCACATCATCAGTGATAAACCCAGGGTCATAGGTCGTTTCGGGTCTTAGATCTTCAGACACCCTAGCCTGGGCGGCCCAGCAGGGTGTGATCAGTCCCCGGCTTGTGTCCAAGTAGCGCACTACCCCATGGATCACCCTCTTGATCCACATCCACCTTGATGCTTTTTCCACAGCTTCTGTGGTGTTCTTGGTGGCGGTTCTTTCCTGCAACCCTCTAATGCCAAGAAGACTGAGTGTCCGATGTAGAGACTGTCCTGCAAAGCCCCTGCAGCGGGCCCTCCACCCATGCCTTCTACATAACATTCCTCTGGCAATTCAAGATACTTGGCCTTCTTGCGCTCATGGGCCTCCTCTCTCCGGCCTTCCCAAGGCATAGTAAGTTTCAACATGACAACTTGCTTGGAACAGTCAGATGTTAAGACCAAATCTGGGCTGAGTGTCATCCTTGCAATGTTATCTGGAAACTTCACCTGCTTCCCTAGGTCAACCTTCAGCAGCCAATCATGAGCTGAGGCTAGCAGCCACCTGAGGTTTCTCTCCCACCCTGATGAAGGCGATGTTGTGCCTGATGTTTCTCTATTGGATTGCAATGCAGATGGTGTCAGCTACTTCCCTCAGCACCTGGTCATTGCACCACCTCTACCTCCCCTCTCCCAAGGCTTTTGGGCAGCAGCTCAAGATGTGCTCTAAGGAACCTCTTGCCAGGCACAGTGGGTATGCTGGGGTATTAGCTAAACCACAGCAATGCAGGTTGACTGGGCTTGGAAGGACATCATACACTGACTGGATCAGAAACTTGAGTCTAGCTGGTTCTGTCTTCCAAAGTTCTGCCCAGGTGATCTTACGTGCAGTTGTATGGTCCCAATTAGTCCAAGCTCCCTGCTTGCACATAGCCACTGTCCTACTCCGAGATCTAACCCTTGGATCAGCTGACGTCTCTCTCTCTCCCCGTCTCTCTCCTACCAAACCCGGCTCGTCCAGCTGCCACAGAGCCTACCAACATGCCATGTCTCAGCCTCGCTTCAGCCCGCTTAACTGCCTCCGTGCCCGCCACTTCCTCCCTATATATATATGGTGTTGATGTGTACACAATACTAATTATTATTTGCTTGTTTTGCACCTCTGATGGCCGTGCTGGACTCCTGCAGCTCTAGTTCCATGTAATGCAGCTGTTTTTTGGACATGGGGCTGGTGGGAATATTCACGTATGTTGCTGCATCTCCTCTGAGCCTGTCCGTCACCACTGATCCGTCCACTGCAAACGCAAACACTCCACCTGAAACGCACAGATCAGACCCACATCAAACACACACATCTACAGAAAACACCACAGATCTTGGGCAAAGTGAGTTCACCTTCAGTGAGATGATGAGAAACCCTTTGTGAAGCAGTACAGCTGTCTATGAGCTCAAACCTGCTCCCCTCCTCCAACTGTCACAGAAAGAGAGAGAGAGAGATGTTCATCCATGGAAAAACACACCTTCATTAGTCCCGATTCCTGTTTAAAAGTAACATGTCCACACCAGTTTAATCTGTAACTTGTCTATGCAGGTTCAGCCTTTATGCTTTACAAATGCAGTTTTCAGGTGACTGCCTGCTAATAACACACTGTTGCGTGTGGCATTCAGTTGTATTTATGTATTCAGTTGTATCGCTTAACCCTTTGATGCACAAGTCATTAAATGAAGGAAAAAATCTCATTGTTTCTTTTTTCATTGCATGCAATGAAAAGAGATTAAATATGAGGTATTTTTAAAATGCTAATTCCTAATGACATTAGACCATGTGGCTGTGATGAGCACACAATGATGAAGGAATACCAACAAACAGTCTTTAATATTAAATCCAAAAGGTAACACGCAGGAGATCAACCAGAAAACAGAATAGCACAACCACATTTAAACTAAGACAAAACCGAACACTGAATAAAGGGAACTAGGGGCTTAAATACACAAGGAGGATAATCAACAGGACTAGAGATGTGCATAACAAACTGTTCCTGATCCTTGTTTGTTTCTATGGTTACTCAGGCAAACAGGAACAGAACCAAACCAAATCAAAACACAAAAAAACGAACATAGTTGTGACTAGGGGTAGGCGATCTGACGATTTTATATCGTGATCGATCTTGAAGACATCCACTACTTTTCAAGCGAATCGTAGAGATTGTGATCTTTTATGTCCTCGTAATAATCTTAAAGTCCCCATGAACCGGAAGTTGCAAACGACTTTTCTCCAGTGTTGTGACGTATTTCCAAGTGAAAAGGAATATTGAACAGAGGGCAGGGATTTGCTTTAGCGCTCCTCCTCTCCATCTCTGCTCATAGCAGACTAACGGTTTGAGGGGAGTGGTTTCAACCCAAGCAGTCAAACTGACATCATCAGAGAAGGAACACCATAAACTATTTAGGCTATGCCGTGTGGCTGCTTGCTGTGTTGTGACCGAAATAGTGCGCACAGGAGCATAAGAGCAAAAAAGTTTTGTAAATGATACATGAATCATTTTTATTTTATCATATATAATTTTACAAAACTGTTTTGCGCATGTGCTCCCGCGCGCGCTATTTCAGTCACAACACTGCAATCAGAGGACGGCGCCGGAACCATCAACTCTCGATGCTGTTCTCTTCCTTCATAACTCGTAGCCTACTGAGAAGGATATATTTGTGTAAATAGTCGTACAACTATTTTCAATGCCATTGGTCTCTATTAAGTGAAGCATCAGCTTCAGCGTTACCCATGCGACGCATTGCTGGTCAGCTGAGCCTTGAAAAGTGGAGCTCAAAGTTAAACATAATTAACACCTTGTTTCATTACATCTATATTTTAATGAATCAGTGTTTTTCGTTGAATGAACGGTTGACTAACTCAAAGACAGTCTGTTACCGTATGTAACTGTGCGCTGAGTGACAGCTTTTCAATGCGCAGAGACGCTGTTTAGTTTCGGTTACATTGGTTACTGAAAATGTCCTCATTTTTGTGCATGCTGACCACATCATAACACTTATTTATATAGCAACAAATAAATCAAAATAAATCAAAATAAATAAATGCAGATAATGCCACATATCACGCTATTGAGCCACTCAAAATTACCGCAAGGGAAATTCCTTCACCGCGACAGCCCTAACTAGTAGTTCTAGCATCAGGCATGCATAACACTATACAATATAAAAAGAAAATATACAAACAGTAATAATACACAAAAATGTACTGGTGAAATGCATGTTCATTCATTAGACAGATGTGTCAATGGATTAGTGGAGATAATTCCATTTCTATGGGACTGCATGTTTGTTTCTTGTAGCCTGTACTGTTCTCTTATTGAGAACAATCAATGTCCCAAGTGTCTTTGAAGTGTATGAGTAGAGTAAAAGGGTGATAATTCACAGTGGGGCAACCAGACATCAGGGAGTCTGCTTGGGTGAGGAGTTGTGAAGATTAAGTGTAACAATGGTGTGTTTGATCGGTCCAGTCGTTACATCCATGTTCGGCATAAGTACCAACAAACAGTCTTTAATAATAAATCCAAAAGGTAACACGCAGGAGATCACTGATCCAAACACTGAACAAAGGGAACTAAGAGCTTAAGGCCCTTTTTACATGAGAACGCTCGCGGGTGAAAACGTAAAAATATTTTAGCAGATGTGCCTTTCGTTTAGATGGCGACAGCGTTTTTGGGGCTTAAAAACGCAAAAAAGTGAAACCACCCTCCAGAGTGCAAATCTTAAAAACGCTCCACCCTCGCGTTTCCGTCTAAACGGTGAAAACGCAAAAGTCTGCTAGACAGTGGAGGCACCGATCAGTGCTTCACATTGCCACCTAGCCGCCTGGAGTGCATACTACATTGAATTTCACACACTTTTGCGTCACCATATGCACGCAGATTTCCCCCCCATAACGCTCGTCTAAACGCAGAATAAAAAGTGATCACTTTTGCGTTTTCTCTTCAGATCGTTTCCGTGTAAACGTAGCCTAAATAAACAAGGAGGCTAATCAACAAAACTAGAGACAGGTGTGAAACATAATCATTAAGTTAACCATAGAAACAATCAAGGATTGGGAAACCAGGCAAACAAGAACAGATGAGAACCAAACCAAAACACAATGAAACTAACATACTCATGACAACGTCAACTTAGACTTATTATATTATTAAATTATTATTTTATTTCAGTTCATCCATTTTTCATCTAATATTTATATTTTATTTTAGCTTTGTTTTAACTGTGACTTTTAATAGTTTTGGTTTTAGTTGTCAAAATTTGACCTAGCATCGGCAGTCCTTGACCCTTATAAAGAAGACACAACACTCTTTTAAAAATCTGTTGTGCATTAAAGTGTTTATCGAGCACAGGTGTGTTAATTGCACTGTGTTGGGTTGCATTTGTATTTTTGCACACTTCTATCAAATGTAATTCAAAAGGAATATCTTCACCTCTGGACTCCTCTCTGTTGTTCGACCATCCATAATTTCATAGGCAGGATCTGTTCTTCCTTTTTCTGCCCAGATTCTCTCTTTGTTATCTGCACAAGATAATCATAGCACAAGGTCAGAATATACAGTATGAGTGACAAGGGTATGTTTTGTCTTCAGTAAATTGTGTTTTTCCTGGCTGATTTGCATGGAAAATTATACACTGTAGGTTTTGGTCAGAAGAAGGTGCGAAAAAAAAAGAGAGGAGTGTGCAGGTCCGTTTACATAAACATATGCTTAGTTTCATTCCACCTAAGAAGAAACACAATAACATTAAAGCACTACAGTTTTTAATTTTTAATTATCGCTAGAACACAATATTCAATACTTAGGTCACTTTTTCAGAACTTTCTAAACAGTGAGCACAACAGCAGTTTATGTGCACTAAACTGTGGATTATTTATCATTGCTTTGGCACAAAATGCATTCAATGACTACATCTTTCAAATGACAAAAAAACGTTTCTCACTTAAACACAACCACCACCAAAACTCAATATACCTACAGGCCAATTTGCACATGTTTGCATTCTCTTTCAAAACTGTTAAACTTAAGTTCAAAACCTAACAAAATTGAATAAGACAGCAATTTGCCACCTTTCTGCAGTAATATTGAAATACATTCGGGTCTAAAAAATGAAATACTATCACTCTCTACTGCTTATAATTCACTGCAGTATGTTACATAGTCCATGTTTATATTACAGACAGAACAAAATTATTCCTAAGTTTTCCCCTTTTGTATAGATGGTAATGAAATTGAAAGACTAACACTTGTGTAGGTGTTCATCTACATCTAATAGTTTTGATACTATTTGATTTTTTTGAGTCATATTATATTTCAATATGGTATTACGGGTAGAAATGTAGCAAATTTCTTATTCATTTTTGTATAATGTTTGTGCTCAGTGTAAAGCATTTAGAAAAAGTGACCTAAGTATGGAGAAATGTGTGTTAGCGATTATAAAAAATAAAAAAGTAAACTAGTGTAGGGGCAAGTCATTTTCAAATGTTCATGCTGGATGTTTTATTATTCAACTTGGTTGCAAAAACAAGTACACTTTAGCATACTTTTTGTTTTTAAGTACTTATTATGAAAATAATATACTTTAAAAGAATTTGCAACCTGTGTGAACTGAATGTAATGCATGTTAACTGCAATTAAATGTAAATGTATTGTTTAAAAGTGAAATTAGATGAAATTAAAAGCACCTTAAAGAATGACTAAAGATATTTAAAACATTAATTAAAAAAAAAAAACTTTAAACCTTTCAGTTTGACATTATTACAAAGTGCACTTTTTAAAAGTGTACTTAAGCGTGTTTAAAGACAGTGATGAAAGTGTTCTCTCTTTAACTCTTTCATGCATGAATTATGATAACCTCAGTCAGGATTTATTTTCCTATGTGTTTTTATTTTATTGCTCATTTTTTACAAATTTTTCAAAGACATTTTCAGATGTCCACTTGAGCGGACAGCATGCGTTCATGGTTTAAACTGAAGAGATACTGTACTAAACATAATACAATAATCAAACAGATATAGTATGTGTATTTAACAAACTAATCAATAAAATGATATCAAATCATGTGAAAACTATAAAATATATACAAAAAATGTAAATGTGAAATAGTGCAAAGGCAATTGAACTTCACACAAGTTGAACTTCGCGTTATCTTTGATATCAGAACATGAGGAAGTGATTCCATCAGAAATTTCTACAGACTGTCAAGGTACAACTGTGAAAACCACTCAGATGCTCCCCTGTACCAGAGTATGTCAATTTACCCTTATTAGCTGATCATTCTGATTATGTTCAAGATGGACACATTTCTAGCATAGCCCTCCTCTGAGAAAACCTAGCGATAAGTTTTTTTCAATCTCATCTGAAATGAGCAGTGTTGGGGATAATGCATTACAATTAACATGCATAACGCATTCAGATTAATTTTTTGATGTTACAAGTAAAGTAATGTGTTACAAGTAACGTGCATTACGCAATCAGTTTTTTTATGTTATGAGTAATGTATTACAAGTAACATGCATTACATAATCAGATTACTTTTTGATCTAACAAGTAATTAATTACAAGTAATGTGCATTACGTAATAAGATTACTTTTTGATGTTACGAGTAAATAAACACATTACAAGTAACGTGCATTACGAAATCAGATTACTTTTTGATCTAACAAGTAATGTATTACAAGCAACATGCATAAGTAAACATTACTTTTTGATCTAACAAGTAATAAATTACAAGTAATGTGCATTACGTAATCAGATTACTTTTTGATGTTACAGGTAAAGAAATGCATTACAAGTAACGTGCATTACGAAATCAGATTACTTTTTGATCTAACAAGTAATGCATTACAAGTCACATACATTATGTAATCACATTACTTTTTTTGATGTCAATGAAAATTACATTCTAATAATACAAATACATTTATTTACAGTCAAAAAAAGTCACTGCAGAATAAATATTAAAAAAAAAATTAAAAAAATTCACAGTATAAGTATGAATTGTAGCTGAAACATAGCCATTGATGCATGAGGTCCACTATAGTGGACAGATGATTAATCAGATTTTTCTTCCAATCTAAAATCAAAACTTGGAAAATTTTACTGTGATAAAATGTATTATTAAAAAAAGATATTGCTTGATGCTGCAATATATATATATATTTTTACCTAAAAGAGTCTCCTAGGATAGAAGGAATGGAAAAAATCGACACACAACGGCTTGCCACTTGGTTGCAATGTATAGGATGATGCACCAGGATCCACTGTAGAGGTCGATGTGCAACTATGCCATCAAAACCCGTGCAAATTCAAGAAAATGCTTTTTTAATAGCTGTCCACTGTAGTGACCTATATGCATGAAAGGGTTAAGTACACATAAGTGGCCTTTTATTTCACTGGGTTCCCACACCTTGGTTAATTTCAAATTCAAGGACCTTTCAAGGACTGTCCAGGTCCAACACCCTCAAATTCAAGGACTTAATGTGGGGACACGTTTGATGTTGAGGTGCCATCGTAGTAGTTTTGTGCACTTGAACATCATGGCAACGTACAACACAAAGTACCTCACGCGGGAAACACTTAACGTAACGCGTAAATGTGCGTAACTAACGTAAATCAGGCAAGCTAGTGTGCATAGGCCACGAAGTGTTGGCGAAATAACACATTAGCAGACCGGAGGGAATAATATGGAATTTTTTTCCAGAAAACTTCTTGCACAAAATAAATTCAAGCACTTTCAAGGACATGTATCTATGCATGTTTATCTTCAAAAACTTTCCAGGGCCTTGAATTTTCTTTTCAGATTCACACACTTTCAAGGATTTCAAGGACCCGTGGGAACCCTTTCATTAACTGCAAGTGCAGTTTAAAAAAAAGTTTTATGATAAAGAACACTACAAGGGCACATGAGTACTTTTTCACAAGTGTAGAGGAACATATCTAGTGCTCCTTGTGAAATCGAGTACTTGTGTTCAATTATGAATTGTGCATAGCAAGAAGTGCTTGCATTAACACATTTGCATAAAATATGTTTCGGGCCTTGAATGATGAATGCAATTTAAAAAAACAGTCAAAGCGTATTGATTTATAATATCGGCCATCATACTGAATATTTAATTAGTATTTCTCAAACTTTAGATATAAATGCATCCCAAATACACATTGGCACATTATTGATCTTGGTTCAACTTTATTACCATCTTGATCACACATATCAGCTTTGAGAGATTAGTCTACATTGAAGTTATTTTAGACAGTGACAGACTAGGTTATTTTAGGTACATCAAATCTAGATAAAATTTATCGAACACATATTCCTTCCAATGTGTTGCTCTTGGTGAAATCTTACAAAATACACTACAATATGAGTTGGAATCTCCCTCAACCATCTACAAGGGGTTAGTATTTTGGATACTAAATGTACAAATTAATTTAAGATAAATTCATCACTGCTAGTAACAATTCAATTATTAAAGCTAATGACAGACGGTTAGCACTCAACATGAATGGTAATTCTGGACGGTGCCCAATAAGTTCTTGTTTAATAATAAAATAAAATAAGTCAATTTAAAACTTATTCATCATTATTACCCTTGTAATACATATTTAGTCAGTATGTCATGTGTTTAACTGTAAGTATCCTATCCTGGTAGAGCATTTCTTTTACACTATGATGTTTCTGACAATAAGGAGCTAGATGATGTCTTTATTTGTATGATGGATAAATACCATTGTTGGGAAAAGTTACTATTAAAAATATTGCATTACAATAAAAAAGTAACTACTTAGTTACTTTTTATGGAAAGTAATGCGTTACTTTTCTTACCTCTAAGTAAGTTTCTTTTTATGGAAAGAAAATGCGATACTTTTCTGACCTGGCTTGATGCTTGCTCTCTTTTCCGGGTTTTTTATTTATTTTTTATGATAAGTGTTTTTGTTCTCTAATATTGAAATGTAAGTTTTGAAAAAAAAATACATTTTTACATTTTAACAAAAATACAAATTTACATTTTAGCTCAGAAGTCAGAAATAACTTATTATGACACATGCATCTCCAACATCAACCTTGTATCGAACTCGCTTTCAAGTCCTTGAGCTTCTTCACCATTCAAATCCTCAAAGACGACGAATGGAAAACAACAATATAGATGGGTTTTGCAGAAGAGTAAAGCTAATTATTAATACGATTAGACAGACTTCTGGAGTGATGAGGAAGAGAAGATTGAGTTGGGTTAGAGATGAGACAAAGTCCAGTGTGAGAGGTTTGGGGTTGACGTTCTCTTACCTTCTTCAGGTATTCGTTGCAGAGAGACTGGCCTACTGGGATACTCAATGGAAGAGCAGACAGACTCTGGGATGTTCGAATTGTTTCTACTCAGTTCTCTGCTCTGGTCCTGGACAAAAATTGAGAGTCTGGATGGAGGCGTGAGTCTAAGCAGCCGGCAGTTTCCCTCTCCTTTCCTGCACTGGAGGCAGTTCTCATAGAGGACAGTGTGTACTGTGTGAACGGGGCGTCTGGATGATGTCATCGCCTCATAAACGCTGCTACTGACTGATTTCCCAGCAGGATTGTAGTGTGCCAGGAGATCAGACAGACAGGAGATGTATCCCTCAGATCGCTCCTCCTCATTGGTCTGTGAATGTTCAGATAAGGGCTTCCATGGATCCTGATTGGTCGAAGATAAGTCGCTGATCTCCACTGGCTGCTGATTGGTGGCTGGTCCAGTGGGAGGGGCTGAATTTTCACCTGCTGAAGTAACACCTGCTTCTTTGAGAGTGTGTCTGTACGTTCCTCACATATAAATCTCACTTTATATTAATTTTATATTATTTATATTAAAATGCGCTGTGTATTACTTAAAGGGATAGTTCACCCAAAAATGAAAATTCTGTCATCTTTTACTCACCCTCAAGTTGTTTCAAACCTGTATGAATTTCTTTTTTCTGCTGAACACAAAATAAGATATTTTGAAAAATGTCGGTAACCAAACACTTCCATAGTAGGAAAAAAAAAATACTATGGAAGTTTGGATACAGACATTTTTCAAAATATCTTCTTTTGTGTTCAGCAGAAAAAAGAAATTCATACAGGTTTGAAACAACTTGAGGGTGAGTAAATGATGACAGAATTTTCATTTTTGGGTGAACTATCCCTTTAATGAATATGGGAGGTGTCCAGACACTTGTGAAAAAGAAGTGCACTTAATTGTATTGAATGTGCACTCCAAATCTTAAAAGTATATTTTAAAATACTATATTTACAGATAATAGAATATTAATTAAATAAAAGGCCACTTAAGTGTACTTAAAGAGAGAACACTTTTATGACTTAACACATTTAAAAAAAAGCAGTTCATGTCAAATAAAAAGTTTACTTTAAAATACATTTTAAATCATTGCTTTAATAATCTTCTGTCATGTTTTAAAGAAGTACACTTATTTTGATGTGTTGAGTAACATACTAAAGTACATGTAATACTTGATTATAATTTTAACTGTAGTGTGTTGATGGATATTATATTTAAAGTTAATATATTTTAAATGTACTAAATTGCAACTTTATCATTACAAGTGTATAATTGCAAATATATTTAAGTATATATTTAACTTACATAATGTGTGTGTATATATATATATATATATATATATATATATATATATATACTATAGTGTATACATTAAAGAATATTTTAGGATATCATAAATGCTTGTCAGTACATTCGGCGGTACACTAATATTTCAAAGAAAATAGAAGTTATTACAAAACTATATATAAAGATGTACTAAAGTCCTACTAAAGTGGGTCAAAAAACACTCTAAAGTTAATTTAATATAAATTAACATACAATTTAATGCCCTAAAAGATTTCATTCTGTTCACACTTAATAAGTAGTCCATAATAAGTAGTCTTTTAAAAAGCATGTTAAAGTGTACTTCTTTTTCTTATGGAGACTCCTTAAATAACCCTTTAAGTATTTCACTATGGGATATGCAGAATGAGGGAGAGGTTGTAAAGAGATATACTGGCTGTAGGAGTCTTACTTGGCACAGTGGGCAGTAGAGTCCCTCCAGGATGAGGAAGAAATGTGCCCTGTTTAACAAACACACAGAGCAAATCAATTAACATTACATAACACCATAATCAATGCCACAAAGAACTTAACTGGATGCAGTGGATGGAGTCTGTTCTTATTGCAGTACACCAGAGGGTGTCGCTTCCCAATGCTACAGTATAGTATGGAAGCTTATTCCTGCCACAGAATAAAATAAAAAAACTTTGGGGAAAAAAAATGTAATTGTGATTTTTCAAAAATGTTTGCTGTGCTTATTTGTAGGCCTGTATTATGCAATGGTCTGTCTAAATACTTGATTCTGATTGGCTGAAAGGTGTGCAATAAAACTGTTTTCATTGTAGCACACATCCGCATACGCATACGTCACTCACGCTGTTTTCATGGAAGCACACACACGCATACGTCACTCGGAGATCACGCTGTGGAAACAAACATTCAGGAGCACAGAAACTTAACGCTCCCCTTAATGATTATTTTATTTCAGTTCATCCATTTTTCATCTAATATTTATATTTTATTTTATTTCAGCTTTGTTTTAACGGTGACTTTGAATAGTTTTGGTTTTAGTTGACAATAACAGCACTGGTCTCAAGAAATCCTGACCTAGCATCTGCTGTCCTTGGCCCTTATAAAGAAGACACAACACTCTTTTAAAAATCTGTTGTGCATTAAAGGGTTTATTGAGCACAGGTGTGTTAATTGCACTGTGTTGGGTTGCATTTGAATTTTTGCATACTTCTATCAAATGTAATTCAAAAGGAATATCTTCACCCTGTGACTTTTAATAATAAAATAGCTTCGCTACTGAATCGCTACATCATACAGTATTTATCAGCAACAAAGAGGTAACATCGCTAGTTTTGAAGTAATTAAACTCACAGCTTTGTTGTTAATAGAGAGAGACACTGAACAGACGCCGGTAATTCACATACGCATATCTCTGTCTCTCTCTCGATTATTAATTAAAATAAATGCTATAATTCATTCATTCAAATAAATGTAATCTACGCACTACTTTATGTGTCTGATTCAAAGTGGGCAGAATGCTAGAACTAAGGAGCTGTAACTAATGGAAATAACCGCCATTTTTACTCTTCCGGTTAAATATGGCAGTACAGGCAGGCATCAACAACAGCTTTAAGTTTTCAATGTTGGCAAATTACCATGGTATAAGCAGGATAATCCACGGCTATCTGTGCATTAAACGATTTGAATGCATTCCGCGGAAGCAACCACTTCGCTTCATGTCGCATGGTTCTTTGCCTCCATGTCATGCATTAAAATCATTTAATGCACATCCCATATTTAATACTATTATTAGTATTATTATAGAACCAGAATTGAGAACCAATGGTGTAAATGAACACAGTGCCACACTTCACTCTGAAACATGCAATACATATAATTACAAAAAAAAAACACACATATAATTAGTTAATTAAAATGCAGCCTTCACAATATGACTAATGCATTAAGCCATAACACAATAAGGATTTTATCATCCAGCCTTAATCTGTTAATTATTGTAGAAAATGTAAACAGAAAGCGGTGTTATTTTAGTGTCACTGAGATTATATTTATATTTAATATATATATAAACTTATAAATAATAATTTATTTAAAAACTACAATAACAATATTACAATGTACAATATTACAATAAAAACAATAATAAAAATGACTATATATATATATATATATATATATATATATGTATATATACACTGTACAAATATATAGTGATTTTAATTATTGTTTTTTATGTCTATAATAATGTTTTATTTTTATTAATTTTTTTTAACTTATTTTAGTATATCAAGTTAAACTAAATTAAAATGAGCAACTAGCTACTAGCTTAAAATGAGGCAACTAACCAAAATAAAATAAGATTTTTATTTTTTTATTTCAGTTCATTTCAGTTAAGTTTTTGTGTGTTTTTTTTAGCTTTAGTTTTAGTTTTAAACTATAATAACCCTGAGTAGTGTGTGTACCTTGAGTCCTCTGCAGATGGGGCAGGTAGTGAAGAGCGATTTAGAGCCGGCAGGAGGAAGTGCACAGTTTGCACAATCACAGCAGCTTTTGTTACAAAAAAATCCCTGAGACTCCTCCCCTTTTATTAAGCCTTCCTTTGTCTTTGACTCCTCCCTTTTACCAAGCTCTAGAGAATGAATCAGAGCTGAGCCAGAATCTAATTGGCCGGGAGATTCTGAATTTTCTTCAGACTGTTTCTGGACAAATGGCTCTATAAGTCCAGTATCATTTTGAGATCTGCTACTATCTCTGTTGTCCTCTGGAGCTCTGGTGATCTCCTGCAGACTGCGGGGAGAGTCATAAAGGTATCGTAGCGAAGAGGGAATCTGGTACTCATGGTTGCACGTGCACAAGTGTTTCTCTGGGATAGCAGGTGGTGGCAGGTTGAACGGCGTTCCGTATTCCTCCCCTGGACCGGCAGCATCCAGACTGCCACTGTAGGAAGAGAAGCTTCCTGTGTAAGACGAGTGGCTTCCCGTAGCAATGCCGCTGTCGGATGAGTTCTGTCGGCCGGTTTCTTTTAGCTTCCTTGAGCGAACGGGATCAGTCGGGACCTGGAGTCCAGTGGAGAGTTTCTCCTCGACCTGAGATGCTTGCGGGTGAGGCGTTTCTGCAGAGCTGGGCAGAACCAGATCGGTCCACGGCGCAGGGCGACCGCTAATGCTGCAATCTGTGTCCGAGGTGTCAGATGAACCAGATATGCTGCGGTCATCTCCTGTCATCGAAGAGCCGAAACGGGAGCTGGAAGCTTTCAGGACAAAAGAGAGAGCAAAATTATTCATCCTGACTGCACAAATATTTGCTTCTCTCTTCACAGATACCTAAAAGAAGTGCACTTATTTGCAATGTGCACTTGTAGGCTAATTTGAGTTCTAAATGTACATTTTTAAACATCTGTACATGCAGATTATATAATATTAATTAAATAAAATGCCACTTAAGTGTACTTAAAGAGACACTTAATTTGATGAGTTGACTAACCTACTAAAGCACATGTAAAATACTTAATTATAATGTTAACTGTATAATGTTAACTGTTATTTGATATTACAATAAATAAATTTACTAAATTGCTAATTAATTTTAACAAATATATTTAATACATGACACGTTTTAATAGAAATGGCATGCTTTGGCAGTACATTTATCCATATTTCAAAGACAATACAAGCAATTATGAAATTACATAATAACTATATTCTTTGAAAGTACATTATTTCCGTAAGTACTCTTTTTAAATGAGTATTTAAATCTGATGCCATCATACAAACACATGATAACTCCTACAGATAACTGAAGCTTTACATAAATCCTCCAGATTGAGGTTCACCAGAGTGACATTTTGGATGTGGGTTTGGGGATCCCATGTGAGAAAAAGGTGAGCAAAACAGGAGACACAGTTACCTGTGCTGTGAGACAGTAGACTGAGTCTCCGTTCCAACTCCTCCGCTTCATGGTTTAGTCTGTCCTGCACTAAAGCTGCATTGACACTGGGCTCTGAGACACAGACAGAGCAAGTTAAAAAGAACTGTGAGAGACAGACAGCCAACACAAATACACAAATCAAGCCTTTTGCCACACAATTTACTGATATGACATGTAAACAAACAAAATAGGGAATGCTGTCTGACTTCAAGTGCTATTCCACTACTCTTTTCCTCGTAGGAAGTTGGAAATTCAGATTTTACAAATTGATTGAAATTGATTGTGTTATTTTTTATTTTTTATTAATTACTATTAAAGTATTGATTCATATTTCGATTTTTTTTAAAAGCTCTTATATACAGTGTATATATATATACACATACACACACACACACACTGAACAAAATTATAAACGCAACACTTTTGTTTTTGCCCTAATTTTTCATGAGCTGAACTCAAAGATCTAAGACTTTTTCTATGTACACAAAAGGCCTATTTCTCTCAGATATTGTTCACAAATCTGTCTCAATCTGTGTTAGTGAGCACTTCTCCTTTGCCGAGATAATCCATCCACCTCACAGGTGTGGCATATCAAGATGCTGATTAGACAGCATGATTATTGCACAGGTGTGCCTTAGGCTGTCCACAATAAAAGGCAGCTCTAAATTCTTCGTATAGAGTTAATCAGGGTGTTGATTGTGGCCTGTGGAATGTTGGTCCACACCTCTTCAATGGCTGTGCGAAGTTGCTGGATATTGGCAGGACCTGGAACACGCTGTAGTACACACCGATCCAGAGCATCCCAAACATGCTCAATGGATGATTCTTGCAACATGGGGCCGTGTATTCAAAATGCCATCAATAAAATGCACCTGTGTTCGTTGTCCATAGCATACACCTGCCCATACCATAACCCCACCACCACCATGGGCCACTCGATCCACAACATTGAAAATTATACTGGACTTATAGAGCCATTTGTCCAGAAACAGTCTGAAGAAAATTCTGAATCTCCCGGCCAATTAGATTCTGGCTCAGCTCTGATTCATTCTCTAGAGCTTGGTAAAAGGGAGGAGTCAAAGACAAAGGAAGGCTTAATAAAAGGGGAGGAGTCTCAGGGATTTTTTTTAGGCCTTTTGTGTACATAGAAAAAGTCTTAGATCTTTCAGTTCAGCTCATGAAAAATGGGGGCAAAAACAAAATTGTTGTGTTTATAATTTTGTTCAGTGTATATACATATTGACATGATCACCAGCTGGAGTGCCCTTGATAGCTACCAGAGGGCACTCTACCCCAGACTATTGCCACTCAATCAAGGACTATATTTCCCAAAAATGCATTTTTACTGCGTGATAAATAGAAGCAGCACGGCACAACATTTCATATGCTCATTGTCTCCAAATTATTACCAGAAATTGATAAATATTAAGTCTGCTGTTCAAAACAAATAAAGAACCAATGTAGGAGAATAGTTATTATGCTATTATTTTGAAGCTTGTGACATAAACACGCTCATCAATCCGATCACATGTTTGGCGTTCATGTAAACACTACGTTCAGATTCATCAATCAGAATGAATTCAGTCTGATTGAAACAAAAGTTGTGCATGTAAATGTAGCCACTGTGATGCCTAGTGTCATTCTATATTTCTGAGTGCTCATTTGGTTTCGACCCTGTGCCCTAGTGTGTGTTTATGACCTTTTGCCTGTTTTTGACTACGATTGTGGATTACCCTTTCAATAAATTACTGAATTTGGATCTTCAACCTTTGCGTCTCCAAGCAGTATATGACACACACATATACATATATATATGTGTGTGTGTGTGTGTGTGTGTGTGTGTGTGTGTGTGTGTGTGTGTGTGTGTGTGTGTGTGTGCTTTTGTTATTAGTTTTTCTTAAATATTTTGATTTCATATTACTTCATGTATATATGAAGACTTCAAATGCAAAAACTTCTAAGTCCATTTTTCTTTTAAATAAAATGTTTTATCGGCTCCTATGTTCAGGTTCAGTAAGGTCATTTTAATGGCAATGAGAGGGTTTTTAGTCAGTTATTGAAATGCCTTATTTTAAAAAATGTCACTGATAAGAGTAAAATTAAAACATAAAAATGTCAAACGGACAAGGTTTTTGCATATTATATACAAGGTTTTTGCATATATATATATATTTATTTATATATTTATATATATTTTTTTTATTACTCAACAGGTGAGTAATGTATTTTATTGAACAGAGAAATTGCCATATAGTTCTCTAACAGAGTTCATTGTAAAGCATAATCTATTGCGAAGAGTCATTTCATTACGGTTGTTGTAGCGCTGTGTTGGAATTTATGTTCAGGGAAGTACAGTGTCTATTAATGGGTATAGCTACCGTCTTCAGCTAGTCAGTTTGAGATCATTTCCATCTAAACTCTATATCTCTTAAGCCTAATAGTGAACATTTTATGAGCAGTAGGATAATCATATTTATCAGCACAGTCACACAGAGCCGAAGCACAACTAAAACAATGTTATTCAGCAAAATGCATGTAGTTTTGTTTTTTTAACTGCTAGAGGGCCAAAAGTTACTGTTAACCTTTTTTTTATAACTTAAGAAACAACAATAGTGCAATGGCCTAAAGGCTGCTCACATTCTTGTCGACATTATTTAGAAGGTAAAAGACAAAAAATTATTTAGCGCATTGGGAACATTGGGAACGTTTTGTAAAAAGTTCTGGAAATTTACTAAAATTGCGGATTCCAAAGTGATTCACATTATGGAGAAGCTCTGGTAATTATGACATCACCTTTCGTCCCATATTAATCCAAACCTGTTTCGAGTTTGGCTTAAGATGATACTGGTTCATTGAACTGATGGCTTGAGATTGACGACTAGAGAAAATCGCAGCATCGCCATTTAAAACTTATCATGATACGAGGGTCAGTGCTTTTTAAAACATTTACTGATATTGCTGCATCCATATTTGTCAATTTATGGCCTGACTGATGGATACACATTGTGTGTACTAGTAAACTACAGGGACACGTTGACCGCATGTAAGGGGGTTACAGCAGATCGCCTCAGTGTTTATCTAACACTTAAAAGTGCTATTAATAGAGCAGACATGTGGATGAGATGGCAAATAGCCAGAGAAGCACTGACGCTGTCAGATATTTGCTGATCATCACTGATCAACAGGTATCCTAAGGGACATAATAAGCACGGATGTGTCGAGTTGTTTCAAACATTTTGCATGCAAGTTTTCTGACTTCATTTATAGCAAAGCAATGGCCTAACATTGGCTGTCTACGTATTTGTCTTCAGCTAAGTATCAGGGCAATGGCCACACCTGCTGTGTTACAGGAACAGCTTTGCTTACATTACAGTACTGCGAGAGAGAGGATGAGGTTACAGCGTTCTCTGGGTTATCAGGAATGCTTGGGAATATAAACAGTGACTTTGACCCCTTGATCTCCCCTGTCTTCTCAGAATAGGAGAGATGATCAAGTTCTGATTGGTCAGGATGAGGTGTGAAACACTCTGATTGGCTGGGCCGATATGTAAACTCTTGTTAGTGTCTTAAATGTCCCAGTAAAAAGCCATAGAGCTGATCTTGCATGAATTATACCAGGGGCTTTTTAAAACTGGGGATTTAAATTTCAGAGAGAGAGAGAGAGAGAGAGAGAGAGAGAGAGAGAGAGAGAGAGAGAGAGAGAGAGAGAGATTTGACTTTAAAAATCTTTTAATTAAAAATTTTCGTAATAAATTACATAATTACATAAAACCTACACAAATTATCCACCACACAATTTCATAATAATAAATAATAAAAAATTTAATAAATAAAAATGTTATTCCACAGTTTAAAAACAGACCAAAACGACTCAATCTTTGTTTAAGGGAAATAAAAACAATTAGATATAAATTTGCAGAGAACCATCAATGTCAATTTCACATAAACACCTTTCCACTCCCCAAGTATAGTTAAAAGTTTCCATATCTTTAGTCAGTTGATAGTACGCATATTCCACCTTTAGCCTTGATTTGATTAAACCCTTTTAAATAGCCACTGCATCAGTTGACCCCACACCATTTAATTTACCTTTGCGTGACAGCCATATTGCCATTTTGGCCTGCCCAAACAAAAAAATAAGCATCATGTGGATCTGCTTTCTATTTTTGTTATACTTGGGTCCATAAATAAAAAGTACAGGTGAGAACACTTCTCCTAAATTTCTACACCATTCTTCTATTTGAGATAGCAAAGCTTCAAGTCTTCCACAGTAAAACATTTTTTTGAAACAGTTTCTGTTTGCCCACAAAATAGACACCCCTCCCCTACCTGTGGATCAATGTGTGCTCTGTTACACCGAAAACTAAACACAGTAACAAATGATGACGTCGATTTTACCATATCATTGTGAGCGCGAGTCCGATGATGAAACATTGGAAGAACTAGTTATTGAACCCGAACCTCCATCGTAAGGACGACTCGAGCAGGACGTTTCTCAGTGATACACTACTCAGTTTGAGGTACATTATGAGATGTTGCAACTGTAATTCCTCACCATCAGCATTAACAAGTGAATGTCCATCAACAAACCGATTATTTTACTTATACTTATTTATTTACCGAGTATTTTTCTAATTTATTGCGGTAAACATATGGGAACTGTATCAATAACAGTGCATACATTAGCTGAGCTCTAGCATGAATGACTGATGTAACATAAACGTTGGTAAAACAAATCTTGCTCCATGCTTAATTTTTTCTCAAAGTAGTGAGAATGACAGACAATCTGCATTAATAGACATGGTTTTAGGTAATAGTGGCCCACAAACTGATTAGCAGAAGTATTTCAGTAAGACAGTAATAATGTTAGTTAGCCAGAAGCAGGAGACCTACACAATAAAAAAATAAAAATCAAAACTAAGTATTTTGAACACCATCTTTCAAGAGCAAACGGTTTGTGAATCCTGCACTGAACTCCGATATTTAAGAAGCAGTCGTCAGTGAAATAAAGGCAACACAGCAAAAGTTTAGTATTATACTGCTGTGATATTGTGGTAAAGATGAATTTTAACCACTGATTCTTCACATGCTCGTCCTTGGGCAGCGGAAAAAAAAACTGGCTTTACCTTCACATTGTAGAGCACAGCGTATTCTCGACATGATGCTATCCAGTATCCACAGGAATCAGCTGCAGGTTTGAGGTTCAAGTTTTCCCTGGTGTCTGCACGTGCAATTAGTGGGCGGGCAAATATGCTAATGTTTCGTCTTGACGTCACAACGAAATGGCTCGTTTGAAAAACGATTCATTTCATTGACTCAAAGTCGACTCTTACTTTTGAAAGACAATAACTTTATATATGGTGCACTTTAAGATTTAAAACTTTGCAGGATGTTTTCATTCACTTACAGCTATGTTACACACTACATGAAAGGTCATTTTCAAAAATCCATAATAGGGGCCCTTTAACCAACGTACAGTTGGAAAACGGAATTGAAATCGAGCATTTGAGCAACCGAACACACATCTCCAACCCCTATTGCTCCGTTATGTGTCAATGTTTGCTTTGGCCAGGTGGTATTTATAGCATGGGGGCGGGATGCTTCAGATTCTAGAGAGCATTTGATTGGACAGAAGATGTGATGAGAAGCTGAAGTCCGCGGTGATGTCATAAAAATCCATGATCCATTTTAGCGGCAGTGAGAGACTCTGGGCCCTATTTTAACGATCTGAAACGCAAGTATCAAGCGCAAAACGCAAGTAACTTTGTGGGCGGGTCTTGGGCGCTGTTGCTATTATACCGGCGGGATAAATTACTCTTGCGCCCGACGCAAATCTAAAATGGGTTGGTCTGAAGTAGCATCATTATTCATAGGTGTGGTTTGGGCGTAACGTGAAATAAACCAATCAGAGCGACATCTCACATTCCCTTTAAGAGCAGGCGCTCTTGTTCTATAGCGGATTCCTATTTTAACGGCGGATTTGCCAGGCGCGCGCCAGCAGCGGTTCACAGCCGAGGAGAGCGACGTTCTCGTCAGGGCCGTAAAACACAGAGAAGTGACATTGGGGATGGGAGAAACACACCCAAATTAGCTTCGGTTAAACAGGCGTATGATCATTTGGGTAAATGTGTAAGCTAGATGTATGCTTTTATAATAAACTATCTATTTATCTATCTATCTATCTATCTATCTATCTATCTATCTATCTATCTATCTATCTATCTATCTATCTAAATAATGTATGATTTGAAAAAATGAAAACGGCTGCTTCTGTGTGAGAGAATCAAAGTGTATGCGCGTTGTGCACACGCTACATTGATTATGACCAAGCATGCGCCCTTAAAATAGCATATGAATAACATGCACAACGCGCCACTGACTTTAAACTAGTTTTTTTCGGTTAATGGCGGAATTGTTTTCTAAACCTGCAAAATAGCATGAGGGAACGTTTGCGCCAGAACACGCCTCCTCTTTGCGCTGAACCGCCCCCGGGAGCGCAAGTGTATTTCTTAGTTAACCGACTTGCGTCTGTGGAGGGAAAAGGCCGCTGTGCGCGGGTGCAAAATAGGAATGATTCGTGTGCAAAGTCAATTGCGCTGGGTGCAAGATAGGGCCCTATAAGTTTTGAATGCTTATATCTCCTAAATGTGAATTTTGTCATTGTTTTGGAACACACAAGCTTATTCATAACTTTAAGGCTAACATATTCATTTTCATAATCAATTTTTATTTCAGAAGGCCTTTAAGTGGGTTAAGAAATAACGGTCATGAATATGTACTCTTTAAAGGCACAATATGTACGATTTTGGATTAAAATATCCAAAATCCACTAAAACAATGTTATATATTTTGAAGACTTGTGTACTTACATTTTTCAAAATGTTTCAAACAATGCTTAAATCCAGAGAAATACACAATTTTAACCAGTGTAATAGCCAGTGCCATTGCGTCGCCTGTCAATGTCATATCCGCCTTACCCTTGATTTCCTGATTTACTTCCGTAGAAATTACTGTACTGTAGTAACAGTAATACAGCATTTTCTATACAATATATTTAAAAATTAATTGCATGCAATTTTAGCAACACATGTCATCCAGCTTTTATAAATATGATGTTCTAATATCGAGCTAGCTTACCCCACAATTTTAATTAGTCAAATAAAGTGACCTATATGAGTAGTAATTCAGCACTTGTGGCTGTTTCATTAGAATTTATTAAAATAATGTGAATTTAAGTGATCAAACGTAACTGTAACAAAGTTCAAGTTCATGGAAGAAGGAGGCGGGAACTGGCAAACGTTAAACATAACTTTAAAAATGAAAATAAAATATAGAGCGGCAGCGACCGGCTGCGGCATATAAACATAATAAAAGCTCCAGAGCTCCTCGGTGGGACTAGAGGTCGGTGTGTCATGCAGGTATCTGTCTCTTTTTAACATTCGCTCCACTGGCTTTCCGTGTTTGTTTTAGATAGATAGACAAACACTGAAAACAGACAGACTAACCAGAGTTTGATGCATGTAGCTTGAAAGCTTTAGGAGTTTGGCAACAGATGAGGCTTTAATCTGATATAAAGACACATACTGTACATGTCACAGTCATACAGCACTGACCTGGCAGCAGTGGCTTCAGTCCAAAAGGGCCTCTGGACGGGGAAATGCCACGAACAATACAGTCAAACAGAAAACTGATCTGCTCGCCCTCAGCACAAGACAAGAAGAACACGCCAGCCCCTGCACACAAATACACACAGATGTTAAAGGGAGAGAATCCTGTCATCATTTACTCATGTTCATCTCTCTGCAAATTTAGGCAAGTTCATTATTGTTGCAACCATAATTGTAGTATAAAACGTGGCGAATGTTGATTTTAATTACAATCAGAGCATACGAGCGGAGTGGAATGGGGAGCGGTAATATTTCCTCAGGATCGGAGAGTGCCTTTCTGAAGATTCTGCTCAGCTCGCTCAGTCCCCTATAATACTGTATATGGATGGTCGAAAAAAATTTTAGGCATGTCACCCAAAACATTTTAAAATAAAATGACAGAGGCCGGATGCCAAAGAACCGGCAAACAAATCTGTTTGTGCTTGAAGAGTTTGGCCAGTAATACACATAGGCCTACTGTATGTGAGTTCATAATTTGTGCTGTGCATTAGGGAATGCAAATAATCAGATTAATGAAAATTGCATGTAGACAGGAGTGAAGATGTTTGCTTGTCATGTAAACATCTTGCTGAGATTAAGTCCTTACTCTGATTATTGGAAATAATCATATTACTGGTGCACATGTAAATGTAGTCATTGCTGGTTTTCGGTTGCAGAGATAAAGCCGACGATTTTGCATGTCTATGGATTACATAATCTGAGAATATTTGTTTTCCACTTGAATTGGTTGACAATCGCTTGACATTTCAAGATTTTTATAGATATATTTCTCATGTCTGTGAGGCAAGTATACGCTGAATTTTGGCTTATATTTTGACACGCTCAAGTTCACAGAAACCGAGGTGGCAGAAAGCGCATCCTGTTTATTTTCTTTATTTTACAAAGGCACAACATTTTCTTTTTATTGTGAGTTTACACAAATAAAAGTAGACCCTTTACAGTTTATGTATTACTCTTATCTGTATGAACAAAAAGTAGGCTATTTTAAGTTGTTTCGGCTGTTGTCAGGAAAAAATGCTAGTGATCGCACCGGCACCTCTATCTCATGCAGAAAACGTGCTATACTTTAGCTTCCACACTTTGCACAAACACTTGGATATGCGCCAAATAATAGCGCACATTTATCTATTTTATATTAATAAACCAATAAAAAAAAAAATGTTCTGTGTTTTCAGCTAGAGTGATGAAGTTTACGATGCTAACAAGCTTTCAATAGATGTATTTCTCATGTCTGTGAGGTAAGTTCATGCTAAGTTTCGGTTTATTTTTTGATGCGCTCTAGTTCACGAAGACAGAGACGGCAGAAAGTGCATCCTGTTTGTTTTCTTTATTTTACAAAAGCGCTTTTGTTTATTTTCTTAAGTTCTTACTGTGAGTGCACACAAATCAAATTTGTCAGATTCAAATTATGTACTACTCTTGATGTAAGACCAAAAAGGACAGAGTAAAATGCAAAAAGTAAAATGCAAGTGATCGCGCCGGTGCCTCCATATCATGCAGAAAGGGCGCTAATACTTCAGCTTCCACACTCCACACAAACACTTGGATACGCCACCTCGCCTGAGCCAGGATGGCCGCCGCCACGCCGATACCTGTTCCTGTTCCCCGTTCTGTTCCTAGACCTGTTCCTGCTCCAAGGACTGTCCATGTTCCCAGACCTGTTCCTGCCCCAAGGACTGTCCATATTCCCAGACCTGTTCCTGTCCCTGTTCGAGTCTCATCCCGCCGAGACCGCCCATCCAGAGTCTTCTGTTCCCGAGCCTGTATCTGAATCTGTTCCTGAGTCTGAGCCTGAGTCTGTTCCCGAGCCCGAATCTGTTCCCAAGCCGGAATCTGTTCCAGAACCTGAGCCTGAGCCGGTTCCTGAATTCCCACCCAGCCTCCCTCTCCCACCTCCTCACATCTACCACCTCTCAACCCTTCTTCCGTCACCCCCTCAGCTCCTCTAACCACCTTCGGGGAGGTGGGGTCGCCGTGGGTCTGCCAGCCTGCAGCTCCAGCCTGGTCGGTGGATCCCCGGTCTCCGCCTCCAACCTCCAGGACTCTACCTCGGCCCGTCGATCCATCAGCTCAACTGTGGCCCATCAGTTCACCAGTTTCGCCAGGCTCCCTAGTCTCTCCGGATCCACCTTGGTTGCTCGTCGACCTACCCTCGCCTCTGGACTGCACTCCTCTGGCTACGCCTCATCCCTTCGTCCCCCCGGCTCCATTGGACTCCTCACTCCCTTCTGTTCCTCCTTGGTTCTCACTCCCTCTGTCTCCACCACACCCTTCTGTGTCCCTGCCTGCACCTCAGTCGTCAGGCTCGTCGGCTCTCTGGCTCCACCCTGGTCTCCTCGGCTCTCTGGCTTCACCCTGGTCTCCTCTCCCACCTTCTCCGCCCCCGTCAGTCGGTATTTTCAGTAGTCACATGTCTTCCTTTGTTCTTTTCCCGCCACTCCTTCGTATCCATGGTTACTGTCATTTAGTCCATCTGTATCACCTGTGTTTAGATCATCATCATCATCTTCATCATCATCATCTATGTCACCTGTGTTCTGTTAATCAGTGTTTGTATTTAGTTCCATTCTGTTCAGTCAGTCTTTGTCCGATCTTCGTCGTATTTAGCATGTGTGTACCTTCTGCCTGTCTTTGCTGTACCTGTTAGAATTATATTGTAAGTAAAAGTCTGCATTTGAACTTTTTGACTCGTCGTCTTCTGCTTGCACCACACCGTAACAGAATCGGAGTGCGTTTTTGCTGACAAAGATCTCGCAACTCCCCATCCTTCTTTTGAACTATGAAGTACCGGCTGTAAAACTCATTGTCTCTTTTATGACATTAGAATTTTAAGACATTCTATGGCCTTTCACCAAGAGAGATTGAACCTTCTGTTCCAGCACCTGAGTCTGATCGGGGCTGACATTGTAGATAGGACCCTGTTGAGGTGGATGAGAACCAAACTTAATTATCGTCACTGTCGGGCGGAAACCTTGTATGTCCAAATTTGGTCAATTTCATATTTTTTCACAAATCGATGCTATTGGTCAGTCCCCACGTGGTTCTGTTATTTTTACAAATTATTAACCAATCTAAAGTGTTGAAAATAGCTTGAGAGCAAATCTCGTAACTCCATTGGACACTTCAACTGTCTGAGAATCCTCGTAACTTCACCTCTTCTTCACTCCGCGGCGGGAGCCTCGCGGCATTTTGTCTCCTCAGGATTGAAACTCGCAACGATTAAGAAACCCTCGTCGAGCAACACGTAAAGCAAGCCTTAAATCTGATTTTATCTGTGTTAAACTATGATATCAGTTATTGATGTATTTTAAATGTCTACGTATTACTAGGCTTATTATACTTGTGCATTGAAGTTTTAAAGGGGTGGTTGAGTGTGATTTCACTTTTCTAACTTTAGTTAGTGTGTAATGTTGCTGTTTGAGCATAAACAACATCTGCAAAGTTACAACGCTCAAAGTTCAAAGCAAAGGGAGATATTTGCTTTTAAAGAAAAGGACTACAACAAATGGCTGGTTGGGACTACACGACATTCCTCTCGGGTTAGTGACATCACTAACCCTAGAATTTACATAAACCCCGCCCCCGGGAACACGCAGTCCATGTTGAGAAGAGGAAAAGTTGTTGTATAAGAGTACATTTGTGAGTAAGCTCAAACTTTAGCATCCATCTTTTCACATGCAATAGAAAGTCACTCTGTGTGCATCTCACAACAGTTCCTATTCAAGCGATTTATAGATTTATCATGACAGAATATCCTAATTGAAGATAGTTAACTCCACATCAGCAACATAAATTCATCAACTAACCATTCAGAGACGTCCTGTTGCATTCTACATGTTGTCACTTCTTCTTGAGTCTCTCCATCCTTATCTGACTCCGTTTAACATTAAATGCAGAACAGTTTCTGATATTTTAGTGTGTCTCCGTGAGGTAACAGCAGCTGCTAACAGACACGAGCTCTTGAAACCCCGCCATCTGCAGCAGCTCATTTGCATTTAAAGGGCCAGGCACAAAACGGTGCGTTTTTGCAAACCCTCAAAAATTGACAACTTTAACTTGCTATATAAAAATATCTGTGGGGTATTTTGCGCTAAAACTTCACACACACACTCTGGGGACATCATAGATATATTTTACATCTTGTGAAAAGGGCATTATACCACCCCTTTAAAATGTATCTAATATAACACTTGAATTGAATTAAATGTTTTGGATACCAGCTTTAAATTATTGTTTTTATTATTATTTTACTGACTCGAAGTTGGCACTGTGCATGTAAAATACCCCAAGTAGCAGGTTTTATTTATGGGAGAAAAAGGGTCTGTCTACTGGCGCCAGTAAGTTAAGCCTATTTTTGCATAACTCTGTCTGTTTTTTAGACAATAACGAGTGAAAATAGTTAGGTTAGATACATTTGAGTAGGCTTGTTTTGTTAAAAATCGATAGCTGTAATGCTTCGGTGCAGAAGGAAGCCCGTGAGCCACGAAGGTAAGTTTGCGTGCAGATTAGGCAAATTTCCACCTATTAGACAACGTTAGTCAGCTCATCATTTTTTGTTCTGCTTCACTTATAGCTCTTAAACCTTTAAAATGGAGTTTAGGAAGATGTATGTTTATCGCGACCGCCGATTTTGTTTGCGTGCAAATAGTAATTTCCGCCTATTTTAGACAGCCTAATATTTTGGTATTGCATCACTCATATCTCTTAAACGTTTAAAATGGAGTTTAGGAAGATGTATGTAACCACAACGATTTGAATAGCTCTTAAAGCCTTATCTCTTATCAAAAGGCTCAACGCGACCGCAGACTTTGATGAACACTGCTGGCAGCAGCGACGTCTGTGTCCGTACCATTCTTATCAATGACAGCGTAACCTCGTATCTCCCTGCTCCCAAGTCATAAATCTCGTATCTCCGATTAAACATGATTTTAGGGAAATGTTGTGTTAATGTTGGTATACAACAGTATATGATAGCAATATAAGGTATAATACCAACTTTAACGATACAATGTTTAATAACTAAAAAAATATGCAGTTTTTTTAATTTCCTGAAAAATAATGGTTTTGGAGATACGAGGATTCCGCCCGACAGCAACGTTATGTATCCTCAGAATTAAATGTAGCCATAGTCCACCAGACAAGTGAAAACGACCTGGATGACAGACTGAACAAATCATATTATTATATATTAAATTACAGCCATCTAAACTCCTCAAAGCCAGATGACTAGGCTATTTCACCATTTAATTTCACAGAATCAAATGCAGCCAAAAAACAACCAGACAAGTGAACATGGTCTGGATGATAGGCTGAACATACTACATTAACATAGACATCCAAATCATCACTGGTCCACTCTGGGCAGCAACAATACGGGTGTTAAGGTTTAAGAGGCTTAGACACCGTAACTCCCACAGATGTGAGAAAGACAGTGAAGGTGGACTCATCAGAGAACAATACATGTTTCACATTGACCAAACACCAACATTGGCACCACTTAAAAAAACACAATGAAATCAAACTTTACTTGTCACAAAGCAATGGACCATGATAACTAACCAAACCTTGATTCCTTGATATTACATTTTATTAAAAAGCTGAAAATAATGAGCCTTTTCATTGTTATATCGACATACTCACAGTAACCACAACGTGTTCCTCCCTCAAACACAAAGCCGTTGTTGACCGGCCCGTATCGCCGCAGGTCCAGCAGATTCCAGTGACCAATGATGACAGCCGGAAGGTCTTTAGCGATGACCAAGACATTGTTGCATAAATGCAGAGTCGCCGCTCCGCTTTCCAATTTAGTGCCGGGCAGCACAGAGACACTGAAACTGTGGACTGACAGAAGAGAAAACTTGATTTTCCTGTACCAATCATTCAGATACAATAAACAATAAACTGGAACTGAAGGAAAAGTACAGTAAGTGGTGTAATCCTGTGCAAAACTCACAATATGTTAAGAGTGTGGTTCCCAAGGTGTTATAGGTGGTGGCTATGTGACTTCTAAGTACTAGTTTCTAAATAATTCTGGGTGGTTGCTTGGGCATTGCAATGTGGTTACTTGGGTGTTCTGGATGGTTGATAGGTGGTTACTAAGGTATTTTGTGCGGTTGATATGTGATTACTAAGGTATTCTGTGTGGTTTCAAGGGCGTTGCTAGGTGGTTTCTAGGACATTCTGGGTCGTTGCTAGTAGCTTACTAAGATATTCTGTGTGATTTCAAAGGCGTTGCTAAGTGGTTTCTAGGATGTTCTGTGTGGTTGTTAGTTGGTTACTAAGGTATTTTGTTGGATGCAAGGGCATTGCCAGGTGGTTACTAGGGTGTTCTGGGTGACTTCTGGTTGTTAGGGCGTTGCTAGGTGCATTCTAATGTATTTTGGGTGGTTTCTAGGGTATTGCAAGGGAGTTGCTAGGACACTGATAGGTGGTTACTGAGTTATTTTGGGTGTTTGCTAGGACAAGGTGGTTTCTAAGGCATTGCCAGGTGGTTGCTAGTTGACAGCTATAATTGTCTAGGTGGTTGCTAGAGTATTTAGGGTGGTTGATAGGTGGTTACTGATATTCTGGTTGTTTGCAAAAGCATTGCTGGTTTCTATGGAATTGCAAGGTGCTTGTTAACTTAGGCCAGGGTGTTCTGGGTGGTTGACAGATGGTTGCTAGGTGTGTTCTGGGTAGTTTATAAAGTATTCTAGGTGGTTTCTACAGCATTGCAAGATTGTTGCTAGGGTGTTCTGGGTAGTTTTTAGGGCATTGGTGGTTTCTGAAGTATTCTGGGTGCTTGCAAGTTCAGGACTCTATGATATTCTGGTCTCTAAATACAGCCTGGGTCACTTTTTTAATGTATTTTAGCTTTATTTATACTCATAGTTTTATTATTCATTTATATTCATCAAGTGAAAATCATGAGTCTTAGAAAATTCGTAGTTCAGGGTTTGTTTCAATCTATAATCCAACATATGAAAGATAGTACATGTGGGTTACACCTTGCCTTAACAAACAGCACTCACTAGAAAGCTCTGGTAAGTGTTCCTGATGCTAGGAATGTCACAATCTTACTTTGGTCTATGCAGTAAATCCCATCTAGTAACAGCTTCTCTTTGTCTGTGTGTGTAAAATGTGATGAGGGAATTTAGGCAGGGTTAAACCTGTTAGCAGTAACTTTGAAACAGATTTATGAGGGTCTGCAAATAAAAAAGCAGCTACACACACAAACAGACACACACAGCTGACTGCATCACATGCCTGCTCACAACTACAAAGAGTTCAAGCACATACACAACAATCATGTCAATCAATCAAATGTCTTTGGGTAGCTGATGCATAATGCGGCTTGATGTTGGTATCAACATGAAAACGTAGTTAAAATGTACATGAATGTGGAAAAGTATATGCTTTAAATGATCTAACTGGTCAAGTGTCTCACTATATCGCCTACCTCAATATAAATGGTCCTGCGTCTGTGTGGCAAATGATTTAAAAAAATAATTGTATTCATTTATAATTATAAATATAATTATAACATAACACTAACAAGACACCCTAGTCTTCAGTGTCACATGAACCTTCAGAAATATGTTGATTTGGTGAATTTTATACTATTACAGTAATGTTATATTAAAATTAAGTAGAATTATTCCATGTAGTCTCCGAATCGATATGAGCTCATTAAGCAGCATATGTTAAAAATATTTAGATTTAATAAAAAATAAATAGATTTAATGTTAAACATTTAGCAACTACCTAAAATTATAAAACGATTTGACTAAACTACCACTTTACCATGGAAACAGATACAGATAGCGGTGAGCTATTATCTCATCGGTCATTGTGTTGGCCAACACATGTAAGTGACTGTTTTATGGGTTAAATGTTGAACTCTGACCTTCCCCGAGGCAGTAGCGCAGTCGCAGGTCCCAGCTCTGCAGCGCCTCCCTGCTGTCGAAGCCGAGCACGGCGGTTTGACTGAGACACAGGATTGAGAGGATGAAGGGAACGCCGTCAGCGCTGACACACGTCTCCAGACCGCAGATGTGCTCCAGCGTCACGCTGCTCCTGTCCTTCACACCGCGCTCCTTATACACGTACAGCACCAAACAATCTGACACACACAAACACACATTAGCTTTCATAAAGGACGTTTAAAGACATTTATTAACCTTGACATACAGTCAAGAAGGTCTGAAACGTCCACTTGACATTGATGACAAAGACATGACTATCATTTAGTGGAAAAGTTTTCAAATATAGTCATATTTTAACATAACACTGCTTATTGTAGAAATAATAAGAAAAAAATCATCGACTTTAAATCCATACTTACCTTCTAAATAATTTTTTTAAGAGTTTCATCACTTTAATGGATATTTTTCGGTGTGTTTTATGAGGACATTTGTCTTAGGCTATTTAAGCTGTCGATGATTTACTTTATGCCCCTAGAAAATTTTAAGTGAATTTTAATTTAGAAATGAAAAAACATAATAGAATAGAAAAGGTATGTCACTGTATGTATGAAATGCATTTTGATGTATTAATAGATCCAAAAAAAAAAAAAAAAACGGTCCTGCCTTTGACCCAGCTACAGCCCTGATTTTTTGTTGTGGTTGTTGTTGTTTTTGAAAGAAAGTAATACTTTTATTCAGCAAGGATGCATTACATCGATCAAAATAAGCAGTAAAGACGTTTTTAATGTTACAAAAGATTTATATTTCAAATAAATGCTGTTCTTTTAACTTTCTATTCATCAAAGACTCCACAAAAATATGAAGCAGCACAACCGATTTCAACATTGATAATAAGCAGCAAATCAGCATGAATTGAAGACTGAAGTAATGTTGCTAAAAATTCAGCTTTGATCACAGGAATAAATTATATTTTTTAAAATATATTACATTAGAAAACAATTATTTTAAGAGAATTCTTTCAATAATATTTAAAAATCTTACTGACCCCAAACTTTTGAACGGTAGTGTAGTGTATAATGTGCCATTGTACCATTTATAGGTCTACTACAAACTGTAACCATATTTAAATGTGAATAAAGAGGTAGAGGTGCATTTCCAAAAAACAATTCTTACATCCCCTGAAAGAAGTAGGTAGGTCAAACGTGATTCCTGCTACTACGAAAGCAAACAAACAAAACAACCTTTGGCATGTGACACACACACACACACACACACACACACACACACACACACACACACAGTGTGAACAGCTGTACAAACGTCTTTCCGCACACATTTCTGCTCTCACAGCTGATCTACTGCAAAAGAAAACTTCACTGCACCAATAAAACATTCGCAGCGACGGCAAGACATTTCACTGAAGCAAGAGTGCTGTTGTATAGTGAAACATTCCAGTGCGGTTATATGAGACTCCTGGAACGCAAATTAGTAAACCTGAATTAACAGTCGTGAAGTCTGTATGTATCCTACATTATATAGCCTATAATGCCCATATATATAGCATATGTATGATGTGCAAAAAAGACCAGCATAGGCTATTTCAAGTAAAAAACATTGATGTTCATCCATGCTCTCAGTGTAACATGCATGTAACTCACACACCTTATTATAGATTACAAACTCAAAAGTCAGCTTCATCCATGAACACTAACGTTCATAGTGTTTATCTTTCTGTATAGATCACAGTAAAACACAAGATAAACTCCTTTAGGTTGATCTCTAAGCTTCCAACAGAATATTAAGTATGGTAACAAACTAATGAATAGATGATTAGCCTATATTAAATGTTATTCTGTTCTATAGCACCATTACATTTGATCCTTTTTGGTTTTATTGTATTCTAACAAGTATTTCTAATATAATATGATGTTTACAATATTGCAATATTAACTTGTTGCCATATTATCACGGTAATATATTTGATAAATCTAAATCTATAATAAATCTATTTTGATACGATTTAATAAAAACTATACCATATGACTTAAAAGTAAACTAGAAATAAAGTAAACTAGGCAGCACCACAACGATAATCTGTTTTACAATAAATGCTTGTATAGGCTATTTACAGATTAACTGCAACAGCGTGATGACAATATACAGTAGCCTATGCGTATTATTTTCTTTCTGTTTGCTGGTTTATAGCTGTTGTCGTTGTGATAATGTTCCGTTTATTTTCATATATTAAAGTACATGTTACTTTTATGTAAAATCATATTTGTTAATTGTCGCCACTGTTGAGTTTGTGTGTCTGTGAAGTGTATGATCATGATAACTGACCTGCGACCGGTGAGGGTTTACGCAGAACCAGCCAGCGGCTCCTCCACTGCGAGAGAGAAGTCAAACCAAACCTTTACAGACAACCACTCATGAACAAATTATACACACATACAGCTCACGCGTGCGATTTCCATACTTTTTTGCCGTCTCTGATTTTTGCGGCTCCCTCTGCGATCACGGTATCACTCATCTTCCCCACATGACAGCTGCGCGTGCGCGCGCGCGCACAGCTCACTTTCAAAATAACGCCAGAGCGAGCGACCCGCTGCCTCAAGCACGCGCCCAAATAGGCCATATGTCAGGGGTCAGTCAAAGGTTACTGTGTCGGTACGGAACAATTATTTTAGGTCAAACATAATTAACCTTTACATGCATTTATCATGCAACCCTTACAAATGTGTTATGTAACAAATGTGACGTGGTAGCCTATCTAAAAGTAACTAATGAAACTACCTAAGATCTTAAATATGTGTCAGATCGGGTATAGTGTAGTCACATTTACAATCTGCACACATTTCTAAACAATACAAAAGGTACCCACTTTGGGTAATTTTTTTCACCCCACACTGAAAAAAAGAAAGAAAAAAAGACAAAATCAAAAGTAAACAAAGTAAAGAAAACTGAGGAACTGGCATGAAAACAATGTCAAAATGAAAAATAATAACTTTATAACTTGAAAATACAAATCTTTATGTCTTTTATTTTTGTGTTGAACTGATAATATTTAGGTGATGCATTTGGCCACTCCAGATGTGTCAGAATATTATAAAGGTCAACATAAAGACTTGTTTGAATGGAAGTCAGTGGAGAAAATACCTCAAAGCTTGAAGTTTATGATTCTAAAATATATTAGAATAAATTACAATACAAATTGATTGCTGCTATACTATGATTTAACAACAAACTGTTGCATTTCAACTTCATCTGTCTGTTCACTTTATGGTGGACGCGCAGATGCATATCTTGTCGATTTGATATCTATGTATTAACATCTATCATGACCTGGACATGTTCTTGATAGATAGTTTTAGAGCACGATCTAAAAACATTTGTAAAATACTTCATGCAGATTAAAAGACACATTACTTCACAGCAATCAACTTAATTTATTGATATACAAAAAAATAAAATGAAATATAATACATAACAAACTTATTACAGTGTGTACATGTCACAATATTGCTTGTTAATATAAATACAATAGCATTAATAACATATTATCTTTAAGTTCATTAGTATTACTCAGTAACATGAACACTGTAATGGAAAGTGTAAACTAATACATTAATAATAAAGTCACAGTTGATTTATGGGTTATCTTTTGCATTGATTCCCGATGCAAATGATTATCTTTGTTCTGTTAGCTGATGTTGTTTTTCTGGATCTTTTGATGACGCTGTTTATCCAGTCAGAATATTTGGGCACGAGGGTATAAACGCCTGGTTTTCCTGACCGTCCACATCCGTCCCCCCAACTGATGATGCCGTAAAGGAAACTCACGCCGTCACACTCACATGCTAAAGGACCGCCGGAGTCTCCCTAAAAAAAATTACATCACACACATTAAAAAAGATACATATGGCTAATTTTTCAATGGTTTTTAATTGCTTCAATGCAAAATGGTTTCTGTCACCCTACTCAGCAAAAATCATCAAATCTTTTTTTACTCAATGTCAACCATTAGCAAAAACTGTGCCACCTACAATGAGGTCTCATTAGATAATGCATTATCTAACATTAATGCATTATCTAACATTAACTAACAAGAACTATGCATTACATTAGTTATTGTTAACATCAGTAAATAAAAATATACAGATGTACATTGCAGTTCATGCTCATTAAAGGGATAGTTTACCCAAAAATGGAAATGATGTCATCATTTACTCACCCTCAAGTTGTTCCTAACCTGTATACATTTATTTGTTCTGCTGAACACAAAAGAAGATATTTGGAAGAATGTTGGTAACCATACAGATCTCAGGTCCCATTGACAACCATTATAGTAGGAAAAATACTATGGTAGTGAATGGGGCACGAGATCTGCTTGGTTGCAAACATTCTTCCAAATATCTCCCTTTGTGTTCAGCAGAACAAAGAAATGTATACAGGTTAGGAACAACTTGAGGGTGAGTAAATGATGACATCATTTTTGGGAGAACTATCCCTTTAAAGGGATTTCATAAAAAAAATCAATAAAAAGTCTTTCGAAGATGAACAAAAGTCTCAAGGGTTAAGAACAACACAACACATTTTTTTTGGGGGGGGGGGGGGGGGGGGGCTAACCCTTTAATACATAACAGATAAGATTTTTTATTTTAGTAATAGTAACAGATACAACTTTTGATTTTAATAATAGTAAATTTTGAAATGAATATTAGCTAAGATTAATAAATGCTTTAGAGGTATTTTTATTATCTAATGTAACTTTACTGTAAAGTGTTACTTTAAAAACCTTGTATATCTACAGTCCAATTTGCAAGTTTACAAAATGTCAAATTTATGTTCAAAACAGCTCAATAATTGTAAAGTAATATTGATAAAGAATAAATAATATTGAATATTAGTCTAAAATAAAAAAAAGTAAAACATTTAGACGTGCTCAATCAATATCATTACCATGATCCATGCATATAAAATTCAAATCTGCAATCCAATATTTTTTTATTTATTTTTTTTAAAAACAAAAAAACATTGGTTTCTGAAAAAAAAGATACTTAGAAAAAAAGGGAAGATATATCATATTAGTGCTTGGTGATTTGGCGTCTTACCTGGCAGGCGTCCACACAGGAGTCACTCCCGGCACACAGCATCCCCGACCGGACCTCTGATCCATACACTTCTGGACTCGAACACTGGTCAAACGGAATAATCTTGACCACTCCCTCGATCAGGTTTGAATATGAGTTTGCCTCTAAACAAACACACTCAAGTTACTTTCAATTTTACTTTCAAATGGAAATCAAGTTTACAACCCTATTGGCAGATATTTTTTCTTGTTTTAAGCATAAATTCAGTTCATTCTGATGCATTTTTCAGAAAACAAGACAATATCTTGTCTTGAAAACAAGACAATACAGATGATCCAGAATGCTGCACCTCGTCTTGTCTTCAACGAGCCCAAGAGGGCCCACGTCACTCCTCTGTTCATCTCTCTGCACTGGCTACCTCTCGCTGCTTGCATCAAGTTCAAGGCACTGACGCTTGCTTACAGAACTATCACAGGCTCAGCTCCCTCCTACTTTCACTCACTCCTACGAGTCTACATCCCTACCAGACATCTACGATCGGTCAACGAGCGACGTCTCGTGGTTCCATCACAGAAAGCCACAAAATCACTTTCCAGAACATTCTCATTCACAGTTCCATGCTGGTGGAACGCTCTCCCCACCCTCATCCGGAATGCAGAATCCCTGACAACATTCAAAAGACAGCTGAAAACCAATCTCTTCCGTGAGCACTTAACCTTATAGAAAAAAAAAAAAAAAAAAAAAAAAAAAAAATTCCTTTCCCTTTGAAACATCACTTATCAGGCTTATGCTACTCTGAATAATACCTGAACTTCGTATTTTGAGCACTTCTTGCGTTGTTGTTGCTTTTGCCTCTTTATGATGACTCGCTGAATTTTGTCCTAATTTGTAAGTCGCTTTGGACAAAGGCGTCTGCTAAATGACTAAATGTAAATGTAAATGTAAATATCTTAAGCCATTTAGCTTCTCAAGACAAACATACTGAGTAAGAAAATCTTTTTTAACGGAGCTATCAGAATAACGCTGACCTCAAACAATCACAATGTGATACAGACATTATTTTACACACACACATACTGTATGCATCTATAATGACTTTATTCGACTTTACTGCTCTGCCATGACGTTCTAAGCTTGACGTCGACTAGTCGCTAATCATGGCCTATAGAGGGCGCGAAATCTTTTGATCAACTTTTACGCTCCAATTCCAACAGTTAAAGTTAAACATATCCACAATATGTTTAATTATACCATCTGGATGCTCAAAATTGATCAGTTGAATCAGAGACAATTTTTGAATGCACGTTTTAAACAGCTTGTACACATAAGTTAATCGCTGGTCTAAACTAAGGCTACGTTCACACTGCAGGGCTTAATGCTCAATTCCGATTTTTTGAAAAAATTCAATTTTTTTGCAAGGCCGTTCACATTTCCAATTAAATGCGACCTTTTGTGATCTCCTGTGTGAACGTGAAATGACCCAGAAGTGACCCGCATGCGCAGAAGAGTACTCAACGGTAAACGACGTCACTTGTTGTTTGCGGAAGTAGCTAAACTTTAACTGTGATTCTCTCACACACACACACGAGCGCGCGCAGCGACCGTTACACAAGAGCCAGACAGCAGCCGCTGACCTATCTAATATCAGATTCAGCACAAATAAGTTAACATAACGTATATATAATGGCCGTTATATAATTTTTTTATTTTTTTTTATTAACGGGCTTGTCGAGGTCGACCCGTTCGGCAGATTTACCTCAGCTCGACGAATATGCAGTCCGTTTTCAAACCGACGACTACTTCAATGCAGGATTATGACGTTTTTCGCGTATCAATGACGTGCGGGTCGGATAAATGCGACCTGGCCGTTCAGACTGAAGTCGCATTTGAAAAGATCGGATATGTATCGGATTTGGGACCACATACCAAAGTGGCCCGGGTCGCATTTGAAAAGATCGGATCTGTGTCGTTCAGACTGTCATGAAAAGATCAGATACAGGTCGCATAGGGGCAAAAAAATCGGAATTGGGTCGTTTCAGCCTGCAGTGTGAACGTAGCCTAATGCGCTGCTGCATTGTAACGCACACACAGACAGACAATAGCTCACACATCACGTGCAGATCGTGGGCACACAAAAAAATTCAGTAGCGCAGATATGTATTGTCAACAGTGTTGAAGGTAACTCATTACAAGTAACTTGAGTTACGTAACCAGATTACTTTTTCAAGTAACTAGTAAAGTAATGCATTACCTTTTCAATTTACTACAAAATATCCAAGTTACTTTTTCAAATAAGTAACGCTAATTACTTTTTCACATGTATTGACTGCCAGCTCTCCTGTCCCCGTGTTGAGAGAAATAAAGTGAGGAGGTGTTGTGTGCGCTGTGTAAACATGATGGTTATTTTAGTTCTAGACTACAGTGGGTACGGAAAGTATTCAGACCCCCTTACATTTTTCACTCTTTGTTATATTGCAGCCATTTGCTAAAATCATTTAAGTAATTTTTTTTCCCTCATTATTGTACACACAGCACCCCATATTGACAGAAAAACACAGAATTGTTGACATTTTTGCACATTTATTAAAAAAAGAAAAACTGAAATATCACATGGTCCTAAGTATTCAGACCCTTTGTTGTGACACTCATATATTTAACTCAGGTGCTGTCCATTTCTTCTGATCATCCTTGATATGGTTCTACACCTTCATTTGAGTCCAGCTGTGTTTGATTATACTGATTGGACTTGATTAGGAAAGCCACACACCTGTCTATATGAGACCTTACAGCTCACAGTGCATGTCAGAGCAAATGAGAATCATGAGGTCAAAGGAACTGCCTGAAGAGCTCAGAGACAGAATTGTGGCAAGGCACAGATCTGGCCAAGGTTACAAAAAAAATTCTGCTGCACTTAAGGTTCCTAAGAGCACAGTGGCCTCCATAATCCTTAAATGGAAGACGTTTGGTACGACCAGAACCCTTCCTAGAGCTGGCCGTCCGGCCAAACTGAGCTATCGGGGGAGAAGAGCCTTGGTGAGAGAGGTAAAGAAGAACCCAAAGATCACTGTGGCTGAGCTCCAGAGATGCAGTCGGGAGATGGGAGAAAGTTGTAGTAAGTCAACCATCACTGCAGCCATCCACCAGTCGGGGCTTTATGGCAGAGTGGCCCGACGGAAGCCTCTCCTCAGTGCAAGACACATGAAAGCACACCTGATGGACTCCAAGATGGTGATAAATAAGATTCTCTGGTCTGATGAGACCAAGATAGAACTTTTTGGCCTTAATTCTAAGCGGTATGTGTGGAGAAAACCAGGCACTGCTCATCATCACCTGTCTAATACAGTCTCAACAGTGAAGCATGGTGGTGGCAGCATCATGCTGTGGGGGTGTTTTTCAGATGCAGGGACAGGACGACTGGTTGCAATCGAGGGAAAGATGAATGCGGCCAAGTACAGGGATATCCTGGACGAAAACCTTCTCCAGAGTGCTCTGGACCTCAGACTGGGCCGAAGGTTCACCTTCCAACAAGACAATGACCCTATAAGCACACAGCTACTGTAAAATAACGAAGGAGTGGCTTCACAACAACTCCGTGACTGTTCTTGAATGGCCCAGCCAGAGCCCTGACTTAAACCCAATTGAGCATCTCTAGAGAGACCTGAAAATGGCTGTCCACCAACGTTTACCATCCAACCTGACAGAACTGGAGAGGATCTGCAAGGAGGAATGGCAGAGGATACCCAAATCCAGGTGTGAAAAACTTGTTGCATCTTTCCCAAAAAGACTCATGGCTGTATTAGATCAAAAGGGTGCTTCTAAATACTGAGCAAAGGGTCTGAATACTTAGGACCATGTGATATTTCAGTTTTTCTTTTTTAATAAATGGGCAAAAATGTCAACAATTCTGTGTTTTTCTGTCAATATGGGGTGCTGTGTGTACAATAATGAGGAAAAAAAAAAAGAACATAAATGATTTTAGCAAATGGCTGCAATATAACAAAGAGTGAAAAATGTAAGGGGGTCTGAATACTTTCCGTACCCACTGTAAATGTGAACATGCATTTACTCATCTCAATTGCACGAAAACATTCAGTATTCCTCAAAATGAATAAAAACAGTCAAATGCAATCTCAGAATTTTATGCAAACATTTTATAATTAACTATATTAAATTACACAAATATACTTTATGCATTTAATCTCACTTTATTAACCAATGTCTTTGCTGCTGACCTTCAATGATCTAATTCAACCATACTAATAAGCAAAAATTACTTTAGATTAGATTTAGAAATAAGAGTGTTGAACTTCCTTCGCCTGTATCCTATTGTTCTTTAATCCAGAATGGCAGTTTTGTTTGAGCAGCGCCCTCAACTGTACAGGAGTAAATATGCATTTCCTTCAGCGGTCAGCCTGAGGCTTATTTATTAAAATTTTGGTGTGAAAGGGCCTTAACATTTGCCAAAAATTTAACTTTTTTGTTGTTATTGGAAAACAAACAAGCAAGCCCATCCCAGGTGAGAAAAAGTAATGCAAAAGTAATGTAACGCAATTAGTTACTTTTTTGGGGAGTAACACAATATTGTAATGCATTACTTTTAAAAGTAACTTTATCCAATACTGATTGTCAACACTGTTCTGTGATTTATCAATAAAATAGCTTAGAAACTAAAAATGTCTAGCATATATTTATTAGTTACTAAAACACAAAGCTTCACTATTAGTAGATAAACGCTGCCAGGTAGAATTTATTCACATCGTTCTCTCACTAATGCATTCAAATAAATGTAATCGTTCTGATTTAGAACAAGCAAAAATCTGTGAGAAATATAACGATCCAAAGACAAAAGAACTGATCAAAAAAAGCTGTTATGTAAGAGCAATAGCCTTATGGGCAAGGCTGTGTCATATGCCATATCTGTGCACAAGGCAACCCGCGTTCGAGTCTCAGCTCGAGGTTCAGGCTTATTTATTCATTAATGATGTCACATCGATAGTCACTTTAATCAGATAAATGTAGACTTAAAAAAAAAAGCTTGTTCAACCGCTAATATATATATATATATATATATATATATATATATATATATATATATATATATATATATATACACACACTCTCTATATTGGCAAAATATTTGGGACATCTGCCTTTACATGCACACGAACTTTAATGACATCCCATTCCTGATCCGTAGGATTTAATATGGAGTTGGCCCACCCTTTGCAGCTACAACAGCTTCAAATGTTGACTGTGGAATATTTAGTTGTGAGGAAATTTCACGAATGGACTTATTGCACAGGTGGCAACCTATCACGTACCATGCTTGAATTCACTGAGCTCCTGAGGGCGACCCATTCTTTCACAAAGGTTTGAAGCTGCATGCCTAGGTGCTTGATTGTATACAACTGTGGCCATGGAAGTGATTGGAACACCTGAATTCAATGATTTGGAGGGGTGTCCCAATACATTTGGCAATATAGAGTATATGTATATACACATTATATACACACACACATTATATATACATATATATATATATATATATATATATATATAGTCAAGTCACATTGATTTATGTAGCGCTTTTTACGATACAGATTGTTTCAAAGCAGCTTTACGGAGATAACAGGAAAATAATAATGCACAAAAAAAAAACAAAACAAATTTTTTATATATATATATATATATTATTATATACTTTATATGTGTGTGTGTGTTTCAAAACACAGTGAGCTGCTGTTTTTGTCTACATATAATCAGCATCTTTAGCATCATCATATAAAATCATAATCTTTTAAAACAATTTATTTTATTTTTTTTAAACAAAAACATGATTCACATCTACAAAAACAAATAGTAAAATATATGAATACTAAAAATCTCTGTGAGACATTGTTAGTCATACTCACTCTCACTCATGTGACCCCAGCCCGAGATCTTACAGCAGAAGTGATCCGGGAACGTTGTGCCTTTCCCTGGCAGGCAGATCGGCCTGATGAACGGTGTTTTCTGAGCACAACGTCCGTTGACCTTCTTCAGCTTCAGTAAGACTATGAATTACACAGCTTTTATTACACACAAAACACATACACAACACAACACACAAATGCATACTATCCGAATTGCAACATCTTGGCAAGTTTTGCACAGGCAAAGGGCTTTCATAATCTTTTCTTTTCTTTTGGAAAATTCAAAAGATGAGTTTTATTTATGGTATTTTGGAGATAAGAATACTATTGAGAGAATAGGAAATGGTGAGATTGGGAAACAACACTTTTCAAACAGCACAAGTGCTGGTGAACAAGCGTGTTGGAGCGTGTCTGTGTCACACCAGCCCAAGTCTGCATCTGTATATGTTTTACACGCATTTCCTTGGAAACTTTAAAAATCACAATTTGAATTTCCTCTGAAAAGTCATAAGTTTATTAAAAGCAAAAAATATTTTTTGCAGTGTACATATCAGCATTAATGAGAGCAAAGGAATAAAGTGTAAATGTAAGACAAACTAAAGAGTAACTATAAAGTATGTGTGTAGTTTTTCTACGTTGTGAACATAATGTCCCCAGAAAGGTACAGTAGTAATACCAGAATTGTATTGATCTTGTGGGGGCATTTTTGGTCCATGAGGAAAACAGCTGATAAATCATACTAAGTGCTGTTTTTTTTTTTTAATGCAGAAAGTTTTCTGTGATGGGTAGGTTTAGGGGTAGGGTTAGGTGTGTGTGTGTGTGTGTGTGTGTGTGTGTGTGTAGACTCTCATTAATATTTTTTGGAGTCACAAATTATCAGGATTAAAGTCACAAATTAAATACTCAGGATTGCTTTTCTCATAATTCAATAAAATTATGAAAACTGATTTGTCACTGAATTGTCTTTGTCAGCCACATTTTACCACACATGGTACTTTTCATTAATAAGGTACAAAACCTGGCATTAAACTCTATTAAAAAAAGACCATTAAGCTCTTATCAAAAAAAAGTTGATAAGAGCTGTTTTAATTTTTGCAATATTTAATTTATAAATAGCTTTTTTTGCAACAAAAATGAAATAAACATTCAAATGGAATTGACAAATGCTTAAATTGTAAATAAATAAAAAATAACAGTGTTGGCCAATTTAGACTAAAGAGTTCTTCACCGTAGGTGAGGGTGATGATGACATCGCCGCTCAACCACACACCCCAGCCAGCGTCGTCACCACATCGACTGGATCCGTTTCAGTGGCTACTTTGTCAGATCCAATCCGGTCTTCAGAGTCCGCTCCACTACGCTCTTTGGAGTCCGCTCCAGGACTTCACACTTCACACAGAGCCTAGTCCGGAGGCTGAGCTTCTTCACGTCATGCCTGCCGAGGCCAAGCATCTTCACGTAATGCCTGCCGAACCCGAGCTTCTTCACGTCATGCCTGCCGAGCCCGAGCTTCTTTACGTCAGGCCTGCCACCGGATCGGTCTCCGGGCATCCAGGACTGATGTCCAGCGTGACAGATCCACCGCTCATGTCAGCGCGATCGGCCAGAATGGCCACTGTCACAACCGATCCAGAGTCTCGTCCCACTGAGACCACCCTTCAAGAGTCTCGTCCCGCTGAGACCACCTTTCCAGAGTCTCATCCCGCCGAGATCACCCTTCCAGAGTCTCGTCCCCAGATGGCCTCAGCAAAGATGGCTGTCGCCACACCCCCTGAGCCCTTAGTGACTGCAACACTGGCCATTATGGTCACAGCCATGTGGTGTGTGTGGGCCGCGCACACATATGAGCCAGTGTCTGTTCCTGAGTCTGTTCCTGAGTCTTTTCCTGAATTCCCACCCAACCTCCCTTTCCCGCCACCTCTCATCATCCAGCCGTCATACTCCTCTCCTCTGCCTCCTGTCAGCCCCATCACTCGCCCTCTACACGCCAGTGGAATGGTGGGCTCGCTGAGGGGCTTCCAGTCCTCAGCACCATCTTGGACAGTGGATGCCTAGGATTCTACTCCAGCCACCGCGTCCAGGATTCCACATCGACCCATCAGCCCACTGGCTCACCCTTGGCTCCTTCATTTTCGCCGTGGCCCATCAGTTCACCAGTTCCGCCAGGCTCCCTCGTCCCCCCGGATCCGCCTTGGTCGCTCGTCGACCTACCCTCACCTCTGGACAGCACTCCTCTGGCTACGCCCCGTCCCTTCGTCTCCCCGGCTCCATTGGACTCCTCACTTCCTTCTGCTCCTCCTTGGTCCTCAGTCCCTCTGTCTCCACCACACCCTTCTGTGTCCCCGTCTACACCTCAGTCGCCCGAGCCAGCGGCTTCCCTGTGTCCCTCTGAACCCTCTGCTCCACCATGGCCCGGTGAACTTCCGTCTCCTCCGTGTCATCCTTCCCATCGGTTCCGCCTCTGTCCGTCATCGCCCTAAAACCTCCTGCCCTTCAGCCTCCATGGCTCCTCCCTCCATCGGCTCCACTATGGATCATCCATCCCTCTGGACCTATCACCTCTCAACCAAACCCTTCTTCTCCTGATAGTCTGCCTGCCTTCTCCAGCCCTTCGCCCACTCCTGTTGCCAGCCCTCCGCCTGCTCCTCTTCCTCCTCTCAAACCCCCACCTTCATCTCTCGTTACGGCGCGAGGACGCGGGGACAGGTGTGTTCTGTCACAGTGGTGTTTGGGTTAGTTTGTTGTCTTTTGGACTTGTCTGCTTGTATTCACATGTCACGTGTCATCTTCACTGTCATTATCAGTTCAGCTGTATCACCTGTTTAGTCAGTCATCGATCATCTGTATCACCTGTGTTCTGTTAATCAGTTTCATCTGTGTTTGTATTTAAGTTCCGTCTGTTCAGTCAGTCTTTGTCCGATCTCAGTTATATTTAGTGTGTGTTGCTGCCTGTTCTGCTGTCCTGTGTTTAATTACCATTAAACCTTCGTTTTGGAAATATATCCTCGTATATTCCCCGTGACAGTTAGGTTTCGGTATCTTTGTAGAGATTCTCTATTCAATGATGTTTATACTGTACAAACTCTATTTTCTATCCCCCTACACTAACCCTACCCCTAAACCTACTCATCACAGAAAACTTTCTGCATTTTCAAATAAGCATCATTTAGTATGTTTATTATTCCATTTCCCTCGTGACTGGCTGGTCCCCCTTGTGGGGACATTTGGTCCTCACAATGTAAGTTAAACAAGTACACACACATGCAGGACATTGCTTGTAAATTTGTAATGATGTTAAAGTTTTTGTATTTGGAGTCCTCACCAATATCATTTAAGGTCGGCTGGAACTGAGTATAATGGGGGTACAAAATATAGTCCTCAACACCAAACGTCCTGGTGTTCGGGCCAGTGTCGTTAAAGTAATGCTGGCCAAGAACAACCCGAATCTGTGACCGCAACGGACTGAGAAAGAGAGTTAGAATAAAGTAAAAATTTCATAAATGCAAATACATATAAACACACAGACACACACATACTTGCGCAGGAAGCAGTGAGCCGCGGATACGATCCAGCAGCCGGAAACCAGCGTTCCCGCGCAGAACTCATCTCTGATGTACAATGCTGCCATCCAGGGGTGAGCGCCAGGCAATGCGGACGTCCCACCCAGGATACGACCCCGACCGATCCGTTTCTTGTGCCTCTTCCCACACACCGGTGTCCTGGCAGGGGTGCGGGACGGCCGTGGTACAGCAGCCATGACAGGACCTCTGCGGGAAGCTGACAGCAGGAACAGAGAGAATATTAAATTAAAATAATCCAAACACACATGAACAAGTATATTGAATATAAGTCATCAAGAAATATAAATTGGCCATTCTTGTTTATTATGGATATTGCAGTATTTATTATAAATTATGTATTGGTGCACATCTTTTTTTAATTATTTTTTTATGAGCCCTCGTATTCTTTAATCAAAATAGCTTTCCATCCATCTTTCAGCACCATCTCTTCTCTGATGACGTGTTTACTGGCGCAAGGGCAGGACAACATGTCAATCACATGAATCCACCAATAGAAAACTACAACTATCAACTAAGGTCCAATCAATTCCCCATGGACAAAATCAAGTCCCATGCTATGTCACAATAGGGAAGAAAAGACTGTCGCAACTTCTGTTTAATGCCGACTTTATAAGAAACTGCATCAAAAAGATTTGTCTTAGCATTTGAGCTTTTGTCAGCAGTTTTTCCATCAGCTAAGAAAAAGGAAATCTGCAAATATGACACCAATTAAATAGAATCAATAGGACTATGCACAGGCGTAATTTCCTATGAGGACAGGGGGGACATGCGATTATGTTTTGTCCAGCTTTAACGCGTTAAAATATTTAACGCAATTAAAGCAGCATCCGTTTTTTCTGTCATCCTTTAGCTAGGGTTATATGATCATGCTCTTATTCACACATTATTTTAATCAAGGCATCAGTAGCTATATTAATATCAGTGATACTGGTCTTCATTCATAAAAAGATGCCATTAAACAATTATTTAAAAATACTGTCTTTGTTGTTTCTACATTATAGTGGAAATTGCGTCTCACATTATTTAATTTTTTTTACACACAAAACATTAATGGCTAACATTTTTTACTTTATAAAATGATTCTCTAAAGTCTTGGTGATCAGCCCCTATTAAACAATAAAGAAAGTAAGACATCTTTTTCTTATACATAGTTTAGTAGCCCACTATTCTTTTTGGCAGAACTTATCATTATAATCACATTATGATTTTGTATCACCATAGTCCCTAAATGTATGTAAATGCAGGAAATGGGATTCAAATCGAAAACATTTTCCCCCGATTTTGTGTCCCCCCCTCTTCTCAAACCAAAGTTACACCCTTGGGCCTATGTATACTGAATGAAACCATATATAAATGAGTCATTAAAAAATAATAAAAATTAGGATTAAGGGATTATACACAGATGATCTATAGATGATCTGTTTGCGCTACATACAGTACACTACTGTTTTTAATGCTTTTAAAAGAAGTCTCTTGTGCTCACCAAAGCTGCATTTATTTGATCAAACAGTGAAAAATTATTACGAATTAAACTAACTGTTTGTCTATTGTAATATATTGTAAAATGTAATTTATTCCTGTGATGCAAAACTGAATTTTCAGCATCATTACTCCAGTCTTCAGTGTCACATGATCCTTCAGAAATCATTGTAATATGCTAATCATCTGATTTGCTGTTCAAGAAAAAATTATAAATTATTATCACTGTTGAAAACAGTTGTGCTGCCATGTCACAACCATGATATATTTTCGTTTTTGAGGGCCCTTTTCATGAGTAGGAAGAACAGCATTTATTTGAAACAGAAATCTTTTGTAACATTACAAATGTCTTTACTGTCACTTTTGATCAATTGAATGTGACCTTGTGCATTGTGCAAAAAGAACAAAGATCTTACTGACCCCAAACGTTTGATCAGCAGAGAAAATATATTATAAGAATGAATAGGTAACAGTAAGAGCAGCTTGCTTTAACATGTTTGTCGCTAATCACTCGTGTCCCTCATATCTGTGAAAGAGTCAAGGTTAATAAAATCCATAACATATTCAGGGTGTTCCAGGTACATGATGTCAAGTGCTCATGACCAATAAACCTATTGCTTCAGGCAACACTGGTTTAGATTTCCTCGTCCCACGCCTGGAAGAATGCCAGTGAGAATTCTACAGAATTTTTAGGAAGCTTTATCACTATTTTACTTCTCATGTACAACTATTTTTGAGTATTCAAGAATATTCTGGAGAAGCTGAAGGAATTGTTGCTCTTGTGTGTGCATGTGCAGTTGTACTAACATGGTTGTTTTGAGCAGGGCTGGATGTCGCAGTACTCCCAGGAAATGGCTCTCTCCGTCATTGTGTAACACCATGGCAGCTTATCTTGATCAGGGTTCCTGCCATATGAAGTCACATGGAAAATTTCAGACTGTACAACATCAATGCTTTCTGCAAAATCAAATCAAATTATATCTATATTAAACACAGAATTACTAGATTTTTACATTTTCAGGAGATGACATGAGTGGCACTTGCACATACTGTGATAATGACACTGTTGTGGCTGGTTGCCAGGGTGTTGCTATGTGGTGCTCGCTAAAGTGTTCCGAAGGGTTGTTAGGGCATTGCTATGTGGTTGCTAGGGTGCTCTGCGTGGTTGCTAGGTGCTTGCATGTGATCTTTTGGTCTCTGGAATTTGTGAAAATTGTACGTCCGATTGTTTAGAAAAGTAAGCACACAGTTACGTAGAAGTATAATTCTACCCTTTATACTTTAGCAGACTTATTGAAATAATATACTTTAGCAGAATATACTTAAGTGTGAACTGAATGCAATGTTTTCAGACACTTAATTGCATATTAATGGCAATGAAATGAAAATGTTTTTTTAAAAGTATTTAAATTTATATTAAATGCAATTAGCAGAACTTAAAGGTGCTTTTTGAGCAAATTAGGTAGGACTTAAGTACATCTTAATTTGTAATTTCATAATTCTATTGTCTTTGAAATATGGTTAAAGTTACTGCTGAATGTACTGACAAGCATTTATGGTAAACTAAAATATACTTTAATGTAATTTCTATTGAAACCGGTGTGTCAGGTATTTATATTTATATATATATATATATATATATATATGTATATATATATATATATATATATATATATATACACACATTTGCAATGATAAAGTTGTGTAACGACTGAGACAAGTCAGACACAAGTATTAGTTGGCCAGCAGCCATATCACCCTGTAGCCCAAGACTGGTTGCCCACTGAAGCTAAGCAGGGCTGAGCCTGTTTAGTACCTGGATGGGAGACCTCCTGGGAAAACCAGGTTGCTGCTGGAAGAGGTGTTAGTGAGGCCAGTAGGGGGTGCTCACCCTGTGGTCTGTGTGGGTCCTAATGCCCCAGTATAGTGATGGGGACACTATACTGCCAAAAAAGAGCACCGTCCTTCGGATGAGACGTTAAACCGAGGTCCTGACTCTCTGTGGTCATTAAAAATCCCAGGATGTCCTTCGAAAAAGAGTAGGGGTGTAACCCCGGCATCCTGGCCAAATTTGCCCCTTGGCCTCTGTCCATCATGGTCTCCTAATCATCCCCATATACTGATTGGCTTCATCGCTCTGTCTCCTCTCCACCAGTAAGCTGGTGTGTGGTGGGCGTTCTGGCGCAATATGGCTGCCGTCGCATCATCCAAGTGGATGCTGCACATTGGTGGTGGTTGAGGAGATTCCCCCCTTCTATGTAAAGCGCTTTGAGGTCTCAGAAAAAGCACTATATAAATGTAACAAATTATTATTATTATTATTAATTAGTTAGTTTAACAAATGATAATGAACAAATGAAATGAACAAAATAACTCACTCTGGGATCTGTGGCCCCATCCCCCCAAACAGGGCGAGAAGGTCTTGGTTACCATAACCACAATCAGATAAGTAGGTTTTATGACTCTTAGCAATGTGAACAGGGCCCTGCTACAAAACCTACAGATATTAGAACAGACTTTCCTGCATTCATTTATCGATGAACTGATTAACATGAAATTAACATGCATTCCAGAACATTTTGTGAATGATTTATTGTCTTGTGTTGTGTCTTTTAATTCTATTATCTGTTGATACTATTATCTCTTTGATACTATGTACTTTATTATAGAACCAACAGTCAACGTAACCTCACGCATACCATGTTTGGTCTCTATAAATTGGTACTTTGAAGATCAAAATGATTGTGTACATGATCTGCCGATAGCTGTGCAACATATTAGTATTACAAAAATCTTTCTTAGTTTCGTCATCAGACACCAATCCAGCTGCCAATGCAAATGAGCACGCTTAGAACAAAGACTCATAAATCCTCCCCACAGAGGAAACTCCTGCGCAGAAATTCCCCCTTTCTAATGGGTTGAGCCAGCCCGGCAAGGTGTGACCTTTGTCAAGCTTTAAAAGGCCTCTTCGCTAGCCCTTCCCTCTCTTCTCTTCCGGCCTCAACTGCTGCTTCTGCTGATACTGATACATTTGACACTCACGGACCCATCAACGAACTCAATTTTCAACCACTTCAAGAATTGTCCACTGCACCGACCATGCAAGTATCCATTTAATGAGGTGCTCTGAAAATGATAAGCTGATGGTTCTTTTCGTGGTTAAATAGATCTTTTCCATAGTTCCATTTCCTGCTTCCGGTTCCATATCACTCACCATTTTACCCATGCATGTATGTATGTATGTATGTATGAATGTATGTATGTATGTTTGTTTAGTTTAGTTAATAAAACTTGTGCTCAACATGTATTTGGTTCTGATTCTCTGCTTGCAACAAAGTCCCTTTTGCGATCTTGATCTTGTTACATGCTCTAAGGTCTAAGCACTGTACATGCTAAGAAATCATTATTTTTCGGTGGCCATGAAAGATATGCTTTTCTTAGAATAAATGAATAATCAAAAGAGTTTGTTGGAACTGATTAATTGATTGTAATATTAATTTAGCTACCTCGAGTTAATCCAATTAACTGACCCAAATATTAATAACTAATCATAATTGATCATTATGAGTTATTATTAATATTTCCCCTTTGGGCTAATTTGTTACAGTTGCAATTTAGTAATTTTTTTATATATTAACTTTAAATATAAGATTGAATAACACACTACATTATACAATTATAATCAAGTACTTTATGTGTTTTAGTATGTTAGTCAACACATTAAAATAAGTGTACTTTAAAGCATGTCAAATGTTTACTAAAACACAATGACATAAATGTAGGCTACTGTAAATTAAATATTTTTATTTGATATGATTAGAAAATGCACTTTAGTAAGTACATTAAAAGTGTACTTAGGTGTGTTAAGAAACAGTCATCAAAGTGTCTCCCCAAAATCTCTTCAAGTACACTTAAATAGCATTTTATTTTATTAATATTATATTACCAGCAAATATAATATTTTAAATATATACTTTTAATGCTTGGAGTGCACTACAAGTGCACATTCAACACAAGTGCACTTTTTAAAGTTACCTTTGCTTTATTATAAAAGGTAAATCTTCAGCACTTTACTATAATGACAAGCATGATGAGACTGTAAATGTAAGCAGTCACCTGCAGAAAGCATGTTCTCCGAGACCCCTGAGGGGGGCGCTGTCCACTGTATCTACTGTCAGCTCACTGAACAACAGATCTGAGTTCCACGGCAGGCAGGATGATCCAGAGACGGTGGCATTGGCTACACCACGATACTGTGCACCTGAATCACGGTAACACTGCTCTCGTGGGTCTGATGACACACAGGGAAAGTTTATTAATAAAAGATTATTAGAATATTTATACTGAATTTGCATGTGTGTTAATAGAGTGGTTCAGAGATGACAACGAAACCCAGAAGACTAATTCACCCCTGACTCCTTCAAGATTTTCCTATGGGGTTTTATAATGTTTGGATTCTACAATGTAAACTGCACACACTCTCAACCCCACACTGTCTTTTAGTTACTTATTAGAAACATACAACATACGTTTTCAAAAATAAACTGCTTCAAAATTTGTGTTTCCAGTATGGATGAGTGTAATTTACATGTTTGTCTCCTGGTAAACCCTACATTATGGGGACAAAATATCCCTAAAAATATGGCAAAATCCTAGGGGTAGGGTTAGTGTAGGGGGGATAGAACAGTTTGTAAAGTATAAAAATCATTATTTCTAAGAGAAATCCCCATAAAACATGGAAACCAGGTGTGTGTGTGTGTACTCACTGATGTTACAGTATTGTCCAATATATCCAGATTTACACCCACACACCTCTTCACCAGTGGCCTCAATCATTCTACAGACTCCGTCATTTTCACAGAGATTTTGCAAACACACTACATACACACAAAAAAAGAACAATGTTCAAAAGGAAAAAGCAGTAGCTCCAGGGGATCAGGTGTCGGTACTGTAGTTTCAGTGTGTCATACCCGTGTAACGTGCACGCTCACAGCTGACCTCCCCATCGAGGCACGTGCACAGCTCTACGCTTCGCTGGTAGATCCGTCCCCACGATTCTCCAATGTCAAAGTGCTTCAGATGCAGCGGCTCATAGCACTTCTCTACAAAACAATCCCTGAGCTGTCAGAAAACCAAACACTCTCGACTCCTCCACCAATCAGATCAACCCTGAAGTAACAACTCCACCAATATCAAATAACAGACAAAAGAAGAGACACAAAAACTTCACGGTACACAGGACATGTGATAGTGTTAAAGATGAGACATTTTCAAAACATAAAAGAGAGCATGGCATGAATGGAGAAACGAGTGACGTAATGCTCGAAAAAAGAAAGCTCTAATACACACACGCACACACACGCGCTTAATTACTTAGGCCTACATGAGAACAGATCGTTCACTATTATTGTTAATTACTGATACACTAATTAACATTAATGAGGATTTTATTCTCAGTTTCACAGGAATAAAAGAATTAAACAAGACTTTTTTTTTTTTTTCTGCTCCTGAGACATTCTGAAAGTTATTGGACGTTTTCATAGAAAAGTGAATATTTTTTAGCTCTAAAGATATCGATTCCCCTTGTGAAATAGAAGTACACTTTAGCATACATTTAAAGAGTGCTTATAATGGACATAATTAAATATTAAAATTTTTATTATTTCAATTATAAGCACTCTTTAAATGTATGCTAAAGTGTACTTCTATTTCACAAGGGGAATCAATATCTTTAGAGCTAAAAAATATTCACTTTTCTATGAAAATGTACAGTAACTTTCAGAAGTAAATATGTCTCAGGAGCAGCAAAAAAAAATGATTGTTTAATTCTTGCGATCTCAGTGAAACTGAGAATAAAATCTTTAATATACATTAATGTTCAGTTAATTGCATTTAATATACATTTAGAGTGTTTTATTGACCCACTTAAGTAGAACTTCTAAGTCCTTCCCACTTAAGTAGTTACATCTTTACATGTAATTTCATAATTACTTCTATTGTCTATGCAACATGGTTAAAGTGTACTCCTGAATGTATTGACAAGCTGAAATAACATTTAATGTAATTTCTATTGAAACTATTTCTGTCATGTATTTTACTATATTTGTAGTTACACATTTGTAATGATGATTATGCAGTTTAGTACATTTAAAATAAATGTACATGTTTAAAACACAACAAAGCATTAATAAAACATAAGAAGTGCACTTTTTAAACATGTACTTAAGTGTTAAAAAACATGAAAATTAATAATTTTTTAAGTACACTTAAGTGGCCTTTTATTTCATTATTATTATATTATCTGCAAAATTACTTTTAAGATTTGTAGTACACCATAAGAGCACATTCAATACAATTAAGCACACTTCTTTTTCACAAGGGATCACGTGAAGCTTTTAAAACAATATCCCAGCAGGTCAATGAATTTGCTCCACTCCACTCATGATTGTGCCATTCGAGTGGCAATTAATAACCATAATCACACTGAAATTATCATTTCATTATGTGAATATGGCCACTTCACTGTGTTTCACTCACTTTTTTCACACAGCGCTCCAGTAAAGCCATCAGGACACACACAATCAAATGAGTCCAGGTGAGCGTTCGTGGCACAAACACCCCCATTCAAACATGGGTTTTGCCGGCAGAGTCTCAGACCCTGACGTGGAGGAAGAATCCCTGAGGAGCGAATGAGATAAACAAAGAAAAACTTGCTTATCATCATGATGGCAGGACTGATTCATTATGCAGCTGATTTTGCTCATTTCTCAAACCTTGAATGAGTCAACGAGTCATATACAGTATCTGTTTTCCAAATCATAAACAATGTTGTAGCAAATGCAGTCCGCATTACGCTCATGATTACTGAACAGTTATATGTGCATGTAGATACAGTACAGAAGCATTTCTGCCAATTTGAACTTACTTACACAGAACTTTTTTGGCCAAGTGAATTCAATTTAATTAATAATTAAGCTTAAAAATGTCTTGTACAGGGAACCAAATAAGCCAGAACTGCCATTAGTGACCCTTCAAAAAACCAGAGCATGATGTGAGCATATACACAGACAGTGTCTTTGAACCAGAGCACCCGCTTGAAAACAAACTCTGTAAATCTGCTGTTATAAACAGAGGTCTGCGTCTTACAAACAAAGCGTGTCATTTATGCATTAACATAAACACCACTCTCTGAAAGTAAAACATCCTGGTCAACCCCCAGTTTCAGCTATTAATCCATCCACAAGCGAGAAACGTTCACATGACTGCAGGCTAAAGCTGGGTGTTATACATTATACATTTAATGATTTTGTAAGCAATATAAAATGAAGCAACATTGTGAATATCACAATGAATTTAAATCAGTTTTTATTGGCCATTAAGTTTCTTTAAAAAGCCATTAAACTAGTTTGGAGTATGAGAGCATTAAAACAGATTAATTCACTTCCATGCAGTGTTTTGGTATTGTTAATTTAAGTTAAAACAAATAAACATCAAATATAATAAAAAATAAAAAAAATATTATTTCAGCTTTATTTAGGTTTTAAGTTAAGTTTTAAATATCTATGGCCTGGTTTCACAGACAGGGTTTAGATTAAGCCAGGATTAGGCCTTAGTTCAATTAGGACATTTAAGTAGCTTTTATAAACATGCCTTAGGAAAATATAAAAATAAAAGCTAATTCAAAAAAGTTGGTAACACTTTAAAAGTTGGTTTAATTCGTTAACATTAGTTAATGTATTAACTAACATGAACTAACAATGAACAATACATTTGTTACAGTTATTAATCTTTGTTCATGTTAGTTCACATCGTATTAACTAATGTTAACAAATACAACATTTCATTTTAATAATGTAGTAAATGTTGAAATTAACATTAACTAAGATTAATAACTGCAGTAGAAGTATTGTTCATTCTTGGTTCATGTTAACTAAAGTAGTTAAAGTGTTACCAAAATTTGTATTTCAGTGATTTGATTCATCCCTCTGATTTAATTTGCATCAGCACTCAAACATTTTCACGGAAGTCTCTGCATGGTATTTTTAGTATATTAAAATGCTTGTGTAGAGATATTTGTAGGTAAATATCACTGATTATAACTATTTACTGTTATATGCATACAAATTTCGTTATTGCTTCATTTAGTTAATAATTGTGAACGACATGAATTGTGAACATTAAATATTTTGATTTTACTTGGCAACAAATTGACTGTTTGGTTCCTCTGGTTGAAAAAAAAAAATCTGATCAACTACAGTCAATGAGATATCTAATATCGTCAAAAGGCTAATGCAAAATCGTTTGACTTTTGACAAGACAGTTTACATGGGAGAGAAAAAAATGATTTCTTACCATTAAACAGCCGTGTGGGTGAACTGCAGTATCCCCACTTCTGGTCACGGTCAAAGTTGTGTGTTAGAGAACACCTGCAAGTCAAACCAAAAACACAATGATCATGACACGCATCTGAACTATTCAAGACTTGCGTAAAGCTCAAACAGACGGAATCTGAAATAGTGGTGCAAATCTGAATGGGTCATTTACTGTACAGCTCTACCAACATGTACATGTTGCATGAAATTCCCCTAATCGTAACAAACATGAACAAGAATAAGAAAGGTAAAAGAAGATATGTCTACAATAAATATGAGTTTACTTGTAATGAAGATGAACAGTGTCTACCATCAATAATGTCTTTTAAATGTTCCCTGTTAATTATTGGTTGTTGAGTCCATGGAAAATTTGTCATTTTTTTATTTACCATCATTTCATTGTCACATGTAGATCAAACACGCGGGAAAAAAAAGAGAAAGAACAAAGTTCTTTAATAGTCCAAGATGCAGGGGTAAGGGAGCAAACACTGCACAATAACATAAGCAATACTGGACAAAGAAACACGGGAAACTGAGGGTTTAACATGGTGATTGACCGAAACAGAACAGGTGTGAAGGAACCGAGGGAAATAACTAATGATCAGGGACACAGACAAACAGAGCAAACAAAGAGCAAACTAGACTAAAGTGAACCTACATGTTACAGTTGTACCAAACCTAGTCGTAGATATTTCATAACAACTTTGTATCATATTGGCCACCCTTGTGAAAAATAATTGTGCATAACTATATTGAATGTGCACTTGTAGTGTACCGGTACTTCAAATCTTAAAAGTACAGTATTTTTGAAAAAACTACAGATAATAAAATGTCAATAAAATAAAAGGCTACTTAAAGGGATACTCCACTTTTTGGGGAAATAGGCTCATTTTACAACTCCCCCAGAGTTAAACAGTTGAGTCTTACCGTTTTCGAATCCATTCAGCCGAACTCCGGGTCTGGCGGTACCACTTTTAGCATAGCTTAGCATAGATCATTGAATCGGACAGGACCATTAGCATCTCTCTCAAAAAAATGACCAAAGAGTTTCGATATTTTTCCTATTTAAAATTTGACTCTTCTGTAGTTACATCGTGTACTAAGACCGACGGAAAATGAAAAGTTGCGATTTTCTAGGCTGATATGGCTAGGAACTATACTCTCATTCCTGCGTAATAATCAAGAAACTTTGCTGCCGTACCATGAGTCCAGCAGGCGTAATGATATGACGCAGCGCCTGAAAATAGTCCCCAGCTCGGTAACTTCCAACGTGACCGGGGGTGCTTCTCAATTCTTATTTGTGCATCCTCGTTTCCTTTCCCCGCTTCCTTTCCTCGCGTCTCAGCTCCACCCCCTGTAGGATGCAAGGAAAGGCTGCAAGGAAAAGACGCGAGGACGGAGGGATCAAATGAAAGCTTTTTTTATACATTGGAATACTTGATCATTCGAGCGTTACTTCACCGCATCATCAGCAGCGCTCAGAGGATCTACCTTATGTTGTTGAAGTTTGTTTATTTAAGAAATTCATAATCAATATTAATAAAGCAAGATACCCTGTTGAAATATGTGAGATGTGTGGTTTATATAAACTGCAAAGGTAAAGTATAAATCAAAATTATTGTGACCAATGTGAAGGGGGAGGAGAATTTATACGTGCATCACGTTTTAGTCGATAAAACTCTTCTGCATAGGATACACCTGTGTATCCACGCTCATGACTCCTCAGGAAGCCTCCTTACTCCTCGATCCTCGACTCCTCGTGGTGCAGTTAGAGAATTGAGATGTCCTTTAAGATGGCTGTGCTCGATCGGTTTCCGGGTCATAGGATGGAGGACGGAGGAGAGAGGAGACGAGGAGGGATATTGAGAAGTACCCCGGGACTAAGTTTGTCTAACCTATTAGACCTATTTTCAGGCGCTGCGTCATATCAACGCCTGCTGGACTCATGGTACAGCAGCAAAGTTTCTTGATTAAGTACGCAGGAATGAGAGTATAGTTCCTAGCCATATCAGCCTAGAAAATCGCAGTAAATGTCACGGTTTGAGTTCGGTTGTTCACATTTAGAGTTTGTTTTCAATCATGTCTGTGTTTAGTGTGTTAATTGGTTATGTCTTCCCATGTTCCCTACCTGTTTGTCACCATGGTCACTGATTGCTTTGTATTATGTCCAGGTGTCTTGTCAATTATCTAGTAAGTTTCTCCCTCTGTTTGCTGTGTATTTAAGCCCTGTGTTTAGTCCTGTCTAGTTGTCTGTTATTGAAGCGTTTTCCCAGGTTGTTATGTTACGTTACTATTTCATAGTCAAGAGTATTTTGTTTCTAGTTCTTTGTTTAATAAACCGTTTACTGCTGCACCTAGGTTCTGCGATCTTTATTACCTGCAACTGATTGTGACAGTAAGCTAGATTGATATTAAAATATCATATTAATTAATGCTGGATGATTTGTGTTGCTAAATTGCTGATTTCTCTGGATTTAAAGATTATTGGAAACATTTGGGATAATGTAAGAACACAAGTCAACAAAATATATTACACTGTTCTGGTGGTTTTTGGATATTTTAATAAAAAAATCTTACATTTTGTGCCTTGACTATGTACCATGACTATGTTTTTTTGTACCATGACTATGTTTAAAAAGTGCACTTTGTTGTGATTTAAAGAAGTACACTAATTTTGATGTGTTTAACATAATGGCACATTTAATTAACTGGGTACTTGATTATAAGTTTGTGTTATGTAATATTCAAATTAGTACTAACTTGAAACGTCATCATTAAAAATGTGTGATTACAAATAGATTTAAATACAGGAAACAAAGTATTCTAAAATGTACTTGTTCACCACGGTCAAAGTCCAAAACGTACAAAAAAAGCACAATATAAGTAGCCCATTTAAAGGACAAGTTCGGTATTCTACACTTAAAGCCCTGTTTTCAGATCGTTTCTGATGAAATAGAACGGTTAAGATTGAAATTTGGACACATGCTGCTGGCCCGAGACTTTTCGGTTTCTGTGGTAGCACCCCCCCACCTCCACAATGGCTGCATAGGTGCACTGGAACAATCCTTCCTAAAACACATTAAACTTTCGTTTGCAAAGACGTGAAACTCACCGAGTGGTCAGGGGTGTTCACTGATATGCTCACACAAAAATCGCTGCAAAAGATGCTTTCCAACAGGTGTTTTACCATTCGTTGTAAAACTGTGGACCTATTTTTCCAAACGCCTCACACCCGTACATTCTTCCGTTGAGAGCTTGAATAATAGACACTCCAGCCCGGCGGTGGAGTAATACCGTACCTCACAGCACATCCAATACAAGTCAATGGAGTTGGACAAAAACTACGATAAAACCTGTTGGAAAGCATCTTTTGCAGCAATTTTTGTGTGAGCATATCAGTGAACACCCCTGACCACTCGGTGAGTTTCACGTCTTTGTAAACGAAAGTTTAATCTTAACTGTTCTATTTCATCAGAAACGATCTGAAAACAGGGCTTTAAGTGTAAAATACTGAACTTGTCCTTTAACACATGTCTGCTAGATTTTCTGAGCTTTTGTGTAATGTAGCAGACTGACCAAAAAACGTAATCGGTTACTAACGTAACCTCGGTTCTCTCTAGAAGAGGGAACGAGTATTGCGTAAGTTAGCTTACGCTACGGGTAAAGTCATCTTTTCTCGAGATATGAAGCCAAAAAATTATCCTTAATTTTTATTAATTGTCAACGCAGTGCAGCAGCTAGCAGACCTAGAGCAGGCTATCTAGCGCGCTCATTGGCTGCTCCGCGGCAACTGCAGCAGCCTACCAGTGAGCCTGGCGTGACGTCGCGCCCTCACGCGTCACAGCCCGCCAGAATGGGAGTGGCTTAGCGTATAAAAGGAAGGCTCGGAGGCTGATACCCTGGTTTTCGTCGACTGAAGCGAAATGAGGTCGTGGCGCGAGCACGGCGGGTTACGCAATACTCGTTCCCTCTTCTAGAGATAACCGAGGTTACGTTAGTAACCGATTACGGGAACCCCTTGTCAACGCCGTGCGCGCCCAGCATCCACTACATGAGTCCCAGGGGAAGCCCGGGGAACACTGATAAGTGGGAAACAGGTGGCCGACAGAGTGGGCCAGCACATGTTCATAAGCACACATTAGGGGGTGTAGAGCGGCTCGGCCGGTCTATACAGATACTGACACAACCCTTTCTAGTGCAGCTCAACCAGGAGAGCTAAATCGAGTAAGTAGCCCGCGCACAAAAGTCTGGGCAGGGCATACACATGACTTAGACTGATAGAAGTTTAGCCTGCAGGGCGGGAACTTCCAGGTTATACAAGCTAACAAATGTAGAGGGGGAGGCCCAACCTGCCGCTGTACAAATGTCATGAATGGAAATCCCGCTGGACCAAGCCCACGATGAGGCCATGCCTCTGGTGGAATGAGCCCGGATGCCCAAAGGGCACTGCAGGTTTCTGGACGCATAAGCTGCCGCAATAGCGTCCACTATCCATCTGGACAGACTGTGTTTCGAGGCGGTGAGACCCTTGGTGCGCCCTCCAAACGAAACGAAAAGCTGCTCTGAGCGCCTGAAAGCGGCGGAGCGCGTGACGTAATTCCTCAGAGCCCTGACAGGGCAGAGGAGGTTACTATCAACCTCGCTGCCGAATGCCGGTAGGGCTGAGAGGGAAATGACCTGCGCTCTGATAGGAGTGACCATCACCTTGGGGACGTAACCATGTCTCGGTTTGAGAATGACTATTGAGTCATTAGGTCCGAACTCAAGACACGCCGCGTTAACTGATAACGCGTGCAAGTCACCCACGCGTTTAACTGAAGACGGAGCTATCAGAAAAACGGTTTTGAACGTGAGGTATTTCAGATCCACAGTGTCCAAAGGTTCGAAGGGATAAGCTTTCAGGGCCTCTAGGACCAAAGACAAATCCCAAATCGAAACCGAGGGGGGCCGCGGGGGATTCATCCTCCTGGCTCCTCTGAGGAAGCGGATGATGAATTCATTCCTTCCTAATGCGCGGCCGCGCGCTGAGTCGGCGAACGCTGCAATAGCCGCAACATAAACTTTGAGCGTGGAAGCGTTTCTCTGATCCTCCCGATCACCTGAGGTAACAGCGAGATCGGGGGAAAAGCGTACAGCGGGACGCTGGGCCAGGCTTGGGCCAGCGCGTCCTCGCTCTTCGAGAAGAATATCGGGCAGTTTCGCTCTGCCGAAAAGGCGCCATAGAAGCTGGACCGTCTGGTGGTGCAGAGACCATTCCCCGGGGGGAACGTTGTCTCTGGACAGTCTGTCTGGGCCGTCGTTCAGGTGACCGGGCAATGCGCGGCTCTCAGCGAGCGCAGTGAGCCCTGAGCCCAAACGAGGAGGCGTTCCGCCAGTGCGCAGAGGATTTTGGATCTAATCCCGCCCTGACGGTTCACGTAGGACACCACTGACATGTTGTCTGTGCGAACTAGTACATGGTGTCCTCACAGGTATGGGAGAAAATGTTTCAGTGCATTCTTGACCGCTAGCATCTCCCGACAGTTTATGTGAAGGCATTTCTCCCGGTCTGACCAGAGGCCATAGACTCGAGAAGCGCTCCACAACCTAGGTTGGAGGCGTCTGTCGAGATCGTTTTCCGGTGCGAGATAACTCCCATTGTAACTCCCCGTTGGTACCATCCGGCTGCCAGCCAGGGCTGCAGGGCTGAGACGCAGCCCTGATTCACACTGACTCGCGAGCCGCCGGCAATCCACGCTCTGCGGGGCGCTCTCGCTCTCAGCCAGTGCTGAAGCGGGCGCATGTGCAGTAAGCCCAGCTGAAGCACCGCTGCAGCTGAAGCCATGTGGCCCAACATGTTTTCAGGGGGAAACACCTGCCTTTCTGAAAAGACGCGGAGAGATGTCGAATACGGCGCGCGCGCTGTGTCGACAGTCTGGCCGTCATAGCCACCGAGTCCAGCTCTATTCCCAAAAAAGAGATTGACTGACTGGGTATTAATGAGCTCTTGGTCCAGTTGACCGAGAGACCCAAGCTTTTCAGATGGCTGAGAAGCGCTAGTCTGTGGGATATGAGTTCTTCCTCTGACTGCGCTAGAATCAACCAGTCTTCCAAATAGTTCAGAATTCGCATGCCCTGTGTTCTCAGGGGAGCGAGGGCCGAGTCCATGCACTTCGTGAACGTACGGGGTGCTAAAGACAGGCCGAACGGGAGGACGGTGTATTGATATACCTGACCGTCGAAGGCGAATCTCAAGAATGGCCTGTGACGGGGTATAATCTGAATCTGAAAGTATGCGTCTTTCAGATCGAGAGAAATAAACCAGTCCCTCGGGCGGATTTGCGCGAGGATTTGTCTGGTTGTGAGCATTTTGAACGGCCGTCTCATGAGAGCTTTGTTGTATATCTAATATGGGTCTGAGAGCTCCGTCCTTCTTGGGAACGAGGAAATAAGGCTGTAAAAGCCTGTCTCGGTCAGAGAAGGATGCACTCGTTCTATCGCCCCCTTGCACAATAGTTTCGCTATTTCAGTATGAAGCAGATGGGCTGCTTCTGTATTCACTCTCGTCTCGGTCCGTGCTCGAAAACGCGGGGGACGGCGAGCGAACTGCAGCGAATAGCCCCGTTTCACAATGTTCAGCACCCATTCTGACACGCCCGGGATAGCTTCCCACGCTTCCGCATGCATAGCTAGGGGTCGAATGGCCTCTGGGTCCCGGCCGCTGCACTGCGCGGGATAGGGAACTCGTAGCAGAGGAATTTGCGCGGTGCGCGTGCTGTCGATGCTGGGGAACGGGAGCTCGCTGATAGCGATAACTGGCTGGACAGCACTCAATGACTCGGTCACTTGGGACGGAGAACGTTTTGCAGTGAGAAACCCGTGACGCGAGAGCGGCGTGGGTGTTAATGTGTTTATCAGTAAGTGTGAGCGCTTGTGGGCGGGCACAGGGCTTACATTCATAACACGGCCAGTGTTGGGGAGCTTTATGTGATCTAACCCCCGGGGCAGCTGTGTGACAGAGCGGGCAGTGGGTAGGTGTGAGCACTGACTCGTGGGCACAATTCCTACGCTTATCACTCGAGCGGCGCGTGCCCGCTTTGTGAGAGTGAGCTCTGTGAGAGACACAGGGGAGATCGTGCTTGTGTGTAGGGGTGAGCACTGGGCTGTGGGCACATTTCCTACACTCAAAACACCGTCGGTGTGAGCCAAATAACCAGAATTAATACTCTTTTTCAGATTTCTCTGGGTCGCTGTGCGAACGGCGTTTGTGTGCAGGCGAGCGAGTTGTGTAACTGACTCGTTGGCTGCAAAATACATATCTGCAGTCGCCTTTTTAGGTGACTGACAGCGCGAAATGCTTTGAAGGCTCAAATGTTTAGACTCATAATTACTCGAGCACCATCATGTGAGCGGGAGGGTGTGAGGGGTGGGTTCATGTGAGAAGCTGGCCGCGAGCTCGGAGCAGCGAACAGCATAAAACACTTTTTTTTCTTTTTTTTTTTTTCGCCAGAGCCGGAATCGAACACGGGTCTCTGGCACGAAAGCCTAAGATTCTGCCACTAAGCCACAGGGGGAGAATATATAAGCTATCGGTTCGTGCGAGCATATGATAGAGAACAGGCTCGTTTACTGCAATATTAATATTTCCAGCCGCCTGAACTCAGAGGGGACTGAGACATGTGTGAGAATTGGAGATTGGCCCGGCCTCAGCGGGGCTACAAACACTCTCTCTCCTCCTTTCACCGGTGAGTGAGGCACGCGGGGTGCTGAACATTGCTCATGACCGTCCGCTCTGACATCCCTTGAGAACGGCGCAGTTTGCGCGGCACAAGCAAAGGGAGAGAGCGCGGGAAGCGGGGCGAGTAGCCAGAGAGCGTCATCATGTTTTGCAGGCGTGCGTGTACTATAACAGGCTCGTTTACTGCAGTATTGATATTACCAGTCGCCTGAACTTGGGAGGGGACTGAAAACTATGAGAGACATGGCGGTCAGTCAAGCTTTGGCGGGACTCACACACTCTCGTTTCTCCTTTCGCCAGTGAGTGACGGGCGCGGGGGCGGTAGCTTTCTTGTAACGTAAAGAAAAACTAGCCCCGTGACCGTCCGCTTCTGCGATCCCTTGTGAGCGGCACGGTCTGCGCGGCTCGAGCAGAGGGAGAGAGTGCGGGAAGAGGGGCGAGTAGCCAGAGAGCGTCATCATGTTTGCAGGCATGCGTGTACTGTAACAGGCTCGTTTACTGCAGTATTGATATTTCCAGTAGCCTGAACTTAGGAGGGGACTGAGAAATATGTGTGAAATGGATGTGAAACACTCTTTTCTCCTTTCGCCGGGAGACGGGCGCGGGGTAGCTTTCTTGTAACGTAAAGAAAAACTAGCCCCGTGACCGTACGCTTCTGCAATCCCTTGTGAGCGGCGCAGTTTGCGCGGCTCGAACAGAGGGAGAGAGCGAGCCCCGTAATCGTCCGCATCTCTGACATCCCTTGTGAACGGCACAGTTGCGCGGCTCGAACAGAGGGAGAGAGAGAGCGGGGAGTGGTGCGAGGCATTTGAAACAACGCCTCGTAGGAAATTTCTCTTTTAGAAGCGAGCGGCGAACACACACAGCAGTAAAAGGATATGACGCCGGATAGCGTAGCAGGCACGGATGGCTGAAGGCGGCGAAGAATCGTCCGGCTTCCTCAGGCGCTGTCCTCTGCTTGCTCTGTCGCTTGCTTCGACGGCGGCGGCTTCTCTCAGAGATCCAGCGATGCAGAGAGCTTCGCTGAAGAGACGAAAATCAGGGTATCAGCCTCCAAGCCTTCCTTTTATATGCTAAGCCACTCCCATTCTGGCGGGCTGTGACGCGTGAGGGTGTGACGTCACGCCAGGCTCACTGGTAGGCTGCTGCAGTTGTCGCGGAGCAGCCAATGAGCGCGCTAAATAGCCTGCTCTAGGTCTGCTAGCTGCTGCACTGCGTTGACAATGAATAAAAATTAAGGATAATTTTTTGGTTTCATATCTCGAGAAAAGATGTCTTTACCCGTAGCGTAAGCTAACTTACGCAATACGAGAGAACCTCTCGTAAGAGAACCCAGAATTTAAGCCCCAAATGAATCACTGTTTTGTTCTGTTTCAATTAACTTTTTGTTTGTATATCAGCGATAAATTGCGAGCAGCGTAACGATTCTTCAAAATTCTCCTTTTGAATTCCATTGAAAAGACAAAAAAAAAAAAAAGAGAAACTTTACAATAAGGTCTAATTTGTTAATGCATTAACTGCCCATTGAATTCAGTGCTAGAGTTCCTGCAGAATCATTTTTCTGCTGGTCTATCTTCCTCCACACTGCTAGGTCTGCGTGGTGGCCATAGCTGCCTTCCACACACCTCTAGGCAATAGGTCTTTGGTAAGACACCATTTGATCACTCGTTTCCTTCATGGGACTTTGAAGAGGTTGAGGCCTGCGGTCCATGTAAGAATTCCAGTTCTGGAAGGGTTGTCCCTGGCACCTTGGACTCAATTTCAGAGAAATTCCTAATTTTAAAAGATGGCTTTTCTGTTAGTTATTACATCCCTTAAGAAGGTAGGACACTTTCTGCTTCAGTTCACCCAGCCGGGGTACCCCAGCAGGTACTTCCAAGCAGACCATTAGCAAATGGATTGTGGAGGCTATTGTGGCAAGTGGCGGTGCTGAGCAGGTCGGGTAGCAAAGGAGTGGTGACCGCAGATGACTGCCCGAGGCGGTGGTGCTGGAGCGATTGAACAGCAGGTGGGACGGAGAACTCGCTGCCGTGCTCCTGGGTCGAGGAGGGGTGGCTGCCATCTGAGAGGGAGCGTAGGAGTCGCTCCCATTCGCTGTGGCCGGAGTCTGCTGCCGTCCACCATGATGGGGGCGGAGCAGGGAACATGGACTCGCTGCCAACTGCCCTCAACTGGAGGAGCCAATCGGCATCCGCCAGGAGGTGGAGGGGCGTCGAGCCGCCCCCCAACGGATGTCCAGTACCATCACATGGCACACAAGTGCGGGTCTCTTAGCTGGTTGAGGACAGAGCGGATTTTTTCTCTCTTTTCCTATCTCCCCTCTCTCCCCTCTGTCCCCACTCTGTGACTTGCCTTTGGTTGTGAGAGCCCAATCTACTATGAGTATGGAAGCTTCAAAAGTTTTACTGTCAGGAATTTCCCTCCAAGACGTATGTGATGTTGCAGGAGTGGTCTTCCCCGTACACATTTATACAATTTTGTAGCCTGGACTATACACCAGGGTCTCAGGTGCTCTTGTCCAAAGTTGTTCATGAAGAGCTTCACACAAGGACAGGCATTTGTCAGTTTGGCGCAGTGGGTATTTCGTTCCCCATAGCGTCAACATCAGATGCAGTGTGGAGTTCCCTCGAAAGGGAACATCTCATGGTTCCATGAGAAGGGATTAAGATGCTGCATCTCTCTGCCATACTTCCTGCATGCCTTTGAACTGCTTGCTTCAGCCAACCAGAAGCTAACGGTGCTTTGTTCCAGGTATCTTTATTGCTTCCATGGTACTTCTTCATCACTAAATGGCAATAATGGCGAACAAACTGCAAAACGATTCTTCAAAATTCTCCTTTTGGGTTCCACAGAAAGAAATTATAGCACATGGGTTTGGAAGAATATGAAATTATGTACTAAACTGGCAGATTTTTCAGTTCTTGGCCTTGCTTGAAGCAAATCTCACAAACAGTGTCTCATAACACTCAGCCACAAGCAAATTTTAATGGAGTAAAACTCACTCAAGAGTTGATCCATATGGAGATCTGCACACACTTGTTCAGCTGCAATGACATTAATTACCGTGCCGCCTCTTTGATCTTTCATCACGGCCCTGATCTCTCTGCCTGATAAAACTCACTCTTTCTCAATGTTTATAACGGTTTATCACATCGGTATGTGTAGTCATCTGCTCCACTCAATGACAGAGGAAACATAAAGAGCAGCGGCGAGACAAAAGATCATTTTTAGCAAACAGAGTAGTATAGTCACTGGGTTTGGTAAAGGTTACTCAAGATGAAGAGGAGTTTGCACTTACAGATTAAATCAGAATTAGGGCTGGGTTATGAGTTTTGGTTAATGGTACAATGTGGTTTAAACTCGTTCAGGATGTGGGTTTGGATTCGTAAGGACATGGATATGGGTTGGCTAAGTAACTGGTTTAAGACGGGTAACTATCAGGGCGTAGTTGTTTAAAATAAATTAAGGCAATACTTCACAGTAGGCCTTATTTGTTAGGTTAGGGATAATGTACATCCAGCCAGTTGTTATCGCAGAATAAACACTGATAAGGTGATCAGGACCCTGAGGCGAAGCAGAGGGGTTTATACTGCTAAAACTGCTTATGCCACATAATAAGTAGATAATTAGACACAAAATATTTACTTGAGTTGAAATATTTTATTCGTTTTTTAAATGCAAAGTTTCCGCGAAGAAGGCAGTTGCACGTTCAAACTAGACATATATTTAAGGGATAAGGCACAGTCATACCACTTATTACACAGCATTTCACCACATAAATAATTATGGGGATAAGAGATATTGATTTGAGATTAAACTGTTTTAAAATCGTACCTGTTTGTTATCTCATAATCCATTACAGCGTAGAAAACAATTGTTGCAAAATTGTCAGCAGCTGCACTTGTATGAAACAAGAAGAGAGCAAGTCTGCGATACCCGGATAACATAATTAAATAATTGTACACAAAATATTGGTTTAAGTTTTAATATTTTATTAGCTCACCAAACGCAAACCTTCCACGAAGAAATACCGCTTCTAGCAAGCATATATAGCTGACTATATTTACCCGGATGAGCCTGCCAGCTTTTACAGTTTTTACAGTTTTTACCGGCTCTATTATCAGGGAATAACATACCGCAGGATGGAGCGTTCATTCAGAATCAAGTATTCCACAGAGCCGTGTGATAACATTAGTTAATGCATTAGCTAACATGAACTAACAATGAGAAACATATAACTACATTTTTATTTTTTGTTAATGTTAGTTAATAAAAATATAATTGATCATTGTTTGTTCGTGTTAGCTCACAGTGCATTAACTAATGTTAGTAAATATTGTGATTAACATGAACTAAGATTATTAAATGCTGTAGAAGTATTCATTACTAGATAATGTTAACTAATGTAGTTAACTAATGTTAACAAATGAAACCTTATTGTTAAGTTGATTGGATTTCGGCTATCGAATTGCATCAAATCTTGAAAATGGATTGTTCAAAAGAAAGAAAGAAAAAAATATTCTGAAATTGAATTGGATCATGTAATCCAGATTGGTTTTGTCATTCAAAACATTCAGTACGACCAGGATAACTTTGATCCAAACAATCACGATTATACTGATTCCATCAGATGGGGTGGATTCCGTGTGGATTTCAGAAACAAAATGCAGTTAAATTTAAAAATTGGTTCTCATTTGAACTGGTTAAGGATGTGTGTTTAAACCAGATCAAACCAGATCTTTGGTTATCCCAAACCTAGTAGACACTAACTTAGCACATACCAGATCCTCAGAAGTTACGTTTTAGACCTAAGATTGATCTCAGTTATGATCTGATTACAGGTTATGCTGATTTGTTGTTCAAATCTGTAGAATGGTACTAATCATGGAGCTGAGAGGACTACAATATTATTGGTAACCGAACAGATCAAATTAGACAAACTCTTTAATAAAATAAACGCATTCTATGCATGCAGATTCTTTGTGGGTCTGGTTACAATTTAGGCATCTGGGTATGAGTAGTTGTATTGGGGTTTGAGATCACTTTGGCATTTAGGCTGCTAAAGTTAAAGTAAGATTTGAGGTTTGATGGTCAGTGGATTGAGGGTTATTTCTCTGTCGAAGTGAATGGTTGAGGGGCACTGAATCTGTACAAAGTTTGCATGTGTGTTAGCACTTACCAGGCCTGCTTGGAGTTCTTAGAGATACACTGCTGATAAATTGTCCCAGCAAAGCGAAAAGGAAACTTGCACTCTTTGCCATCTGTTGTGAGAACTAAAACACACACACACACACACACACACACACACACACACACACACACACACACACACACACACACACACACACACACACACACCCAAACCCATGAAGCAACAGTAATTAGAAACAGAAACTATGAGGACTGATATCAATTTAAGAGCAGTTCATACCTTTCTGAGTTACAGCATTAGACTGTCCAGACACTAACATTTCAATACCAGGTGGCTGCTTGCGCTTTAAGAGAGAGAGAGAGAGAGAGAGAGAGAGAGAGAGAGAGAGAGAGAGAGAGAGAGAGAGAGAGAGAGAGAGAGAGAGAGAGAGAGAGATTTTCCAATATGTATCCCAAATAACTTGCATTCAGCAAAACTCATATGGGACACTCACCGATCTAGCACACTGCAAACGGGGCAATAAAATAAGACATGACAGCAGCAGAAGAACAAACTCTCGACGAGTCAGAACTGGAGAAAACACAGAAGAATCCAAGCAAGAAATTTGTGAACGAGGTGTTCTCCGCATGGCAGATCTTTGGACAAATTTCCCCGGGAATGAAGTCAATAAACTCAGAGAGTTTCCGTACCAAACGCAAGTGTCATCTGTAGGATTCCTCCATTATATCCCGGGGCGATGGATGCGTAAAAGCTCACCGCAGGAAAAGACCTCTTCAAGGGAGTTCCCACGAGAAAAGCCTGTGATTACACCTGGCGGAGTGGCCAGACCCAGCCCAGCACGAGCCTGTGATGTAATACCGATCCTCATGCTTTGATTTAGGGGTTGTTGTCAGTGACAACGGAATCCACCCACAAGTGATGTTGCGCTGCTAGAGACACGCGGAATACCTGATGAGAGTTTTGCGCGTCACCGCCGCGTTGATGAATGCAGTTAATCATTCATAGACCGAAACTACCTTCAGAGTGAAAGGTTGGAATTCCTCCGCATTTGTGTGCATAGCGGAAAACATTAAAATAAGAGCAATTCATGAGAAACAGATCAATATTGGCTAGTATAGTAGTAAAAATAACAACAACAATAATAATAATAATAGTAGGCTATTAATAATATAATAAGAAGAAGAAGAACATATAGTAGCCTATGAGCTAAATACGAGCAAAATAGAAGCTTTCCACATCAGAATGAGCTAAAATAGGCCAAATAATAAAATAACATAATTACGAAATTGATGTTTAAAAACAAACCCCATTTAAAACACAATAGCATAAACTTAGCCTACTAAGGGATAATGTAGAGCGAGGCGGTTGTTATAGCGAATACAACCCCTACAGGCTGATCAGGATGAGTGTGTTTTAAGTAATTAAAACGTAATTTTTATGTTAATTTTAAAAAACGAAAGTAATTGTGTTTTAAATGGGGTTTGTTATCCCACTTATCACTGCAGGCAGCACACACTTATTTACTGTCTCAGGAATAGCACAGGGCAAATCATTCAAAGTCGTGAAGATGTGAGGAAATGTATTTACTCTGCATTGAGGGAGAGTCTGGGTGTGACAGTGTTTTGAAGTGAAAGTCAAAGGATGAAAAAAAAAAAGCTCTTAAAGCTTGCCGTCTGGTCTTTGTGCTTAAAGTTACCACTTTGCTTGCTTGGTTTGCTCTCTGCCAAAAACGGTGGGATTTAAAGCAGTGACGTCACTGATAGCTCAGCCCCACCCACTGAAGTTCAACACCTATCTTTTTGGATCGAAGGTCACATCACATGGATGGAACATATAGCAGTTGCAGAGTGTGAGATGATCTGGTCACAGCAGCAGTTGTGTCAAAGTCAAAATATGAGTTTATGTAAGATTTCAAGCGTTCTATTACTATAATTGTTAATCAACTGCACTGCGCCATCTGGTGCTGTTGAGATAGAACTGCCTTCAGAAAGGTAAGGGTTGACAGTTAAAAACTGCATGTAGCAGGCCTAAATAAAAACTCTGTAGGGACCCATGAATGACGATTTAATATATGAAGCTTTAAAGTAGATGGCTGAGAGAAGGCATGTGGGCATTTGTAAGTTAATGATCTAGACCAGAAACCCCAAAATAGCAAATAATTGAGAGGAGCAGAGTGCTGAATGGTCAGTTTACAATTGGGCTTTTGATTGGTCAGTTCTGCAGTGATACTGATATTGGTCAAGTCTTTGTATGATGCCTCTCTGTTGTCAGTTGTATAAAATAAAACATGAATTAAATAGGCCTATAACATTTTACATTGTGTCTTATGAAACAATATTTTTTGTTAGCTGAATTTATTTTATTTTATTTTGCTGGGTATATAGGCTAGGAGAAAGCATCTCAATAAATATAAACTGCTATGCATAGGTCTACAAATGATTAGGAAATGTTCAAAATAATTTTAAATGAGATGCCACAGTGGAGATATGCTGACACTTCACATAGGATACTCACAACTCTCATGCATTTAGACGCCATCTAGCGCACAAAAGATGCATGTCCACTCGAGTACTAATGACTTTCACTTTCATGTTCATTCACTCAACGATGTCATACAGTCAGAAAGACATTTAGGCAGACAAGCAGACGGGTGTAGTTTCAGAAACGTCTTTCCTGAGAATTAACGGTATATTTCCCACAGAATAACAAGGAAATTCTCCCACTGAATTCCCACTATTTTCTATCCGTTTCCTTCGTATTCAGATGGGGAATTCCGTCTGAGTCTGAGATTCCAGGGAATCCCTCTGAAGGTGTTTATAAAGCTCTCGGAATGTTCTGTGATCAGAGTTCAGTGAGCTTTAGGGGAGATTCTCGTATCTGTAAAGAAACTTCTGTATAGATCTTGATTCAAGGACGCAGCTGTTGAAGGTGAGGCGACACTTTCTTTTAAAAATGAAAAGAAAGAACAAAAGAAAATAAATAAATAATTGAAAATATTTCTCTAATACAGACTTATCATAAAATAAGGGGTGAATTCAGGTTGATTGGGACACCTTTTCACTTTTTACATTTTTAAACAGGGAGACATAGAATAGTTATAACTCTGGGTCAGTTGTAACAGTCAGTTTAACCGCTTAGAAATTAGGTACAGGGTTGAAATCACCAGGCCTTCATGACCACCATCCTCTTGAGGTGAGGGGGAAAAAAGGATTTGCGGGGCAAAAACGAATTTTGAGGTAAGAATTATATACCGTATAGCCTAACGTATACGTTTTACAACTGGTTGTTTATCTGATATGCGACCATGTTAGTAGATGCTAAATTATTATAAAACATGAATCAGCAGTTTTTTTTTTTTATTCATCTGGTATGTGTGTGTATTAATGGGGAATATCTCAAAAAAAATTATACAAATTGTTTTCTCTACTGGGGCTATAGCTATGGTTTTCCAAAACACACATACACTGAGAGTGAACAATGTAACCGAACTACTTAAGGTCGATGTTGTTTTTAATTGTGTTCTCCGGTCAAGAGTATTTTTCATAAATGTCAGAAACTGTCAATCTGTACCCTTTACCCGGTACCCTTTCAAAAGGTACACATTTGTGCATATTACCTTGAAGGTAAGCTACATATTGGCACCACAAGTGTACATTAGCACCTAAATGGTACATAGGCCTATTTGAACCTTTTTAAAGGGTATCGTCCCAGTGACAGCAGAGTGTAGTTTTAGGGGCAAGTTTTCATTTATTTTACATGTTGTAATGCAATGAAATATATTCATTACAATTTCTTTGGGCCATGTGTTGAGGAAGATGTCTTTTAGATCATACGCATTATTATATTCAGTATTCCTCTCAAATTAGCAGCAATAAACAGAAAGAGACAATTGACAATTGACCCCATTTGGTGTGACACCAATGCCCCACTCTGCTGTACAGTGTGAATTGGGTCATATCTGTTTGACCTTTGATTTTTGAGCTACACGAATACATGAACTTTTGCTGGCAATGATAAGAGCACAGACTAGTAAAATACATAAAAATAAAGCAGCGTGTTCATTCGCCACTAGATAGCTGATTCATGCAGTGAGCATAAGTGCGTCATGAGTGTCTGATCACAACCATGTGTGGATGACAAAACACTCCGCTGGGCTGCGGCAGTGTGACCAGACTCGTTCGAGCTGAATAGCAACAACTTTATTATCCCCATATGAGCTGGACGGCGAAGGTTTTGTTTCCCTTACATGACACACGACCAGACTCGGCAGTTTTGGTTAATTTCGGTGAGTCAAGCCTCGGCCTGCATAGGACGGGAGAAGCCATGAAGATCTGCCCGTCTGGGTCACTGTAGGTGATTCACACGTGGAGCTCAAAGTACTGTGGAGTGTGTGTGATTCAGAGTCATCTGACACACACTTCAGACTTTCATTATGCTGAGAACACACACACACAAATATAGTAAAATGGCAAATAAAGTAAAATACCTTTTAGTATAATTGTAAAAACGTCCGGTTCACATCTCTTTTTGCTGTGAAATCTTTACTGATTTTTATAAAGTAAACATAAGAATAACTTTTATATTGTAAGTAATATTTGAAGATGAACATTTACTGGACTGAAGCAACTTAGGTTTACTTTTTTTGTTGATTTTTAAAAATCATGGGTAACACTTTACAATAAGGTTAATTTGTTAACATTAGTTAATGTATTAACTAACATGAACTAACCATGAGCAATCCATTTGTTACTTTATTTGTTCATCTTTGTTAACGTTAGTTAATAAAAATACAGCTGTTCATTGTTAGTTCATGTTAGTTCAGTGCATTAACTAATGTTAACAAGATTTTAATAAAGTATTAGTAAATGTTGAAATTAACATTAACAAAGTTGAATTAATACATGCTGTATACGTGCAGTTCATTATTAGTTCATGTTAACTAACTAATGTTAACTAACAAACCTTATTGTAAAGTGTTACGGAATCATGTTAAAATGTGAGTATCAAATATGATCCATCAGGAATATGAGGACTGTTTATATGTTTATCTCTCAATCATCACTGTATTGTATTGCATTGCATTATTAGCATATGTTTTAAAACTACAGAGTTTGTATCATAAAACTAACTAAGCATTGAAATATCATCTTGCGAAGACATTATTGGGAGATATAGAATGGCAACTGATATTTATTATATGCTTTTTATTTAAGTATAGTGTGCTACACAGTTAAAAATCTCATTGATTTACATAACAAGCTATCAGAATTTCATCTTACTTTTTGTCCATTTAAATATCAGCATCTGCAGTAAACTGTATATTTTGCTCACTTTGGGCCTCTGAATAAAACTGAGTTGTTTTTCTTCCATATTCGAGCCATTAAAATAATTTTTTTAAGTTTCAATTAACTGTTCCATAGCCTACATATAAATTAAACATATGAAAATTACCTATTAATTGTCATTTAAGTGAAATTACTGAACTTAAATATACGAGCTTCATAAAAATGATCATTCTAGAAGAAAATTTCAGATTGCAATTTTAGAGGCTTTTGCATCTGAACTCTTCATATGTGTGTGTGTGTGTGTGTGTGTGTGTGTGTGTGTGTGTGTGTGTGTGTGTGTGTGTGTGTGTGTGTGTGTGTGTGTGTGTGTGTTCTGACTTATTTCATATTTCAGGCTTTGCAGGGTAAGTAGGCCTATTGTTTTTTTCCGATTTTCCGAGCCTTTGTGTACCTAAACTGTAATTATATTTTTTTTTTTTAAACACGTAGGCCTACTGCTTGAAGAATTAAGGCGTATAGACTTAAACAATAATTATCTCTTCTTTAGAATATTTCTCTCTGCTGTCTTTGTAGGTAATGGAAAGTTAAGAGCCATGGTGCTGCTAGGCGTTTTGGGGTTTGCGCATGGATGTAGGTATTTCGTGTTTGTAATGTGGGAGGATCCATGTGGGATTTAGGGATGGGGTGTGGCACAGGAAGTGACTCACCCCACAGAGAAATTAGGCCAACAGTCTGACAATTATATTATCATTAGCCTATAATTATTCACACACTTAAGATCAGGATTACAGTAGGATCTTTAAATCATTAAAGAAATGTTAGATACGCATGAGTAGGGGGTGCGTAAGGGTTTGAGGGTGAGTAAGTAATGACAACATTTTATTTTTTGGGTGAACTAAGAAAGCAAAGGGTCAGATTCAAAAAAAAAAAAAAAAAAAAAAAAAAAACGGAAAGTCTACCTAATTATTAAATGATTCATCCGTAAAATCGAGCCTGACTCAGCACTAGACCCCCTCCAAGAGTCTAGCTCACATCCCAAGAGATGCAGCAGGACCCCGTCTAGACCGAGACCTCGCGTGATTCACACAAACGTGAATGAAAAGAACCGAGCATTGCTTTGCATTTAAAGGCATTTGAAAAGCATCTTCAAGCCAGTGTAACCTGAATGCCGGGCTACTTTGACGTCTGACGTGCGCGCTTCATTCTCCTGGATGGGCGCGGCGCTGTCGTGACGCGAACGCGCTGAAACTCACCTGAACACACCTGAACCATGCCGAAGTTTGCTGACTCACCTCATTCAGGGGAAAAAGCCCTTCAGAGGAACAGCTCGATTCACTCCAGCGGGACCTTTGGAGCGATAGAGAGATTATTGAAACATCGGCAGCAGAAACGATATGGATGAACAGCTTGATTATAGCTGGGTAAGTGAATTTTATTTCTCTTCATTGAGGTGAATTTCCCAAAAACATTTTTATTTGTTTAGACTTAATGCGTAAGCGAAACTATACAATTGTCACCTCATGGGAAAACTTTTTTTTTTTTCTTAACCAGAACTAGCCAGAAAAAGAAAAGAAAAACTATTTATATTATTACGTTTTTTTTCATATACTACTACTGGCTAACCCCATTTTGGATCAAATATGCACAACCCCAAACGTTGGGTTAAAAATGTAATTAAAAAATGGAAGAAAAAAAAATGGTTTTGCCATATGGTGACAATTGTTTTTGTATTTAGCCTACTTGATTTATTTCCTAATAACATGGTGAATTTTTATTTATTTATTCGGACTGTTGAGAGTATATTTTCAGTTTTAAAGTGTGATAAAAAGAGACAATTCAAAATCTCCTTTGTAAAAACTTTAAAATCTGTCAACAAATTTAAATAATCATTTTGAAAATGGCTAATCCAATGTTTAGATTTCTATTCTGGAAATATATGCTATCAGTGCATAATTAATTAGACAATGTTTAATTTTTGCTTATTCAAACATACCATTTCAGAAAACCTTCACAATTATCTTGATGTGCTGTGATTTAATCAACAGGCAAATATATATATATATTAGTTCAAATGTTTACCCTGTGTTTTTCAACCTGACCCTTCAACATGTATTTATGTTGTCTAATCTGTTTTGTCTTATTTACTCCAACAACCCCATCAGTAAGGCTCAAATAACCCTTCATTAACCACAGGTAGGCTATATATTATTCATTTTATATTGGATATCATCAAGTATTTATTATTACAGTGATTCACTTTTAAAACAGTCAATAATGTGGGTGAAAACAGATTTACCATGTGCTTCATCAGATGTAGTTTGAGAAATATAAAAAATGCTATTGTAAAAAAAAAAAAAAAAAAAAAAAAAAGTAAGTGAAGAAATTGCACTCTAAATTTTTTAATATTTGTACATATATTGTGCTATAAGTGTCACCCACACAAATTGAGACTACATACAAACTACATACATATATTAATCTGTATTTTTCCTCAAAATTTGTTAAATGTCAACAAAAGATAATTTTTCAGCTATTTTAAATTAAAATAATTGAATACCTTTAAAACAAGTAGACTACCTCCTTAAACCTGTTTAATTATTCTTGTTTTGGAGTCCCTGGTCTGATTGATTCTGTCATAATTAAAATACAATTTGTTTTTTAAATAAACTGCTATGCTTGCTAACCCATAAACACTGTTTTACAGCTGTACAAATGTTGTTGATTTGTTGTTGTGAAGTTGTTCATCAGGTCTAGAGGAGATGGCAATGTTTTCAGTTCGGAAGAGAAAATATGGCAAGATGTTGGCATAGCTGTTTGTGTTTACGGCCCTGCTATGCCTCCATATTGCCATTTTTTTTTATTTCCAATGTCTGCTGAGCAAAAAGAAAAACAACCAACCCATTCTGAAATGTCTTTTATTAGTTATTCTCAGTGGCTGATCATGTTTATGACTTGTAATGTGCAAAAAACAACACATTTTTATTTAAAATTAAATGATGTGAAATAGAATATTTAGATGTTTTACAAAGTCTTTTTAGAGCAATCATTCATTCATTTATAATAATAAATGAATTAATAATTCAGTTGTTCTTGTGTTATGTAACATTTTCTACTTTTTATTGTTGTATCCATGATTTAAAAAAAAAAAAAATCTGATTTAATTATTATGGATGATGATATATTAATGATGATACTAGCTGTTTAATATTATTTTATAATAATGTATTTATATATAATTGTATATCAATTATAAATAATGATGATTACAAAGTAATTGTTTGTTGATTTGTTTTCTTCAAGTAAAGATCAATTTACCAATAGTTTTTATAAGCATGCAGTATTGTTAACATTTTTGATAAAACTTTATTTTGTATGGTCCACTTTAGACATTCTACTAACTACAAGTAACTATCTCTTATTGAAGTATTAGTAGACTAGTAAGTAGAATGTCTAAATTGGACCATCAAAATAAAGTGTAACCAAATTAAACCAATTTTTTATTATACAATTATTATTTTTATCAAAAGTAAATTCAAGTTGCTAACTAAACAGAATCTATTTAAGTTGGTAATATATATATATATAAAAAATTAAATAAGATTAATTCAACTATCAGGAATAATTTAATCAAAACAACAAGGGTTTGAATCTTCAACATTGTTGAATTTAAACACAAAGTTTTACTGAATACAACAAAAATACTGCAATACAACATTTGTGTTAATTTATTAATTATATTTATGGGCCAAGGCACCAAGGCTATTAAACAAACAAAAATAAAGACTTTTTTTTTTTAAGTGAAGATTATGCTCATTTGCTGAGAACCTTTATAACACACCCAGACATGAAACAGGCACCAGAGTAATCCTTCAGTTTAATCTTTCATGGTTAGTCAGCGGTGCTGTCTTCAGCAAATGCTTATGTGAAGGGTGTATTTGGGATTAAACTCAACTGGGAATGGGAATCTGATGGTAGAGGAAATGACTCAACTGAATCCAGTCTCAGAACCAAACCGGTTCAAACATGACTACTCCTGCAAGTTCCTTTTAAGATGGATCGGCCCTGGTTTGGATGGAAAATCCAGTTCTAATGTCTAATTTCCTATCAGCAATTATGTATAGGCATTCTTTTCTAGGTTTTATAGACCTAGTCAGAACCAAATACAATTTCTGGTTGGTCTGGTATTTTAAAGAAAGAAATTTAAATGTCTGGTTTCTTGTTTATAATTTGGTTTTAATTTTACTGTTTAATTACAAGATTCATATAAACAAAATTAGAACAAGATTTTCTTGTTTGTATATAAACTTTTCAACGTAAAAAAAAACTAAAAAACGATGTAAATATCACCATTGTACCTATCACCATATGGTGTAGTTTGGCAGGGGAAGCATACACCCTACAGCATATCACCATTCAACTGTTTTGCTTGCATGCTCTTTGCTGCTTACTTATCCTTAAAATACCAATTGGCCAAATCAACAAAAATGCCAACCAAAACATTGTGCATCAAATTCAGTTGTATCACTTTCTAATGTACTTCTAGCAATCATTATGGTCAAAGTAGTTTGGAAGTTGAGAAAAGTGCCAAGATTTATAAGAATAAATCATGTGGATGCTATCTTTATGTGACAGAAAGAGTAAAAGTAGAATGCTACAAATTCATCAACATACCATTTTTCATAACCACTCATTCACAATTTAAGTCATTATATGCTGAAATTTGATGGGCTGTTGGTGGTCATTTTTGTGAATAAGTTAACGTCAATGCAAACATTTCAACTACGTTGATCAAATGGTTGAGTTATTATGGTGTTCTTGTTGCTCCCTCATTAGTGAAATTAGACAAAATGTAGTGTGCATACTTAAAATCTGGATGACTAAGTGTACTGATTGTAGTTACAGTTGGATTGAGGGCCCTTTCACACCTACCTTGGTTTGTCCAGATTTTCGGACTTTTCAGTTTGATCCGAATCAAAATTACAGGTGTGAAACCTCCCCTGGACCACGGTCTGGACCAAACAGACGGAATTTGGTCAGACAAAAAGAGGTAGTCTCGCTCCGGATCAAACTGAACAAAGGTTTGGTTCATTTCTATTGTGAAAGCATTTTCTTTCAGAACATTTACAGGAAGTTCCGGCGGTTCTCGCCGAGAGAAGGCTAAACATTATATAAAAATATATCAAAGGATTCACAAATAGAAACAGTTTTAATTGCTTTCTTATTGTGGGAATGAAAGGTAGTCTTGATATATATTTGCATTTGTTTTTCAAGAACCAAAAACAAAGGTTGGGTTTTATTGTACTCACATTTATGTACAGCGGGGGAAATAAGTATTGAACACGTCATCATTTTTCTCAGTAAATATATTTCCAAAGGTGCTATTGACATGAAATTTTCACCAGATGTTGGTAACAACCCAAGTAAGCCATACATACAAATAAACAGACAAAAATAAGTTCAGAAATTAAGTTGTGTGTAATAATGTGAAATGACACAGGGAAAAAGTATTGAACACATGAAGAAAGGGAGGAGCAAAAAGGCATGGAAAGCCAAGACAACTGCTGAAAACTTACAGTAATTAAAAAGCAATCCAGCCCCCTGTCAGTGGAAATGAATAACAGCTGGTTCACTCCCAAATGATGGCCTACAAAAAGGTCTCATTGCCAAGGTGTCACACAAGACACATCTCATGATGGGTAAAAGCAAAGAGCTGTCTCAAGACCTTCACAACCTAATTGTTGCAAAACATAATGATGGCATTGGTTATAGGCGCCATTCTAAGCTTCTGAATGGTCCAGTGAGCACTTTTGGGGCCATAATACGGAAGTGGAAAGACAATAATTTCACCATAAATTTGCCTCGACCAGTGCTCCTCGCAAGATTTCTGATAGAGGAGTGAAAAGAATAATCAGAAGTGTAATCAAAATGTAAACAAAAATGGACATGTTATACCAGAAATTCAGAGAAAAAAAGTAAGTTAGGTAACGTTAGGCCTAACATGATAATATCTTGCCTGACATTTTAACGTTACTGGAGGGGAGAAAATACGCGCTCAGGGTTTGATAAAAATCCAGACAGCTAACGTTGATTAAAGCTATAGTAGGTAATCCTGTTCAGAATTTTTTTTTTTTATACTGGGTGAAATGGTCCTTCCATCCTGAGAGTAGTCAATACATTATGCGTTCAGAAAAAGGAATGAAAACAATCAGACCTCTGTAGCAGCTGCAGGACAGTAAAAACTCTGACCAATCACTGCCATTCGGTGCGAATGTAAAGAACCAATCAGATGCCTTCATGTCTCGTGCCCGAGCCCCACTGCGTGCGCTGCCCTGCGTGCACTCATCACATCACCGTTCCCGGAAATATTCAGCTCACTACACCGAGTAAGCAGGAGTTTGCGGCACAATGGAAGAGAAAATGCAGCAAAAACTACCAATGCCAGCTTTGCTGGTAACTGCTCGCCCTGATAAAAAGCCTAAAAAAAGAAAATCGGAGGCAGAAAAGGCTGCAACGAAACAGGCACTGGATAAAGCCAGAGGACAAACTCACGTCAACATTGGTGCAGCATTTGAACGGTGGAGACAACTGAGGGAGATGAAGGGCCTGAAAAGCGATGCCGAGGTTGCGGTCTTTCTGCTGAACAGGTCATTATTTGTTTTGCTTCGGGGGGATTTGTTATTTACGTTATTTGTTATTTGTTACGTTAGGCAACGTAGCTACTTTTGTAGCTAGTATTAGCCCAATGCTAACATTAGCTTCTCTTTCGGTGTAAGCCAGTTGTGTTACAGGTCGTAGGTACATACTGCTTATCTGACTTTTAGGACATGACATTTTGAACATATTGCACAGCCATAGTCGCAAGTGTCTGCATTATAATTGTGATAAAATGACGTTAATATATTGCTTATAAACGGGACAACTGTGGTGATGTGGCATATGTGACGTGCTCGGCTGCGGACTGTACGTAGGGTCAGATCCAATGCTCTCGTCGTGGAAGCTCTAACAACCAAAATAACGAAGATATATAAAAACAGAAAATTCACGTTTGCCAGTGATAGTAACAAAACAAAACAGCAGACGCTTTTATCCAAAGAGACGTAGCTACATTTCAGAGTTAGTACAACACCAAACGTGTAACGTTAGCCTGAAATCTGCGAGTAACATTACTAACAATAGCCTTTTTTTATTTTATTTTTTTATTCATTGTAATAATAATAATATAGTTTACTTACAGGTGAATGAGACATGAAGTAGTTTGGTTGATGCCCATAATGTGCTGAAATACTCGGCTTTCCTGTGACCTGCAGCTGACTCCGACTGTGGATGCGCGTTCATGTTTGTGGGGGCGTAGCTTTGGACGGAGTACTGACGGGAGGGGGTGGAGCTTAGAAGAGGTGCCGCTTTCAATTATTGCTAGCTCTCCAACATTACCTACTATAGCTTTAAATCACCTAACCTCCCAGAGAGAAAGAATATAACGTTACCATCCAAATAGCTTTTTACTCAAAGTTATTAATTATCAAATACATTTTACTCAAATCTACGCTAATGACAATTTGCTAACTTAGTTTGCCACAATCATTTCAGAAATAAAATCATCGGTATGTTGAACGGTAATGTTACAGGCTAAGTAACTGTACAAATAAAGCATATTTTAACCATTCTTACCGTGTTCCGTGCTTGTCGACCCGGTTGTAGCTTTTCCACAGTGCGGAGAATGATTCAGTGACGATGATGGCGACAGTTGAAATTAGGCGCGTTTGGTCAGCGGGTCCGCCCAGCATCTGTAGCAGATCGATCCTTGAGTATCGATATATCGATACTGACGTGGTATCGAAAAGGATCGATCCTCACATAAAAATATCGATCCAAATGTGTGGGGTTTTTTTACCAGTAATTTTTATTAATTTAGCACGCAATTCAGTGCGTAAAATAAGCTTCTAAGTGGAAAAATAAGCGAATGTTAGCGGATAATTGTGTAGGCTAGAACTTTTTCTCCTAGTCATCTGGATACAAGACGAAACCAATCAATCACAGAGCGTTCGATGCTGGTGCTTCGCTGAGCTCACAGGACCAGTGCGTTTGGGAAACAAAGCCTTGCTTAGATGACAGAGAAACAATCGGGTATTTTTTTTTTAATAAACAAAGCAAAAGTGTATATAACGGTTCAAAATGTTGACGTCAGTAAGATTTTTTTAATGAAATTAATATTTTTATTCAACAAGGAGCAATGCATTCAATTGATCAAAAGTGACAGTCAAGGGTTTTTCACTGTTAAAAAAAAACTACTTCATAAATGCTGTTCTTTCAACTTTGTTCATCAAATAATTCTGCATCATGGTTTCCACAAAAAATATGAAACTGTTTTCAACATTGATAATAATAAGAAATGTTTCCTGAGCTGTAAATCAGCATATTAAAATGAATTATCATCGTGACTGGAGTAATGATGCTGAAAATTCAGCTTTGATCACTTGAATAAATTACAGTTTAGTATGACATAGAAAACAGTTGTTAAATTGTAATATTACAGTTTTTACTGTATTTTTGATCAAATAAATGCAGAAGAGAATAAAAAATTACAGACCCCAAACTTTTAAACAGTAGGCTAGTGTACAATAGTACTTTTACTATAATTAGGGTAGTTTTGTAAAAGTCACTGACTAATTACAGGCGAGTTGAGAGCACAAATCACAAAATATTTAGTAGTCATGAAAACGTATTCAGATTTAGCATATTAATGATGCATTCACCTCATAAATCATGACACACTGCTCTAGCACAGGAAAGTGCATAAGTTCAAGTGCATGCTTTTAAAACGAAAAAGTATTGGTATCGGTATCGATATCGATATCGGTGATACTGACCCTGTATTTACTTGGTATCGGATCGATACCGAAATTTGGAGTATCGCCCACCTCTAGTAGCGACTCGCGAGTCCGCGAGGTGACAGTGCGTCAGGAGGCGGGGCACATGTTAAGGCGCGTCCGAAGTGCGGATCCGTATGTGATCCGTTCTGGGTCCACCGATTAAAAGCGCAGGCGGGGCTGATCCTGTTAGCGCAGCGAAAACGAATCTGACAGTCAGGCGGATCTGGCGGGTTGAGGGTCAGGGTATATTCTGGCAAACCGTTTGCCAATCACGTTTCGCAATCGGCAAAGCAGATCATAGCACACGCCGTTTACCAATACACGATGGATAACTCGCAAAGCAAAACGTTCCTGCCTGTTTTCCCAGCACATCACTATCAATACACATAGAAAGCAAGAGGCTCGAGACATAAGAGGCGGGGCCTCGTTTAAAATTTTCAAATTAAAAGTTTTAAACGTTCGAACGTAAACAGATTGCAATGGGAAATTGTTATAAATGTGGACATCCACAAACAGTACAGTATATTGTTTTGAGTATGTTGCATAAGGGAGAGACATCAATTCTCTCGACAGTTAATTCATTAATTAAGATGGCTGGGAATTGATAAAGTTTTACTAAAAGTATTATTAGGAAACGGGTCAAGACTTAAAATATTATTAAAATTTCAACAAAAAAAAAAAACAGTAGTTATGGATATAATCTAGTGTTATTTATTTTAATTCTTCCTCATCTTTCTTACTGTCTCTTGTTCCATACGCACTCCCACTCAGATTAGTAGGTGGCGCTAATGTACCTTTATATGTTGGCTTGCCAAACCATCATAAAACACCAGAAGAAGAAACCCGCGCGAGTTTGAATCAAGCGGGAAGGAAGTCGACCGGAAGTTGAAGCCGGCCGCGTGCCACCATCTTGTAGCAGAACTTCACCTGCTGTTAGCATCCCATTGACTCCCATTCATTTTGGCGTCACTTTGACCGCGAATAACTTTACATCTGAGGCGTTTGAAGACTCCATTTGTCCATTATTTATTTCTAAAGAAACACGACAATGTATAAAATGCTCCATTACCTTGTAGCTTACGTTATGGCCCCGCAAAAACAGTTTTTGTAAAAGTAGGCTAACGATTGCGTCATAACCACGCGACTCTCTGTTGCACAGTAGAGAGATTACCGTATGGACAGGAGGAGAAGCTCGCAGCAATCGGGGAGACGTGGAGGCAAAATGACAAAATAATTAATCAGAATACCTAGCAAAAGTTTCTCCTGCTCCTAGCTCATGGACACCTCCTACTCACGATCTCCGTCTCTGCAAGTTTCGGAAGGGAATGATTCAGATTTCTCTCGGCACAGCTACTAGAAGACAGACGGGTTGCTCACGTCACATCTACGTTGTCAAGCTCAGTTTGAGTCTGCGCGTCAGGAACGGAAGTCCTAAGAAATCGCTGAAAATGGGCTTCACTTGCCTCAATTGAGTTCCAATGAGATGACTCTGTCCATTTCTTATACTGTCTATGGTTTGAATCATACCAGAGAATGTCTAATATGGCGAGAAGTTTCACTCTCACTACACTTCCGGCTTCTGAACTGGTTGCAGTTCCACTCTGATTCCATATGAGGGCGCTCACAGGACGAGTGCAGAATGAATGGAGGTCAATGGCGGTATACCCCTCAAAATCCACTTTTCTCAGGATATAATTTTTTGTCTAGTAATTTGAATGTTGTATTCGAAAGGAGATGCAAAGAAATTACACATTGCTGGGTGTTAGATTTTTTAGAGTCACTTATTTGATTTAAAAAAGTCTTTCAAAATGTCAATGACGTCAGAATGCTGACGTCATTAGCAGAATGCTAGCGTGTTATGGGCAACAACAACTCAACCTGTAAGAAATCAAAACGACATAAGTACTCGTTCATTCAACTTTCGACCTAAAACCCATGTTGAACTTGCAAAATCTACAATCACATCTGAGATTTCTCAACGGCAATCGGGTGAAAGAGACAAATTTAGCCGTCTAGCCCCATTGACTCCCATTCATTTTGCACTCATGGCGAGCAGTGGAACTCTGGTGGTACTACAACCAAAATTCGGTACAATAGGGCTTAATAGGGAGTGGACAGTCAATGGGGCTAGACGGCTAAATTTGTCTCTTTCACCCGATTGCCGTTGAGAAATCTCAGATTTGATTGTAGGTTTTGCAAGTTCAACATGGGTTATAGGTCGAAAGTTGAATGAACGAGTACTTATGTTCTTTCGATTTCGTACAGGTTGAGTTGTTGTTGCCCATAACACGCTAGCATTCTGCTAGTGAACGCTGATTGGTCAGTGAAGGACTGATTACGACCAGAGATACAGCTTGATGGCATCGTGGCATCCGAAGCGGGACCAGAAACAAACAAAACAAAAACTCTTCTAGCACGTGTATTTCCCTGTGTCAGCTGTGTTGTCGATGCCTCGCGAGAAAAGACAGTGCAGAGCGCGAAAGCACCAAAGTGACTGAAGGATCGCCGTAAAGCAGTATCTCTGGTCGTACGATGTGTATGACGTCATTGACACTTTAAAATACTTTTTAAAGCAAATAAGTGACTCAAAAAAATCTAACACCCAGCAATGTGTAATTTCTTTGCATCCCCTTTCGAAAACAACATTCAAATTACTCGACAAAAAATTATATCCTGAGAAAAGTGGATTTTGAGAGCAATATCTCCATAGACCTCCATTCATTCTGCACTCGTCCTGTGAGCGCCCTCATATGGAATCAGAGTGGAACTGCAACCAGTTCAGAAGCCGGAAGTTTACTGAGAGTGAAACTTCTCGCCATATTAGACATTCTCTGATCATACTGTTAATGGTTTGAATGCATGCAGTATCTTCCACTCAGCTGTTGCCATGAGTTTATCAACACATGAAGACCTTATAATGACTATGTATGAAAATGGACACACAGACACAGAAATATCATATCATTTATCAGAGCTAGGAATGCAGAGGGGGAATTCAGAGAGAAATATAAGAAAATTCCGTTCTGAAAGAGGTCTTAAGAGAAAATGCATCTCCGACGAGGAATTAGAGTTGGCGGTTTCACGAGCAGTGGTAGAGGTAAGCATTTTCCCTAAATTGTTTAATGTAACTTAATGCGCAAGTGGTCATTTTTCAGAATTCTTATAGATAATCTTTATAGATAATTAATAATAAATTTCAGCATTTGATTAGTCAGATTGCCTGTCAATAAAACTCAAATAGTTCATTGAATAACAAATAGAGTTAGGTTAAATGCTGTAAAATGCATTAAAATTTGCATCTGAAAAATATTTACTACTTTACTACTAAATATATCATATATATATATATATATATATATATATATATATATGAGAGAGAGCTTTGCAACAGTAATGCATTGTTTTTATGTAATCTTATATCTTAATCTTTTTTTTTTTTTTTACAGACTGGACCATATTACGGGCGTAAAATGATGACGGGCTACCTTGCTGCACAAGTTAATGCATCAGAGGTCAGAGTGGGACAGACATTGGCACAAATGCATGAACCATATCACCGGGCTCGATGCCAGGTAGAGTTGGATGGGATAATACATTGCTTATCAAGTTAAACACATCATCATGTCTTTGCATGTAAATAATTATACATTGTGGAATCATACATCAGTGTCTATTTGGTCATCAGCCTTTATACGTATAGATACCAATACCTGAGTGTGGTGTTGCAAATTTTTGCTGTTTCCATTGCATTCTGTTGTAATAAAAAAAAAAAAAAAAAATATATTACTAAAAACTAACTAGTGCAGAATGTTAAAAAGTTAAAAAAAATTATTTCAGGGAGCACGGAATTTGAATCCGGTCCCATACAATGCAGAGTATGTGGGTCACAAACTCCATATGGACCAAAATGAAAAGCTTTGCATGTTTGGTGTCACACATGTTATTGCGATTGATGGCTTCAGCAAGAAAATTGTTGGCCATTCCACTATGCCAATAAAGAACAATTTAACCATTTATGAAGAGGTGTACAAGTAAGATGAAATATTATATTATCATATGTTCATAGTTTTTGTGTACCTTAATGTTAAATTCTAACTTTATTTTTTATTTCTTCCTAGAAAAGCTGTCCTTTCCCATGGGATGTGGGACCAGGTCAGAGTGGACCATGGCACAGAATTTTACCTAACCCTCTTCATGCAGGAAATGTTGGCAGAATACAGACATAACCAGCAGAGACTACCTTACCTCCAGACAACATCAACTAAGGTGAGATTAATAAAGAAGGGAAAATAATTTGTAGGTCTATCTAAACTTTAGAATTACTGAATAATGTAAATACAATTATAAATAGAAACAGTCATTACAACTTCAGCCCTAGATGCATGTATGTGGCATAAATAGCTTATTTATAATAATCCATTTATGATGTAGCAGTTGTGCTGTTGTGTCAGAACATTTTATACTGTCTGATTTTAAATTATGCCTTACATTGTTGTGTACATTGTTCTTTTAATCCACAGAACCACACTGTAGAGAGAATGTGGCCTGAAGTAAATAAGCGGGTCAATTTCCCAATCAAGAGTGCACTTATCCAAATGGTTGACCAGGAGTCTTTGGACATGGAGGATGGGTTGATGAGGTACTGTGTGTCCAATCTTACATGCCAGATCAGCCAGATTGGAGTGGAGAGATTTGTTCATGCATGGAACTGTCATAATATTACAGGTATGCTGGACAGTGTTTTTACATTTACACAAAAAAAGGGTCTTTTAATTTACATTGGTACAATTTGCAGACACTTTTAGCCAAAGAAGATGACAAAGCATTCAGAAATTCAGGCTAAAGTCTCATAATCGAATTATGGGAAAACAACTGATTTCAATCTTTGACGTGACCTTATGCAATATTATAGGGATGTGACGTGATCTCGTGGCACGAGATCTTGTGAGATCCGACGTGTCTCGCTGTATCTGACTGGTCTCGCAAGAACGTGCCTATTTCCTTGCAAAACAATTTGCAGTGTTTACATTAGAGCTGCTAGATTAATCATTTAAATATGATTAATCCATTCAAACACCCATGCAATCTTATTCCTGAATGTCAACGATTCACATTGCGCTGCTCATGCTCCACTGATGGTTATGATGTGAAACAGGTGTTAAAGTCATTAAAATCTGCATACATGCTGCTGTTGATCCAGAAAGAGCAACACAAACAGTTTTTTCAACCACATAATGATCATTGCTTCTGTGTTACATACATTTAAAAACAGAAATACTAGGATAAAAGTTTATAGTTTGGGTATAAACACTTATTGTCTACATTAGCGATAAAAATGAAAGAATCACTTGTATTGTAACACTTATCCTCTTCTGCCAGGAGGTGGTGACAACTGCAGGTTAAAAAAGTATTTATCATTGAATCATCTATTCAGGAGATTGCAATAGTGAAACAAGTCTTAATTAATTGAGACACTGACGACTCCTTTTTTTTTTTTGAATAGATTTTTTTTAAAATATTTGTCAGAACCACCAGTAAATTGTTTTGTTTAGATTTTTTTTTTTTCAGAATCATGAGAGAATCGTGATCTCCAATTTATTTAAAACATTTTTATTTTCAATTGATCCAGAATCGTGCAACTTTAGTTTACATGTTTATTACAAGATATAATCCATTAAAATATGAATTTTATTTCATAAAGTACAAGTTCATATCAAAATGCACATGCATTTTGTGTTTTTCAGGTGAATAAAATACTATTTTTCCCTATATATTAAGGATTTTAAAAAAAAAGTCTTGTCTTGTCTCATCTCGTGAGATAAGTGTCTCATCACACCCCTACAATATTAAGGTATCATGGTTATATTTACAAAGACTGTTCTTTAGATTATGTAGTATGGTTTTATGTAAGTATTTTCAAATCTGTCATTTGATAACCATTCTCGATAAGGCAGGATGACCATCTAGGAAGTAGTCCAGGATAGAGGAGATTTTGATGAATATACTCTGCATTGTTAGACTATCATAATCTTCCTTGACAACACTTAAAATGTGTGGCAAAGAGATCTGGGGTGTAATTTCAATGAAGAACAGTATGTCAGAATATTTTCCCCTCATTTTCTTGTAACAAAATAGCTGAACAGAACTATAAATGTATGCATAGGATTTACCTTACCCCCCTTTGAGAAAAATGTATCATCCAAATGTCACAGATGTAAAACCTACATAGGATCAGTGATGCATATCTTTTAGGAATGTAGAAAACTTAAATATTTCTGGAAAGCAATACAGAATTTCACAGCCAAGGTTTTGCAAACTTCATTGGACAATACACCAGCACAATATCTTTTTGGTATAGTATTGGACATGACATTTGACCCTATATCTGTAAAGAGGCTTGGCATATTATCATACTTGGCAAAAAATAAAAAAGTTTTCTCAACTGGAACCAACCAATGCCTCCAACATTTGATCTTTGTAAACAACTTTTAAATGAAACATTACGATTGGAAGAGTACACTTACAACTTAAATAAGGCCAGTACTTTTTGAAAAATATGGATGCCTTTTATAGACCTAACCTTTTGGCCACCACAGATATGCATTACAAAATGTATGACTATTTATAACTACAGGACATTGATGTTATTATTTTTATTATACTTTTTCTCCCTTCTATGCATCAGTGCTGTATTTTCCATCAGTTTGTTATATTTAAATACCGTTGATCTTTTTATTTAATGTATTTGACATTTGTTGTTTCTACTGTTAGTTTTTTGTTCTATTACTTTTTCTCCTATGCATATTAAAATGAATAAACAATAATAAAAAAAACCCCAGTAAATCACAAATGACTTTAGCTGGGTTTACAGTCATATTTCATCAGCTCTGATTTCATTTCATCACCAGAAGATGTGCATAGATGTCACCAGAAGATGTGCAAGAGTTGCTTTATTTTGTTGTAATTGTAATAATGAACACGACATCAATAAGTCGTGTCATTGTATATTTATCGTTTTGCCTACTGTAGCATGGAGTGTATAAAATATTACAAGAACAGCAGTTACAGTAAGTATAATAGTGAAATTGGATAAAATTCTGGTAGCAAATGATCATTTAAGTCAATGATTTGTATTGGTCAGTTTAAAGCAAAACAAACTGGTAATGACAAAATAATCTAATAAATTAAATGTAAATGAACTACAACTTTATTTATTTTTTACTCAGTATGCCACTGCATGCAAACAGAACATGTTTAAAACATTAAGTCTTTAAATCACAAACAGATGGCCATGGTTTGAAAAAGATGGTGTTTACATGGCCTGGAACAATCAGTTTACATTGCATTGTTAAATGTGTAAACTGCATATTGGTATGCAGTAAAGTTACTGACAACTATTACAAAACAGTTAACAAACCTATTACAATGAAATATTAAAATCCTTCAGTTTGCATATTGTATTTTTTAGTGTAAACTACATATTTGCATTAACGTGTTACATGCAAACATTGACTTCGCATCAAGAATGCTGAGAAAAACTATTACAAAACAGTCAACAGACCTGATGAATAAAAACATTACAACGAATTGTTTAAACATTCAAAATGCAAATCAGATTAGAAATGGTATTAAAAAACAAAACATGGTAATAAACACATGGCAAATAAACACTTTTTATATTGTATTAAAAATGTGCATGTTGCCATACGTTTTATACTTCAGAATGCTACACTAACCGTTGCAACCTCAGGCCGAGCTGTACTGCTCATCTAAGGCCTTAATAACATTTAAAACTTCAGAGAGTCCAGCAACAACCACAATTGATTCTCTTGAAATGGCAGACCTGCATTTTACACATGCTTGACCTTCCTGAACAATTAAATCAACACACTGTCTACAGCCAATTAGACTGCGACAGCAGCGTGCCAATACGGGACTGTCCATCACTCCTGTAACAAACAAAGATAAAAATAACACATTTATTACACAGGCAATAAAAACTTTACACAGCTTTTATGAGACTGATAGCTACTCCATAAATATTCTCCATAAATAGCTATGCTAAATATCAGATTGATTATCCAGGTAACAAACACCAGGCATTTTAATACCTCCGATATCATACCACATATTTTCACCCTCTCATTTATTCTAGTATGAAAAGTACCTTATACACAGCAAAATAAATCTGCATCGGTGCCCTGATCACGCTTTTGGGGTTTATTTAGCTCAAATGACCAGCAGACTGCATTATATAGATTAAAGGGAACCCTGGGTATTAGGGCTTGTGTGCTACATGATGTCTCTTACTGAAATATGTAGTAGAAAACAGATGAAAGATCTATTCTACAGTATTAAAAAAAATAAAAAATAATCCTCATTGTTTTAACCACTGAATGTCATTATTTTTGGAACACTGTGTCGATGTCAAATGGTTGCACTAGTGAGCTACTGGTGCCTATGTCTGTGATTGGCATTACCTGTAGCCATTTTTAATCAGAGCATGACTCGGAAAATAAAATACTGATACAATGTCAACAAAACAATGGGAAGATGCCTATGAATGAATAAAACTTCCTAAAAACCTGTTAGCTCTGATGCTGAAGCTCTGATGCCGTTGACCACAGCTACTGAAAGCAATAGGGTCTAACTGCAGACATGCACTTGAATTTTCAGGCTTGAACTCTTAGACACCTACACTTCCACAAGTGATGTCACTTGCGGTCTGTTTTATTTTTATTTGATTGCATTTATTATTTTTTAATTGAATTTCTCATTTCACAACAATAGCCAGTCGGTGAAGACAAGAAAAAAAGAAATGAAATTACAATAACCAAGTTTCCATACAGTTTTTTGCAATATTTTGTTATCGACAAAGAATATGCATATTAAAAAACTTTAATTTGCTGATTCCATCTAACTGGCTTTTTAATTGTTGCACAAGTTTTTTTTTCCCGGTGCATCGTAAAAAAAGTTGCCCTTGAGCCGTTTCCATTCATAATTTCACATATTGCGCAAATTACATAGGCTAGTAGACGGTCCCACTTCATCCATTTCAAAAAAAAAAAAAAAAAAAACATTTTTGTACCTAGTTAGGCCTAGGCTATAAACTATTTAGATACTTGCAAGCAATATTCATGAACGTCCAGTTGTATTATTTTTTCCGATTAACCTTTATTTTAAAAAATGGTAACTTAAAAATGTTGATTTTCTACTTTGGTGATGAAAATTGCAGGACCCTTCGTTTTTTGTTTTTTTTTGTCTTTGCCACCTGGCTACTGTTGTAAAATGTTAAGAGATTTAATTTAAAAAAATTATAAATAAAGAAAAAAAAGACTGCAAGTGATACCACTTGTGGAATTGCAGGTCTGAGAATGTGAATGTCTGCAGTCAGACCCTTCTCACTGAAATAGTTCACAGGTGGCAATGGATATAAGCGTTTTCCATCTAGTCTAACGTCACCTGGAATCGTGTGAAATCTGTGCAATGAAACAGCAGATCTACAATGTGGATTTTTTTTTAAAATAATTAAAATCATTCATGGGTTTTTTACTATATAATTCAGTAAGAGAGAATTCATATAATGCCACACAAGTCTTAATACCCAGGGTTTCCCTTTAAGGGAATATTTTATGCAAGTTGTTACATGAAAAAGATGGTTGTTCTTTTAATCTACATATTGTACATGTCTGTGTGATGCCCAAGTGATTACTTGCCTCTGCACACACAGCACTTGAACGAGGTTCTTAGAACCTCACTCTGCTGTTCAGTAAGGCCCTCGCTACGCTTGCACAGCTCTCTCAGCTTGGCTGAAACAGCCGGTAAACCCTCCGATGCTAGAAGGACCTCCTCGATTTTGTCTTTTATGTCACAGAGTCCAGAGTCCTCATGTCTTGAAGTTTGCCTTTTACAGAAAAAAATATATATAATTAGCAGGTGACAATAATGGTTTAAAATATTTTTTTCTGTGAATAGTTTAAAGAAACCAAGGCTCTCATGTGAGGTCTTAATTGTAACCAATGTGTACTTTAAAGGGATATTTCACACACAAAAAAAGAACATTCTGTCTTCATTTACTCTCTTGTTATTTCATGGGTTTGTATGTCACTAAAATATCTTATTTTGTGTTTTGCAAAAGAAAGTCGCTCACAGGTTTAAAATAACACAGGGATGAGTAAATAATGACAATTTTCATTTTGGGGTGAACTATCATTTTAAAAGAGCAAATATCTGTGCTATACATGCAAGTACATTTCCATCATCATCTTAACAATACACTGCCATTCTATATTCCATGGTCCTGCTATGCCTCGACATTGCTTAATTTTAGGTTGTATGCTGTTTGTTTTTGATCACATTAAAGTTAAGGTAATGTCTGAATCTCAAAGTTTTCAATAACTTCACAGGACAATGTTGTGAACTTGTGATGCTTACTGAATATGAGCCACCAAACCTAGTCCTAGTAAATACTGAGAATAGTAATAAACTATGATTATTTAAACCATTTTATTTCCAGACACAGTGTTGGTTTTGGATAGAAAAGACAGCATATCTTTTGACATAAGATAAATCTAGTAAAACTGCTAACATGGTGGTGGGGTCAATTCAAATCATTTGAATGTAAATAGAGTGCAATTTTAAAGGGATAATTCACCCAAAAATGAAAATATGATGTTTATCTGCTTACCCCCAGGGCATCCCAGATGCCATGAATGTAAGCAAATAAACATCATATTTTCATATTTGGGTAAACTATCCCTTTAAATCCACTGTAGATTTTCAATTATTTGCATGAATTTAAATAAAAAGTTCAAAGATAAGAAGCTATTCTGATGAGAGCACTCATGAACCTACCCTAGTTTCCTACGTTTCCTCCTCCCCATCTCTGCAAATACATCCTCTGCTATTGCAAAAATACGTCTGGAGCTCTGTTTCCAATACGCAGACCCTGTGGCAGTGGGGATAAAAATAAATAAAAAAATTGTGTGAAATTCAGAATGATACCATCATTGATGAGCTGGGGCAAACTTCAGAATGAATTTGTTCCAATACTCCAGCCCACAACACAGACCTTTAATTCCAGGGGTATCGATAAGCACATTTCCTTGACTATCAGTCAAGACTATGCTGGTTTCAGGACCCAAAGCAAGGGCTTCTTTTACTTTTGTTTTCATTGTTGACAAACAGGCCTCACTCTCCTCGAAAGGAATAACTAATGCCTTGTCCTGCACTAGTTTGTCACCCTCAAGTTGTCCAAGGAAAATGGTTCTGTGGGAACACACACAAACACACTGTACCTATCAGAAGTGGTTACTTTAAACACTTATATCTGCATTACTTTGAGGGTGTACTCACACTAGGCACGGTTGCCATGAACCGGGCCCGAGTACGATTGTCCCCCCTCCCCACTCCCCTTCTGGCCTGCACTCACATAGGGTTTCAGCATTCGTGCCGGAGCACGCTTACTTCATTATGGTGCGACGGTTTCGGGATAAACAGGAAGAGCGGCGCTCTCACTGAACACAATGGAGTCCAGCACGGTTAGCGCTCACACTGCATGCGAACCGCGCCCGAGTCCAACTGAACCGTGCTCTGGCCCACCTCTTCCAAGCGGGCCAGGGCTGGCTAATCGAGCCGCGCCCGGGCACGGTTCGGAGCACTCACACTAGTCAAACGAACCGCGCTTTGGTGGTCAAACGCACTCGGGCACGGTTCAAACTGGCTAGTGTGAGTACACCCTGAAATTGCATTTCACTGCACCAGCATTTTGTCAATGCTGACCAATTTTTATCTGCTAAAAAGTAAGTTTTTACACTTACCTTTGATACATTTTGGGGCTAACTGCAGGACTAACTGCACGTGTAGCTGTTGCAGTGGCAGATCGGGAAAAGCTGAAACGAGGTCGACTTTGTCCAGGGTTTGGGTGAAATGGGACTGGGCTAGGGAGTGGCCCACATGCATCATCACCCATCACCTGGAAGGTACTCCCACCATTCATGAGGTCCAAACAACTGAAGAATCCAGATGGACCTGGGAAAACTGAAATCCCCATGTCATTGGTCAAGTAAACACTTGACTGTGTAATCTAGACAAAGGAGACAAGAGAACAGCACAAGATCAGAATACAAATTAGTAAGAATATTACGCTATACTTTGGACCAACAAATTGTCATTAGCTTTCCAGGACTGGAAACTCTGGTGTCTTGAAGAAGGCATCTTAATATGCAAGTGAAAAGTCGTTACGTATTGTCAAGTATGGTGACCCATACTCGGAATTGGTGTTCTGCATTTAACCCATCCAAGTGCGCACACACACAGCAGTGAGAAGTGAACACACACACGCACACACACTGTGAACACACACCGGAGCAGTGTACAGTAATCTTGATTTTTGTTTGTTTTTTAGAACGACTGATGTTAATGTTTAACTAGTCAACTTAAAAACTAAAAGTTAGTTTTAGTTAAATTTTCTTTTATTTGTTCTATTCACTCCAGGAATGCGTGACACCAGAGGCGTTGATCAGCTGCGCCATCGCGCGGTCGGCATCATTCGTCTTTTAACGGTTGCTAATGTTTTACTGAAAAACGCTCGATTTTCTTGATTAATTATAAAAACCTTCCAAAACAATCAATTCTAATTAATAATTTAAAAAAATCGCCCAGCCTTAATTTTTCAGGTTTATATGACTGCAGGTTTGGTTTCTGACATGGGCCATGAGGCAGGGTTAGGCAGGTTGTGCTTTTGCGTTGTTAATGTAACTTTATATTTAGGCTCGATATGTTACTTAACATTCAGGCTAAATGTATATTTAACACTTACAAAAGATTACCAATTGTAAAATGAAGCTTAATCGGAAGAATCTGAAGAGTTTTTATATTGAATTTAGTCTAAAAAAAAGTTAATTTTTACGTTCCAGGATTAAATCATTTTTACGAGAGCAAACCTTGAAAATCCTGGCCAAGTTGTCCACTGTAACATCGTCCTCCCTGAGAACTGCGGCCAGAGAGCCTCTTTTTAACGTGTATGTGCCAGTGGTAGACATCGTGCTAGACTTTGCAGGAACATTAAACGGCGCCAATTCGCAAGTGGTACTCGATGCAGAGCCAAATGGGAGGAGCTAGAGCTCCAGCTCCTCCCCTCGCTGGAGCTCCAGCTTCACCCCGCTGGATTTAGTGGGCGGGGCCGCGCATGCGCAGGTTAACTTTCTCGCTATCAAAGAGTTACGTCACGTTGCATTCCGGGAAGGCGCCGCCATTTTAGGTGGTAACTCTATCAGTTGCCATGGTTACTTCTACAGTGAGGCCAAGATAAATAGCAAAAGAGAGAGAAAAGATCAGCTTGATATGCGTTTGCATTTTAGCGATATGCCACAGTTTCTTGGGAAGATATGGAGAAGGAAAAAGCTTAAAGAAACGGCCTATCACGTTAATGACGTAGCCTACGACGTTGCAACCCAGTCTCACGTCAGTTCGTGATATGGTCATGTAATTTAATCTATTGATTCGTGCCACGGACACGTTTATTTCGTTATTTTCGTAATACCAGCACGTTTTTTAAACTAATGTATTTTCAATGGGAAGCGTCTTTCGTGATCACAGCATGATTCTTTTTGCCTGTCGGCTGCAGCAGAGAAGCTGTTTAATCAACATTTATTCACGAGATCTTATCTTATGGTTTATGTATTTTTTAATGTTATTATTTCGGTCTTATTGCCTGGGAAGCTGGATTGCTTCGCTGTTTATTGATATTTTAAAATTATATTTTTTCAATAGGAAATCGCGCTGAAGAAGTCTCGTTCCGAACACATCGCGATATTTGGCATCACTAGTTCACGTGTATCAGATGTTGGTAAGTAGTAAATACCTAAATACGCTGTCCAAATAATGTGTGATGTAATGTTTTTTTTCTGTTTGTCGATATTAATCTGCCATTATATTTGCCATCTCCACGGAGACTTAACCACAACACTTGCAATGCTTTTAATGCTTTATAATGTAACATCCAATATTTGTAAGGTAAATCAGTACTTTTTCCTTGAAATAATCCTATATATTATACATAATGATATTTTCTTTTCTCTTTTTTCAGCTGAAAAGACCAAAAGAGCCTTTCGGACTCAGTCAGCCCATTATTGTTTGAGGAGAAGTAAACGGAGGAGACGGAAAGCTGCAAAGGCAAATATTCACAATGGTATGTATGTGTTGGGTTTTAACCCTAAATCAAACATTTTATCAAGCATTTGTTGTTTCTTAAAACTTTTCTCACAAAACCCATAGCCCAATCAGTACAAACATAGTCTGAAAGTCTTAATAATTCACAAGATTTAACAAGTTGTCAAATTCGTATGATACTCGTACATATTTGTATACTCGTACATAATCCTGCAGCTTTTACTCCTAGTGCTGTCATTGGCTACTGCCTCAATTCCTGTACATATTTATCGCGGTATTTGTAAATCAGTTGCGCCACTTCTTGGAAAGTTGTCGGATGTCACACACACTGTCAGAAAGTTTATATTAATTGCAAATTGGTCCGTTTATGTTCCAGTGATACATGATGTCTCTCCACACCTCATAACCTACCTCTGTTTGCAAGAGTGGAAAAGCTGATCTGACTTGTCACATGACATCAGATACTCGATTATTTTGTCATAATCAGATCAGTTACACTGCTGATAACTGTGCCGTTTGCATGTAAATCATTTTCATATGATTATTGCTTGCTATTAAAGACATACTTTTATTCATAGAAATGCCCACATATCAGTGAACTTATAACATAAAAATGCTTTTAACATTTAATTATGCAACACTCTTTACAGAAAACATATCCTACAGTTATAAACTGACTATTTGCAAGTAATGTATTAAAATTACCTTCCTTTCTGTTTTGCAGGATTACTTAGTCCTTTTTTTAAAGCTCTACCAATATCAAACTCAACAGCTCTTTTAAGAGCCAACCCTCACAAGAGCTACTGGTGAGTCGTGGCGAATCTTGCCGTGATCAGCCCTTCCCAGGTAAAGTTTCTAGAATATTGCAATCAGTATTTACTCATCAAATGTTCTCTCCTGAATTGTATGGTAAATTAACTTATTAATAACTGTCTTCATTTATGTTTCAAGAACAATAGTTATTGCACATAGAGTAAGTCGAGACTTTCTTGTTTTACAGCAGAGAAGGAAGACCAGTCCTTATATCAACGCAAGCTAATCGAATAAGTCCTTTGTTTCGGGTGAGGAAGGAACATCTGGTGCCCAAAGAAGACAGAAAGCTGCACGAGTCCATTGGTATGTCTTGTATTGAAACAATGCTGTAATATGTAGTACATAATTTGATGTTGACAATTTTACATTGTACAGGTTATCACTTGGTTTTTGACCAAGTGAAGCTCTTGAAACAATTGACAGAAGAGTATGTTGTCTGGAAAGAAATCAAGCATCACTGGCAAAGGCTCAAAAGAGACCATGCCTTTCTTAAAAATCTTTTAAAATAGGTTGCTGTTGATATAACTGTTTTTGTTCAGTACTTAGCTTATATTATGTGCTGCAATATTATATATATATATATATATATATATATATACTTCAATGTGTATATTATATAATGTACTGACTGCTGCTTTGTAAATTTATGTAAGGAAGAGGCAACTCTGGCCCTTTGCATTCTACTTTTTGAGGTTAATTAAGAGTTAACCTCCAACCCTAATCGAGCACATCTGAAAATTTTAACCAAAGTCTTCAGGTTTACTTCTAGACAATAGGCAGGAGGGTTCGAGGTTGGAGCTAAACCTGCAGGACAGTGGACGCTGAGGGCCAGAGTAAACCATCACTGCTTTAAATAACGCAGAACATAAGCTGACCTGACTGTCCATTAAACAACTTCATTTGAATGGTTTGTGTTTTTTGTTTTACTTTCAGACCAGGACTGGAGAACGCCTGACAATGGGATTTTGAGACTTCTTCCTCTGGTTGAGAAAAAGCTACACCACATCAGTGATCACATCTTCTGTTCATCTGTTGTACTGTAGGGTACAACTGAACAAACTGTTTAGACGAGGAAGAAGAACACGAACATGATAGAGACGTACAGGGAAGAGCAAGAAACCAGTTTAGCTGTGATAATGAATCATTATTTTCCAACACAATATCAAATCTGTTTTCTGTAGGTGACTGAATATGATTCTCTGGCACTCGTTTTGTGGCTTCAGCAGCTATGAATGGATTCATATGATGTTAAAGTATTTTTGAAGACACATTTTTATTTATCTTGAATCTCATTTTTCTTTATGCTACTTTATCAACTTTATGCTTTGTCCTCCAATAAAGTGTTGTTTAATAAAGTATGGTGACTATTGTGTATTGAAAGTGGTGTTTGGTACAGTAAATATACATTTTTATTTGATACATTTTAATTTCTTATTTCTTTAGTTTAATTAATTTAAAAATAACTAAATATAATTAATAACTTATAAATAACTACATATAATTAAAAATAATAATAATTACAACTAGCCTGTTGGAGTATGCTTTTACTTATACAAAAAGGGCAGATTAGGTACCTAGTCTTATTATTTTTTATTTCATAAATTAATCAGATGATTTAGATTAATTCACAAATAACACACACGTAAATGCGGTGGACAAAAAATAAATAGGGGTGCACTATCTAAGCTTTCACATTGCCTTTTAAGTCTAGTAATTTACATAATCATAGCAGACGCTTTTGTTGAAAGCAGCTTTAAAAGTGAGGAAAACAACGAAACCGTTATAAAGATTAAATAATAGGCTATATAGATACAAAGTTTCAACCGTTTTTAGAAACACACACACACACACACAGTGTGAGCAATGTTCTTATTAGGTGTTTACGCGTTTGTCACAGAAACGATAAATATTTAATCATAATCACGACAAATATTAGAGAAAAATACAATATGATTTATGCCAGCATCTTGCGCATCAAAACAAACTTGTCCTTCCTCCATCACGGTTGAACTCGCACTAGATCCAGCAAGGGTGGCAATAACTATATTAAACCCAGAATAATTTGAGAACAAAGTAAAATTTACATACAAAAATTTAGCAATAAAGATATCTTTGAACTTTTGCACATCAAGAAAGAATGATAATTTGCATCACTGAAACAGCTATGTAGAAAACTGAATTTAGGAGAAAACTGTAAACATTTTTAAAGTAAATTAATTAATTTGATGCACTTTGAGAGTTCGAAAATAAGAGCTTCAATCCATGTTCAGTGTGCAAATAAAAAAATAAATTAAAAAAGGGTCTAGACCCGCCCCTGGTCAGAATGTGTTCTTCCTCATGCTACACCCCTCCACTAAATTTTCTGGCCTCCCACGAGCGGGATAGGTCAATGTCTAGTATTAAACCGATCATGATTTACAGCTCAGATAATGTTAATCAAAATAACATCTGTAAAAAATTTAACAGCCTCATTTTTATATGGTGAAATTTCCACTGTTTGATTTATTAAAATTAACCCTTGCTCTTCCACAGTAGCATATATTAATAACAACAGTAAACACACATATGCCTATATAGCACCTCAATCCCACTGAATAACAATTAACTAACAGTGGTTTTAGTGTAAATGCACAAAAGCTAGATTTATCACAAAATACTGTAATTATATTGGGTGCAGTTGAACCAACTCCGAACTGGCAATAGCTCTAGCTCTGAACCAGCACCCGGTTCTTGTTGGTGGAAAAGGGGTAAGTTGTAGTTGAAGTTGAAGTTGCAGTTGAAGTTGCATTCTTCAGGACTTAATGGAAATTGCTAAATAAATCTAACCCTAGATTTGTTTTATATCGTTTCGAAATGAGTGCACAAACCGGCAACCTCATGCCTCATCCCACAATGGCATGCCTTCACTCGCCCTTAAAAGGTTCATTTTTATTAGCATAATATGTATTATACATTGTGTCTTTATTTACAAACCCGGTTGAAGTCAGTGATGAACATGCATCTCCATTTGGAGAGCCTCCAGCAGCTAAATTTCGGGGAAACACTAACAGTGCCCTCTAGTGGCTCTTGTTCAGGAAGTATCTTGATTTCCTTTTTCAAACACAACCAATCAAAAAGCCACATTCATTAGTGCCTCACACTACTCTTCACCTGTGCAAACATTCATTGCTTTACACCATCCAATCATGGCTTTACAATATGGAATATATAGGCTTTGGAATAATCACCTTTTTCAAAATTATGTTTAGTTTATATAGTATAACACTATCTTAAAAAAATCAAACCCAGACTGTATCATTAGAAAGGTAGAAATGTTACAAATGTTTAAGATGGTTGAGAAGATTTTTAAGAAGTGGTTCAAACAGAATCCGACTGAATGAACCATGTGTGAGCCAAATTATTGTAAAGAGTTTAGTTATGCAAAAGCTATCTGAGATGTTTTGCCACTTGTGTCAAAACATAGATGTGTGAATTATGTGTAGTGTTTTGACAAAATTAGCCTTGTTTTTAAAATCTCTGCCTAAGGAATCGAAAAAAAACGTAGAAATCTTACTGTTCAAAAACTGTACATAAGAGATGTGTCATAAAAGAAGAGCTTAACATTTAAATAACTGTGTGATATGTCCAAAAAATACAATATTATGGCAAAGGTGTTTGCAACACAAGACAAATGTTTGTTTTTGAGATGTGTTTGTTATTTTGAATGCAGTGCTTCATTTTGCAAGAGATGTGAGGCATTTTGCATTTTGTGAATGCAATTCTTGAATTGTGTGTAAAGTTTGGAAATAAAGAGGCAAAGTTTTTAAAATGTAAGCAGATGATAAAAAAGTAAAAATGAGATTGATGAAATGCATTCTAATAAATGATTGCTTTTACAATTTATATTTAACCATTTCTAAACAATAGCCTCTTATGTTGCACACCGACACATACTTGTCTCGATCCCATCTCTTAACTGTACACTCCGTTTTATGAATAATGGCAGAAAGAGCATCTAAATTAGGTGTTTAGCCTATATTGAGAAATTATTTAGGTGTACAAGTCACTATAAGCTAGATATCGCCTAAATATAGCCTGGCCATATATACTTGTAAATGGCCTTTTTTCGACTTCTAGTTTGGAATTTTGGAATTCAATAGTGTTTAAAAATACAAAAAAATTTTGGATAAAAAAGGAAAAATGGACGCAAATGCTCACGACTTTAATTATGCTTACAGTAGGCTAAATGTTGCATTTAAACAAACTTTTAATTTGAACATTTTAAACGATTGCCCCGCCTCTTATGTCTCGAGCCTCTTGCTTTCTATAGCTGTGTCCCAATGTGAAGACTGCATCCTTCGAAGGCTGCGGACTTCAAACGATGCAGCCTATGCGTCCTCCGAACGACACAGCATGTAGCCTTCGTAGGATTTCCTAATTGTGCAGCCAGGTGTTCCCGATTACCGCTCCAGGCGCCAAGCAACGGTGCGAGAGTATGCTGCCATCCTGACAATTCATTTGATATAATTAAGTAAACAGCTATGGAGCCAGAATTGGCTATTGTCATTTTTATGTTTTATATTTTACTGGAGGACCAGGTCATGTAGGCCTACTTTCGGCTTAGCCGAAGATTCAAATGTTCATTTATATCTTACCTTGATGCGATTTTGTAGGCTAGTGTATTCTTTTTATTATGCACATAAATGGACCATGGTAAATATATTTACACAGGTTTTCAACCCTATTTGAATATAAAACTCAGTTGAATAAAAAGTCCAGTGCGAATGTTACTCCCACTCGTCATCGGCAGCTGTCAGTCACTGTTGCTAGGCGACAAGAACAATCCTCCTTCGCTAGACCGGTCCGAGCGCTTCAGATGCGCTCTTTGAAATGGGACGGTGCTGTAGTTAGCAACAATTTGTTAATATTGTGACAATAGGCCTACATTTTGTTAGTTTAATTTTCAAAATAACCAGTGGTGGTATGTAAGGAACTACATCGTTAATACTCGAAGTGATTTTCCCACACGGGACAGCAACACTACAAAATTATTTTACAATATGATGCATTGTTTTACAATAAACTACACAAAAGTATATAGTTTAAATGTATCAACCTTGAAAATATTCAGAAGTAAAATGCAACATATGCAGTAATATAAAAGCAGAACCATCATAAAAACCCTGACAAGGTTTTTTTTTCCTCCAGAATTCCTTTACTTTTACTCTTGATACCTTAAGTACATTAGAGTATGGAAGATAAGTTTGCTTAACTAAGGTTTGAAATATATGACTAGTAGTTTTTCCCCAAAGCGGTATTAGTGGTTATTTAAAGTACTTCAGTGTAATAAAGTATCTCAATATTTATTCCATGAGTCAGCCCTGCAAACCTGTTGGTAGACGTGTATAGTGTAAATATGCAGTCAACACTCTGGAGAGCATCCCAGATGATGTCCCAGCAGGAGGCCTTACCAGGGTCTCTATTGTGGAGCCCATCCCGATCCAGCAGCAAACCAGGGTCTCCCACTCAGCTGAATAAAAGTCTACATCATTTTTTCTTTATGTTGATTTTGATATGTTTAAAATATGTTGTAAATAGTTGGGGGAAAAAAGTTATAGAAGAATTTGTTTCATGTAGAAATTATGACTGTCAATACAAAAATAAACAATGTCCCGAGCAATGAATTCTCTTTTATTTACACATTTAAAGTTGCATAATTTTTTTTTCCTTTTAAAAAATATAAGTGAAAAAAAGTTAAACAAGAATATATATATATACATATTTCTCAATGATTCTTTCAAGAGAAGAAAACAGCCTGTCCATTCTCTCTTGTGCTCTCCTCGCCTCTGCAGTCCCATGTCTTCTCTAATCAAGTCCAAAAACTCGTCCTCTCTGTCTTGCCTTCATCGTGGTGCTGATGCTGATGCTGCTGGTCCTGGTGCTGATGCTGATGCTGATGCTGCTGCCTCTGGCTCCTCCTCTTCTTGGTCACACACTGCTGAACTCGGCCCTGGTGTGTCCTCGGGGATTGAGGCAATGAGGGTGCAATGCCTCTGTCCCAACACCTCATCCATGAGGACAAACCAGGGCCAAGTTTCAGCAGTGGGTTTCCCACTCACACCCTCTCCTGTCCCAGGACACGTGCAATCCTAAGGCAGAGCAAATTAACCATGGCTTGTTAATAACAACAGCACAATACATTTCAACAAAGATGTGATCTCAACTTTCTTACTTTGTATTTTTAAAATCATATTCATGAATACTCAAATTTGGTTAAAACCTTTGTAGACATAGCTTGCATGACAGCACTACAAAAACACATAAAAGTGAAACCCCAATGCCTTATCTACTGCTTTTCTTATTGTTGTGGGCTTTATAGGGTGAGTGATATTTCTTATTTACACAAGTTAGACAGACTAGTGCATATATTACAATAAAATTTAATTTAATATATTTCGTTTATTTATTTTTTTAATTGCAGTTTAATAAATTGAGCTGTCTGCTCCTTGCTCCCTGAAACAATTATTAAACTAATATTAGCACAAGTTTTGCCTCAGACCACCTGACAAATGAAGCCACGCAATGGTGATGGAGTTAAGATGAAGTTCATAAGAAAGAAAAACTTGTGGCTTTTAACTGTGGTTTCACTAGCTATTTGAGTAAATGAAAACATAATACTTACATTTAAATGTGAATTTGCCGTCCACCAGCGAACTCTCGGCCGTCATTTTTTTTTTATAAAAATGCTGTTGTCACCGACGCGCGATGGGGTAGGATAGATTATGGGGTAGGATAGTCCGCTAAGTGTCCATTTATGTATCCTTCCTTTCACGGGGAAACGAAGGGTGCATTTGGCGTCGCTATAGCCTTCGTCGCGCCGCGATGACGCAACCGGCCTTCGAATACGGACTTCGGAGGATGCAGAATTGAATTGGGACAGACTTCATCGCGCCGCGGTGACGCAATCGGCCTTCAAATGCGACCTCCGAAGTGTGCAGCCTTTGAATTGGGACATTCTTCGTCGCTCCGCTGTGACGTTTCGACGCGCAGCTGTGACGCAATCGGCCTTCAAATACGGCCTTCGGAGGATGCTGACTTCACATTGGGACACAGCTAATGTGTATTGATAGTGATGTGCTGGGAAAACAGGCAGGAACGTTTTGCTTTGCGAGTTATCCATCGTGTATTGGTAAACGGCGTGTGCTATGATCTGCTTTGCCGATTGCGAAACGTGATTGGCAAACGGTTTGCCAGAATATACCCTGACCGTTGAGGGCGGGTCCGCCACGGACTCCTTTGCTGTGTGGGAAGTCTGCCGTTTCGGACCAGGTCCGAATGATGATCAAAAATATACTGATGAGTTTAATAAAGTTTATTGTACATAACACAAAAGATAAAGCGTCAGTTTTACTTCAGAAAATCACCGTACGAGCTGAGTAAACACAGTAAGTTATAAGAAGTGCGCAAGTACATAAACGAATTTCTGTAGAGTTGAGGGAGCATTTTCTTTAAAAACAAAATAATTCCACCTCGTCTTCAGCGGCTGCCTCAGACTTCGGGAGTAAATAGAGAGAGCTGTGTGGATTAACACATCCAGCCAGGGCCGGAGTGGGGCCACTTTTCAGCCCGGGAGTTTCAGGCCCAAGACCGGCCCTCTTTTTCCATGGTGGAATTCCAAATTAGCACTTTTTCCAAATTGGATAAATGAAGCAACAGTTCAGCTCTTACTATTGTGTAGTTTTTATTAATACCATGGTTCAACAAATAATGTAAAGGTTAAATAATAATTCACTTAAGCTGAGAAGTTAACAAAAAATATTCCACTATTCCACATAGGTTGATAAATTAACGAAAGAAAGAAAGAAAGAAAGAAAGAAAGCATTTGAAATGTCTGCCACAAAGAGGCATATTGAACTAATGTTTACACTTTTATTTGTATTAAAAAAAAAGAAGCTTTTTTTAATAAAAAAAACGTGATACCTACTAGATAAATGAGGCCTATGATTAATCAGATACAAATAGAAATATAAAACCAGTCCTAATTGAAAGAAAACAAGTTGACAAAAAGATTGAATCCAATATTGGGTGATATTATAGTATAATGAGAGATTTATAAGCTATTTTTTGTAGGCCAGTCATTTTTGACTGGGAACACCACAAATGTGTCTATGTGCCATTTTGTACAAAATAAAAGTTTTTCAAAACAAATTTTCTGGTGAAAAATTCACCAGAAAATAGAGTAGACTAGTGTGATCAACAGTGCCAATTTTTTCATATTTTATGTAATATTTACAAATTTGTTGAAGATTGAATCCAATATTGGGTGATTGATTATATAGCATAAGTGATTTATAAGCTATTTTTTGTAGACCGGTCACTTTTGACCGGGAACACAAAAGGTGTTGTAGGGTTTTGAACACAACCTGAGGGTTAAATAACTTTAATTCATATTGTTTACTCTGGTATCCTCTCTACCTGTCCCTGTAGTCATCATGGCCTCCTCATTTATCTGCTGCTCAGAAGCTACAAAAAAATAATTAAGAGGTCATTTTACTGCATACACAGATCAAGCTTGAGTTTTCTTATCAATATTAAATAGCATAATATTTGCAAAGTATATGAATCGCCATGTATTGGGTGATACAAAAAGGCTAATATTTTAATTAAATTTAATATTTTGCTTGTGAGTAGGTTGACAACGCTACGACAGTATTAGCCGAATAATTACGTTGCAGCGTTGCTAATGCTAATCATTACTAGGCCTATCCAAAGTCTTATATAAATTGTCTCTGGCCTATCTCTATTTACCTGTTGCCACTTGTGTTTGTCCTCTTGAAAATAAATCTGTAAGCTTGGCACATTTGGCAGCATCCTCCTCCAATGCCTTTCTTTTTTTCAATCTGGCTTTTTCAGCCCCTCCTGGCCTCTTCCTCCCATCCATCCTCCCTACAACGCTTGGGAGACATTCTCGTCAGTGCAGCAGCTGTGAACTCGATCAGGGCGGGTCAATGTTAGAACGGCTGTCAACAGTCGTGGGTGGGGCCTGTGCTAGTGACGTCACTAAAACAGTATTCTGAAAACAGGTTGTTGGGAGACACTGCTGATGATTTATGGGGATTAATAAAAAAGGAGTGAGTGGATTTTTATCACTATTGGGTGGTTGTGTACACACACTGCCAACACACATAAGTTTATGTCCAAACAGCATGCAAAAGTGAATTTTGCATAATAGGGGACCTTTAAGTATGCGGACTACACAACCGTGGTTGGTCTCATCTCGGGGGGAGACGAGTCAGCCTATCGGGAGGAGGTCCGCAGACTGGTTGAGTGGTGCAAGGACAATAGGGGGTGAGAAACACCATATTGATATGACATTCTTGTTTTTAGATTATATTCATTTGTTTAAGCACCAAGAGAAATGTCATCTAATTTCGTTGTACTCTGTACAATGACATTAAAGAATTCTATTCTATTCTATTCTATTCTATTCTATTCTATTCTATTCTATTCTATTCTATTCTATTCTATTCTATTCTATTCTATTCTATTCCCCTGGCTGTGGCCTGGATGAACAGCCATCATCCCTGACTCAAGGTCATTCCTTGGCACTCTTCACCTTCATTACCACCCTGGTTGGTCTTTGTTGTTCGTCCTCCTCCCAGTCGTCCGTCCCCCACCAGAGCCTCCTCCTGCCTGTCTGTGCCATCCCTACACCCGCCCTCTTCACCATCCCTTCGCCAGCCCCTAATCCTCTTTGCCTCCTTTTCTCGGGAGGGGGCGTTCTGTCACAATCACGTTTGTTTTGACTCTTTGTGTTTCGTCATAGTCTGCCTTAATCAATCATTTGTTGCTACAGACACTAATTATGTTCAGCAGTGCCCTCATCAATCACCATCATTATCACTTGTATGTTCAGTTCTCATTCAGTCTAGCTGTCCGGTGTCGTCAATGTTATTTTGTGTTACTTCGTTCTCTTGGATTTTCCTGTGGTATTAAACCCTATTTGATCTCAACCTTCGTCTCCGTGCACTTTATACAACACTAGTTGTGACATATGTACAGCAGATATCATTTCAGGATTTTTGAGCATGTAATTGGCCGTCAGTCCTCTTAGCAGCATGAAAAACAAAACTTTTGTTCAATGGATTATAGCTATAGCCTCGAAAGTGTGCAAAGACCGCTCCCTTTATAATCACTGAAAGGCTATCACTCAGGTAAGTTTGCGGTCTCACAAAGTTCCATTAATATCAATTACAGTATCTAATGTTGCCTTTGGCTTGCTCAGTTGGGGATATTTTGGGGATATTTAATTTAATTTTATCGATCAATAAATTCCTCTTGAAACAAACTTTGTTTTATTATTTTAATTTAATACTGTGAAGCTGCTTTGATACAATCTGTATTGTGAAAAGCGCTATACAAATAAACTTGACTTGACTTGACTTAATGTCCAGACCGTTTGGGGACAGACAAATAATGAATAAGAAAATCACAAACATGCTGTGGTGCTTACAGCCCTTATAATAACTACAGTGAGCAAATAGATATTCACTTCACATTCTTACACTTACTGACCACTAAGTGGTGCTGTTTGATCACATAAAGACAAGAAAAAGAGTCAACCTGCAACACTGTAACCTGAGAATGTGTACTTGTTTAGCTATACTTTGAGGACCAATTTGAGCTAAATCTGACAAAACCACATTTTGAGGGCATTTTAGAGAGTTACGAAAATGTGTGTGTCCTAGAAGCATGCTGGTTAGGGTGAGCATGGGTTTACTGAAACAAAACTGGGCAGATGGGTTTTCTCACCTTGGTAAAACTTGTGTGTGTGTGTGTGTGTGTGTGTGTGTGTGTGTGTGTGTGTGTGTGTGTGTGTGTGTGTGTGTGTGTGTGTGTGTGTGTGTGTGTGTACAGTTTTACGACCTTCGCCCTTGTGACATCGCTCACCTGGCAACAGCAGCAAACCTCACCAGTTGGATCCAAGTTGCCATCTGTGCACCATCAACCACATCACAATTCAACACACGCACTTCATCTTCTGCAGTAATGTATGCCTGTAATACAGATATTCACACAGTCAGATCAAACACATCACATAACGACGTTCAGAAACGCACAACACATCCACCTACTCTGTCTCGCTGAACAATCAGTCCTTTCATAGCACACACTTGCTATCAGTCTCTTTCATCCTTTAAATCTTACACACATGTAAGAAACATATGGAAGCCCATTACCACTACATAAAAAAAAAAAAATATGACATGACATGACATTAAAAAAGGACATATAACTCATAATTAGGAGATGAAAATTATGACCCAGTCAAAATTCTGATTACTGCAAGTCATAATTTCACATTTTTAATCTCATTATTTTGATTTACAGTAGTATGTCATAATTTCGATTTAGTAATTTGATCTAATTCATAATGTAATTCATAATATGCATGACTAATTTATAACATCATTTCAACTTTGTCATTGTAACGGTCACCAGCTGGAGTGCCCATGAGAGCCACCAGAGGGCACTCCACACCAGACTATTGTCACTCTCACAAACTACATTTCCCAGAACTCACTGCCCGGACTCATCATCACTGATTGCATTCACCTGTATCTCATTACCCTGTTAGTCTCAGCCTATTTATACCATATACACATTCATTCCCTGCGAAGTCTTGTTTTAGTGTCACACTGCAATTCTGAGCATTCTCCTGGTTTTCATGTCTCTTGGTTTTGGATTTCTTGCCCTGTTCCCTGGATTTCTCTTTTGCCTCTGACCCCTGCCTGTTTTGTTTGTTTGTTTATTTGTTTGGACTGCCTTCCTGTGCTTGACCCTCTGCTTGTGTCTGATTACGATTCTGGATGTATTCTGGATCCACATACATAAACTGTTTTGACTATCAGGTGCGGCAGCCTGTGCTAAATAATTTTGCAAAGAATTTGGTTCAAACGATTTCCTAAACAGCTGTTTTATGTAAATCACACTGGTCTACACTAGAATTATCTCTCGTACAGAGAAACATCTTGAGGCGTCCTTACCATCAAACCTTTCCACTTTGAGTTTGCTGTAGGACCCTCGTTTTTTGCTTTAAACCCGTCTTTCTGTTTTCTTTTCTGTCTTCTGAGCTTTTCCGCTTCAGGTACTGATTCTCTTGTTGTCTCCGCTGATAAAGCTATGGTAACGTCCCTATCGCAATAGTTCCTTAAGTTGTTAAATGAATTTGTCAATTAGAGTGAGAACGCGTCAAGGCCAGTTTGCAGTTATTTTCCAAGTTTTCGGGACGCTCATCACGCACCAAAAAGAAGGAAAAAAAGCCATCCCAACCGGCTCAATTAAAACACTATTATGAGTACAGTCTTCATTTCATGTGAAAGTACACCATTAAGGTTTCTCTACACAAAAACACAATTTATGGGTCAAGGGCATCATTACCTCTCTGCAGCCATGGAATGACTCTCTCTCAACAGGTTCTGGTTTATCTTGTCTTCCATCCACATTCATCTCAGGATATGAAATTAGCAGCTCTGCATCCATATGGCACAAAAGGACTGTGTGTGTGTGTGTGTGTGAGTGAGAGAGAAAGAGAACAGATTGTTATGGAGACCTTCAGTCCTGCCCTTTGAACCCTGATGCCACAGTCATCAGCAGGAGGGCAAAACAACTGCTGATAGAAGGGCAGCCAACACTCTCACACAGCTGTTAAATACACACATGCTCCAAAATTAACTTTTGCTATATTTGCCAATGGCTGGCATTACATTTATTCATTTAGCAGAAGCTTTTATCCAAAGCGACTTACCAATGTGGACAAAACAAAACAATTCATTTGAATGAGGGAACTGGTTTATTACTCCAGACTTCAGTGTTACATGATCAGGAATCATTCTAATATGCTGATTTGCTGCTCAATAAATATTTATTATTATTATCTATGTTGAAAACAGTCATGGTGCTTGGTATTTTTGTTAAAATAGTGTTCTTTGCAAACAGTTTAACCATCCACTATTTAGCAATTCTTAGAAAAGGTGAAAATTGGCCTGTAAAGCCAGATTTTAAAAAGTATGCATGTCAGACATGTCAAAAATATGTTCTGTCACAACATTTTACTGTGGGCAGCTCAAGGTCATTAAAATGCCTAGCCAACCTTTTAGAAAAGCAAAACTACCACAGCACACTGCCCTTTGAATGGGTTCATTAGTCCTCACATAATCTGTATCTCGCTGGTTTGAGTTCTACTTCATGGGTAAATCCTAGTAATTTGGAGGGGAGGAGTGTTTCAGTCACATCAGCTAAACACTGGGGTACCTCAGGTTTCGATGCTTGGTCCACTCTTCTCAATATACACAACAACGTAATTATGTATTTAAAAAAAAAATATTTCTGTAATAAGTACCCCTTCAGTGTACTAGTTTTTTGCATGGTAAATGATTTCATTGAAAAGTAAAAACTCTAAATTTCTTTCACAGCAACAGAATTTCTTCATATAAATTATTTCCTTTGTTTACCATTAGGTTCAGCTCATACAAATATACTGAAATTGTTTTAAAATCTCCAAATTAATCAAATAATACAGAACAAAGCGAAGGAGTCAACTGAAATTGAATCATGAAATTAATATTTATTTATGAAAAACATACAAATATTAATATTCAAAATATTAAGAAATACAATAGTACTTCAATGATGCAAAATAACACCTCTGCTGACTGTGTTAATACCACTGGACCTCTGCAGATCTGCCCCCAGCTGGTTCGAAAAACCTGCTGCTTCTGTTGTGGCAGATTTAGAGTCTCTGGTTCAGTTCTCTCAGATCTCAAAGAAATCTTTCAGTCGAAGTTCCAGGTCTCAGAAGAATTAACTTTATTGAGCAGTTCAACAAAGTGAGATGCCAGCTGTTCATCTGACTTACAATGGTCAGCCTTCAGGTCTTATAACTTTTTCTTATTGCTAGGTACACAATGAGCATCCGTACAGTTATCTTTTTCTTTTTGCTCCTCCTCAAGATATCACCACCGTTAGAAACATCTTCCTTGAGGCCTTCTTTCTATTGGTGGAGAATCTCAGAGCATGCGCCTTTTTAAAAAACCATCTCATATTACATATACTTTTTGGAAAACACATCATATTACATGTTTTTCAGTACCTTCTCGTGCCTTTCACCATGTCCACCTTCCCTTAAGATGTATTATACAGAGCTTTTGGGTACTTTTCCATCCTTACAAACCCTGTGACCTAGTTCCCTTTCGAGAGGTCCCTCTATTGCATAAGGCTAGCTTATGCTATGGGAAATCTTCTTTTCTGGAGAATATTGAAGCCAAATTTTTAAAACGCAGTGCAGCTGCAAAGCAGACACAGATGAGCGACTAGCGTGGTCATTGGCTGTGCTGCGGCAACTGCACTAACCTATGGCAAGGCTGCTCAGACGTGCGAACCAATCAGGCCGCTTCGCACCCTGGCACGTCAGAGCCCGCCAGAATGGGCGTGGCTTATGTCTTTTTTAAGCATCCATTCTTAGCTAAGGAATTCAGATTTTATCTCCTTCAGCAAACTCTCCACTTCGCTGACCTCCGGAACTAGAAGCCTCTTCGCCACCGTCGAAATGGCAAAAATGGTGTCATTGCGGTGTGTGAGGTCGTGCGCGTTAGGTGCGCAAGACGCCATTTCGCTTGCCGGTGTGCACAGCTTTTTTTGTTACAGCGTGCGCGGCTCCGCATCGGAAGATGGACGACTTCGAGCCGAATCTGGCCAAGCATACATCTCACCGCACCAGCACCCAGTTTGTGTGTCTTAAATTAATTGCCTACATTTACAAAATGAGCCAATAGCAGACATAAGCCATTTTAATAAAATTAAAATGTCCACGAAACTTAATGAAATGTTTAGTGAAATTAGAAAATAGTTTGTTAATTTAGTTGTATAGCCTACATACATGTTTTTATATCCACATATTTTGTTCTAATGTCACAAGTAATAATCTCAGGGTTTAGTGGATTTTACACGATTCTTTTGTAGTGTGGTATTGGTGGTGATGTACTAAAATAAACATTGTCACGTGTGGACCTTTCTTCTCGCCGTTGATTCCTAATGGTTAAGAGGACAATTACTTGAGTCGCCCCCTGTCGTTTCACAGAATAGTACAACAGCGAACGCGACGAGTATAAACGCCTCGTCCGTTTGGGGGGGGTGCGCACGCAGTCTGCGGAGACTCGCACTGCGGAGCCAGGCGAAAGTATAAACAAGGCTTTACGATACAGAAAGCGACCCCGCCCCTCGCGCCCTCCCGTTCACAACGCTGGGGTTAGAGTATTAATGACCGTTCAAAAACAGGTGAGCCCACGCCGGCACCGGCCCTTCCCCCGCGTGACTCACATTCTACAGAGAGAGACTTTTTTTGTGGAATACCTATTGATGATATCTGTGCGGTGGCCGGCTGGGCATAACCTGGAAGTTCCCGCTTTGCAAGCGAGGGTTCTTTCAAAAAGTGTAAGCACAAGCCCCAAGCCATAGGGCTCCTGGTTGAACTCGAACTACGGTTCTTACCGTATACATACATTATAAAGGACTTGGCCCTGTTATAGGCCCACTCCTTGGTTCCCTATGCCACCTCGCCATAGGTTTGTGCAGTTGCCGCAGCACAGCCAATGACCGCGCTAGTTGTTCATCTGTGTCTGCTGTGCAGCTGCACTGCGTTAAAAAAATTTGGCTTCAATATTCTCGAGAAAATGAGTTTTCCCATAGCGTAAGCTAGCCTTACGCAATACTCGTTCCCTCATCTCAGGGAACCGAGGTAACGTTAGTAACCGAGACGTTTTCTGCTTGGTATTACAGCACATAGACTTTTGCATGAGACAGATGAAATTCCCCAACACTTCCTCAAACAGGAGCTTTAGTTTGAGTACCCGAGGAAGATGTGTAGTGTGCCATGGTTTGTGTGGAGGGAAATCGAGCAATGTTAAGCCTCTACAGCACAGGGTTGCCCTCAGGCAACGGAACGTTTTCTTAAGCCCCATGTTCAGTACATGTTTTTTTTTAAAGATTGCAACCAATTAGAATGGTCAAAAAAGGATCAAAGAACAGTCCAATAAGGTGTGGGAGTCACTATCAAGAACCATTTTAAAGCGGTACTTCCTTTTCTGACACATGGTCACAGGAGCACATGGCGTGAGAAAAAGGCAAGATTATTTGATTTGTAATCTTATTTAAAATGACATGAACTGTCTGTCATTGTGTGTATGTATGAAGGTGTAGAGAAGCCTTAAGGAAGGTTTTATAATTTTTTTATTTTTTTTGCATGTTCAGAAATTCAGTTTTTCTTTTCGTTGCCTCAGGGCAACGTTGTGCAATAAGGGGTACTTTTCAAGGATGTCTTTGCTAACAGTGTGTTTGGACGTTATCACATATTAGTGCACAATATAAGTTCTAAACAAGTTGTATTTATTTTAGTGCTGGGCAACGATTAATCGGGATTAATCACATCCAAAATAAAAGTTTGTGTTTACATAATATATGTGTGTGTACTGTGTATAATTATTTTGTATATATAAATACACACACATGCATGTATTTAAGAGAAATGTGTTATTTATATATAAAGTATTTATACTTATATACATATACATACATATATATATATATATATATATATATATATATATATATATATATATATATACACACATACATACATACATGCAAACATTTCTTTAAAAAATACATGCAAAATAATTATATGCAGTACACACACATACTGTATATTATGTAAACACAAACTTTTATTTTGGATGCGATTAATCGTTGCCCAGCACTAATTTATTTATTTTTGATTTCTTAAAATTTTTGAAAAAGATTTGTGATTTCGTATTGCTCTCGGACCATTGTCTTATGATATGTGAATTAATAATTTTCTATATGATTCTGTACCATTGTTCTGTATAAAATGTTCCCAAAAAAATTGTGTACCATCAATATGTGTGCAGTAGGGGGGTAAAGAGACATGAATGAGAGCGACAGGTTGTCTTATTTCTGCTGGATGAGGCCTGTCCCTACATTGGGCACCAAGTCTGATGCCCTGCAGGTGTGTTTTTGTGAGGGCAAGGGTTAGTAGGATGGCAGTTTATGTTTCCTGACTCTCTGGTATCTCATAATCTACAAGATTAACTTCATTGCTAAAAGTACAAATATCTTTTAACAGACCTTGCAGAAACTAGCCATTTGAATAAATGACACACTTTTCTAACTGACAGAGAGATTGCACAGTGCGGTGCACTTTAATATTTAATAAAAGCACAGTCCTAATGAATAATAGATCCCATAATTAAAATGATTTTTCGTAAGCATTAATTGCACTGATGTGGTCCTTGTGAAATCATTAAAGCTGCGGTGATTTACTTCTCGGGCAGTGAGCAGGTCTGAGCAGTGAGTGGGTGATTTTTCAGTGTATAGCTTCAGTTTAATGCAGGGCCGTGGGAAGAGGTTTTAGGTTGGGGGTGCTGATTTGTTTTGGGGGGGGGGGGGGGGTCACCACTTTTGAATAAGAAACAATATCAAGACTATAAAACTCCTCAAAAAACGCGCACACTCTCAAACCTGACTGCACATCACATTTTTGACTTTATTGATTCTGCTTTTATTCCGGAGTCCCTTTTATTTTATTGCTCCGGAGTCGCATATCAGTCACAAAATGCGCCACGAGGAAGTAAACTGGACTAAGTCGCATTTTTTTTAGAAATGTATTTCTCTAAAGCGGCACTAAAAGAATGTTTTAAAACTTTCACAGAGACCTCAAACTGAAAGCACAAAGCCTGTCTTTAAATTTAATTTTGTTTTGTATTAATTGTATCTTAATTTTAATCGATGTTTCATCAACCAATTGTCTGGATTCAATAAATAAGAAGAATATATAAGCTATTAGAAAATAGATAATCAGGACACGGAGGCGCTGGCGAACCTGGAGCTCGTCTCATAAATGAACCGAAACTCAGCGTGGGCCTATAAGGTAGCCTATTGCCTCACAGACCTGAGACATATAGATAGCTTGAAATGTCGACTTTTAAGCAGAACAATTCAAAACGAAAGAAAACAGACTGCGCTGCTTTTGTAATTCGTATGAAATGTGCATTTCTCTCTGGCGCTGCGAAGATCGCGAGTCGTCAACTTCATCTGTCTAGCCGACACTGACATAAAAAATAACTGTTTTATTAGTAAACAATTAAAATGTCTCCTGCTATATTTTACATATTTGCCTGTTCCTTACAAAACACTGACAGTGGGGTTTTTGACGTTTTTTTTTTTTTTTTTGAGCAGCTGCGGACAAATTCTTTCGACACACACACACACACACAATATTACGTAACACTCTGCGCTTATGTTTTAAAAAGATAATTTAACATATAAATAAAGAAATTTAAATAGCCCACTTTATTACAAATAAATGACTAAATGCTAAAAATTTATACATTTTAATGAACAAACATATGCGTTGCATTTACAATTCTGTGAAAACAGGGGGTGCTGCAGCACCCCCAGCACCCCCACTTCCCGCGGCCCTGGTTTAATGTCTAAATTGTTGTCCTTTGGTGTCTTTCACGAGTTAAATGAGTATTTGAAAAATAGAGAAAATCTTTGTTTAAAATAATTGTAAAGTAATTTAGCATGATGGCCAAATTGTTTGCCCCAAGGTCATTCATATAATGTTGTTAATGGCTGAGTATCGAGGTGACTTAAACAGTTGCTCTAACAACAAAACATGTTCCTCATAAGAATTGTTTAGAATTTGAGTTCAGTCAGTGAATCATTGCCTGAAGTGTGTAATGCCATGTAAAAATGATTATTGCCGGGACAGTCAACACTCGTGCTGTATAATTTACCAAAACTTTAAAATAACTCCAAGAATGATGATCTATCTAGTATATAATCACAAATAATACTTTAATTCAAACATTTGTTTAGTGTTTTTCATCTTTCATAATAAAATGATTCCTTATTTTTCCTGTGATTGAAATGATTCCTTTTATTATAGGCCCTCTGTTATTTTCAATATATATGATGCCACTTGGAAATATTATAAGGAAACATGGAATTAGTTTCCATTGTTATGCTGATGACACTCAAATATATATTTCATCACGGCCGGATGAAAACGCTAAATTTTCCAAATTGACAGAGTGTGTTAAAGATATAAAAGATTGGATGACGCGTAATTTTCTTTTATTAAATCCAGACAAGACAGAGGTAATACTTATAGGTTCAAAAAACCGCCCACAAAACCTCGCACAACACAACTTTAACATCATAGGATGTCCTGTTACTTTATCCTCTACAGTAAAAGACCTGGGTGTTATACTCGATTGCAACCTGTCTTTTGAAAATCATATTTCATATGTTACAAAAACAGCCTTTTTCCACCTTAGAAACATTGCTAAGCTACGTAATATGCTATCAGTTTCTGATGCAGAAAAGTTAGTTCATGCATTCATGACCTCGAGACTGGATTACTGTAATGCTTTATTAGCTGGTTGTCCTGCATCCTCAATAAACAAGCTACAGTTAGTCCAAAATGCCGCCGCTAGAGTTCTTACGAGATCAAGAAAATATGATCATATAACACCGATTTTATCATCACTGCATTGGTTACCTATAAAGTTCCGTATTAATTACAAGGTATTGCTACTGACTTATAAAGCCCTAAACGGCTTAGCTCCAGTCTATTTAACGGATCTTCTATCACCCTATAATCCATCGCGCTCTTTAAGATCACTAAATTCAAGGCTTTTGGTCATACCTAGGATATCCAGAACCACCAAAGGAGGGAGAGCATTTTCACATTTGGCTCCAAAACTCTGGAATAGTCTTCCTGATACTGTTCGTTGCTCAGACTCGCTCTCCCAGTTTAAAACTAGATTAAAGTCTCATCTCTTCAGCCAGGCATTCATATAATCCTACAGTTCAAACTACAATCCGGCCTCTAGCTCATAAATGCCAGAGGAGAACTGGCCCCCGACTGAGCCTGGGTTCTCCCAAGGTTTTTTTTCTCCATTAGGTCACCTGATGGAGTTTTAGGACACCATTAGGTCACTTGATGGAGTTTTTCGGTTCCTTGACACTGTTGCCTTTGGCTTGCTCAGTTGGGGATATTTTGGGGATATTTAATTTAATTTTATCAATCAATAAATTCCTCTTGAAACAAACTTTGTTGTATTATTTTAATTTAATACTGTGAAGCTGCTTTGATACAATCTGTATTGTGAAAAGCGCTATACAAATAAACTTGACTTGACTTGACTTACAGTACTAATCTCAGAGAGAAAGCCAAATAAGTGTGGCAATGAAAAACTCCCTACAATTGAAGGTTAAAACTTTTTAATTTGTCAACAAGCCTGCAGCGCATGTGTGAGGACTGTCGTTGTGTGGAGGATATAAAAAAAAAATGATATTTTTTCCTCCCTTCTTATATGATTTCCATTTTCAGTTTTGCGTTCTCTCCAAAATTTTGCATGCAAACGTTGGGGGGACACAAAGTTTCTTGGGGGACACAAAACTTTTTTTCATGTAAACACAAAACGCCTCGGTTACAACTGTAACCTCGGTTCCCTGAAGAGGGAACTACAAGTGTCTGTCCAGTGTGAAATCATGAGGAGCAGCACTAGGACGAGAGCAACTGGGACCCTGGTGTAGAGTCCAAGTTCAAAGAGTAGAACTTTACAAATGTGTGCGGTGAGGACCGCCTTGCCGCATCACAAACATCTTGGAGAGCAAATCCTGACATAAGTTCCTCAAAGGCTGCCATATTCCTAGTAGAGTGGGAACAGACAGTCATAGGTGAAGGCTGTCCGACCGACTCATAAGCAAGAGAGATAGCCTCGAACATCTACTTGCTCATTCTCTGCTTAGATGCAGGGAACCCTTTGTTAGGGGGCCCAAAACATACGAACAGCTGTTCGGATTTACGCCACAAGGCAGCTCTGTGGACATACTGTAGGCATCTAGCGCCCTGACTGGGCATATCAGATTATTACTTTCCTGGTCCGAATTTTGGAAAGGAGGAGGACAGAAGGCCTGCAGCATAATAGATCTAGACACATTTGTGGGGACCTGTGGAACATAGCCTGGTCTAGGATGAAGGAACTCTTTAACCATGCCAGGTGCAAATTCCAAAAGTGCTTGCAAATCTCCTATCCTTAAGAGAAGTGATAGCGAGGAGAAACAAAGCTTTCAATGTGAGAAACTTGGCCGGAACCTCCTCCAATGGCTCGAAGGGAGCCAACGAAATGCCTCGAAGGACAACTGCCAGATCCCATGTCAGCAGCCTGGTACGAGCTGCAGGCCTCAGCCTCAGAGTCAAGTCAAGTCAAGTCATCTTCATTTATATAGCGCTTTTAACAATGTAGATTGTTCCAAAGCGGATTTACATTGATAATACGAAATTAAAGTAACAGAGATTGTTTTGGCTTTATAGCAGCTCTAGAATAAAGTTATTGTCCAGCTAAAGTTAGTTTGATTGATTCATTTCCGTCGCAACGGTCATTAGTTATTAACTTAGGGGCCGCTAACATGACACCGTATTGACAGAAAACTCTTAAGTTCTTTCTGCGCAAAGTTCAAAAACACGAACCAGTGAGAGCGCCGATGGCGTGCACATGCACATTACGAGTTCAGTCTATAGGTATGCGCGTTTGAATATATGTGCGCAGGCGTGTAGTCCTTCCCTACAAATCAACCCTCAAACAAACTACTTGTCTGGCCTTAAAATTTATAATACAGAATTTTTATCGCTTCCGCGTAGCCACGCGAAGCGGAATTATACCGACAACGCTTTATCTGTAGAGAGGTAAAGGGAGGCCTTCACAGGGGAGATACTAGTTGACATTTCAGGACTGCGCTGTCGTCGCGTCCAGACACAGGTCCTTCATCAGATCTGGATACAGTCTGGATCCGGCGGACTGCAGTAAACCTTGGGATAAACAGAGAGACTAATATTAGCGTAGACGCCATTCTTCTTATGATGTAACGAGTACATCAGGATTTATGGGAAGTGTTCCCGGTTCTGGCTGACCTAATCTATGCAGCCTAACATTGAATTATAAAAATCTATAATGTGTTATGTGTATGCTAGGTCAAAGAGATGTGTTTTTAGTCTAGCTTTGAACTGACAGAGTGTGTCTGCTTCCTGGACAATGTTAGGAAGACTGTTCCAAAGTTTTGGTGCTAAATAGGAAAAGGATCTACCGCCAGCAGTCGATTTTGATATTCTAGGTATTATCAACTGGCCGAAATTTTGAGATCGCAATAGACGTGAAGGACTATAATACGTTAAGAGCTCACTCAAGTACTGCGGAGCTAAACCATTTAGTGCTTTGTAAGTAATCAGCAATATTTTAAAATGTATACGATGTTTAATAGGGAGCCAATGCAGTGTTGACAGAACGGGGCTAATTTGGTAATTCTTCCTGGTTCTGGTAAGAACTCAAGCTGCTGCGTTTTGGACCAGCTGTAATTTGTTTATAAAGCGTGCAGGGCAACCACCCATAATATCATTACAATAATCTAGCCTTGATGTCATGAATGCATGGACTAATTGTTCCGCATTTGTCAATGAGAGCATATGACGTAATTTAGATATATTTTTAAGATGGAAAAATGCGGTTTTACGGATACTAGACACGTGACTTTCAAATGAAAGATTGGTATCAAAGAGCACATCCAGGTTCCTAACCGACGACGAAGACTTGACAGAGCAGCCATCAAGTGTTAGACAGTATTCTAGATTATTACGTGAGGACGTTTTTTGTCCAATCATTAGAATCTCTGTTTTTTCAGAATTAAGTAGTAGGAAATTTCTAGTCATCCAATTTTTATATCACCTATGCATTCCGTTAATTTTGTGAATTGGTAAGTTTCGTCAGGGCGTGAAGAAATATAGAGCTGAGTATCATCAGCATAACAGTGAAAACTAATTCCATGCTTCCTAATGATATCTCCCAAGGGTAGCATGTACAGAGTGAAAAGCAACGGTCCTAGTCTTGTGGTACGCCATACTGAACTTGTGATCGATGAGACATCTCTTCATTTACTGCTACAAACTGATAACGCTCAGATAAGTGTAGGATTTGAGGGCGAAACAAACACAAATGAATCTTCCAGGTGATTTGTTCAAACATAAGTCCACACAGAACTCAACATTCCAGACCCCAAATCACCAGTCCAGGGCCATAAAATCAGGTTCCAGCCAGTCTCCGCTAACCAACGAAAACCCCCAGCTAAGAACTTTATGGCCATGCAAGCTTCAAAGAGATGAGCCCAACTAAAGGAAGAACGTTGTCAGCGTATGATAGTTTGGAAAGACTGACTGGTTCAGAGATGGCACAGCTTGATGCTCGATCAAGATAACAGCAGAAGTTGCTGGACCCCCACGACAGATATACTAAACAGACCCCCTTCTTCTTAAGGACCTCTGAATGACCCAGGGTGTAAAATCTCTTCAAGCCACAAGCGAACTGAGATTTTACCTATAACAATACATAAAATCATCCCAGAACAATTTTCGATGGACTTACAATCAAACATCATGCAACTACATAATTCTATGTTGTTTCTACAATATATGTGTCTGTCTAATATGCTTAGATCCCATATAAGTCATGTAATGGTTATAACTGTTAGATGTTTGAATGAAAGTGTTTTGTGTTTCATATCAGTATGATCGTATGCTCTTGATTCAAAAGATGGCTTGATTGAAATCTGTGTAAAATGTTTTGTATTCTTATAATACTGATGATGTCTAAACTGTGGCCTCTGTTCTCTCTGCTCGTGCTGGAGAGCAAGGAGATCACAGATAACCAGTGTTGGGGTAGTTACTCAAAAAAAGTAATTAGTTACTAGTTACTTCTGTAAATTGTAATGAGATTACTTTACTAGTTACTGCATTTGAAAAGTAACTTCACTACTTATTACTTTACTTTCCCATTTCTTAATTTACCCTGTAGATAAGGACAAACATCATAGCCCTATCATCACTTAGCCTGTCCGCATAGTGTTTATAAATGTAGCCTATACAAAATGGCATGTAAAACCATATGAAAGAACAATATCCATGTCTGCACAAAGAAATATGCCTCACTGTAAAATCCACAAACAACTGGATAAAGGACAAATGTCCGCGGTGGTAGACACATAATCAGGGCTGGACTGGGACAAAAAAAATTGACCCTGGCATTTTGGCCATAATAATAATAGCACACTAATAGACATATATTGTAAAACAAATGCACTGAAAAATAAAGGAAACTTTCATAATTAGTTTTGTACAAATTTCTATTGAAAGAGATATAAGCACATGATTTTTTATTTTGACGGAAAACATGGTTTACAAACGCGTCTCATTAAATTTATAGTAAATTACGGTAATCGTCAACTATGCAGATGTGGAAATAATTCGTTACTGGGTAATGGGTTCCTACACTCATGACATAGCCTAAGTGTTTTGAAAGTAACTGTTAGTTCTGCTTACCGCAGGCTCTACACTTTCTCATCTCTGTCCTTATCCTCCTCACTATCCTCATCATCAGCCACAGGAGCTGATGAAGGTCATGCTGCTGCAGAAAACATTTTGACACATTTTACAGCGTCTGCTTGAAGGGCCTGTGTCTATTTTTCACGCTATTTCTCTGCACAATCCTTGCGTTTCGTCTCCATCTCTCAGACTATTTTGACAGATACACACTGACACACTGCACGCTTGCTCAAAGCCCAAAGGGGGAGGTGTTTAAAGATGTGATTGGACCAGCCCAGTGTCAATCAAATAAAGATCCAATGGGCCAAGGTGTTTCATGGGCCGGTCAGCTATCAGGAAAAAAAACTGACGAAGACTTTTTTAACTAATGCATTACACCGGCACGCACTTACTTAACCCAGCGCCGCCAATTAAGCAAAGCGAATGGGCCGCCGATGTACGAGTTTTATGGTCCGTTAAGACAAAAAAAAGTATGAGATGTCGGCCCAAAAGGCACGTCAGCCCACTGGGAATCTCCCGGTAGTCCCGATGGCCAGTACTTAACTTGCTGCCTGGGCATAGAGTGCATTTCACGCGAATATTTTTGTCCTTTCGAGCAATAAACTGAAAGAAATGTGAATATCGCCAATGGCCGAAACCCCCTGTCTCCGTCTCCATTTCCCGCTCCCCTTCGCACCAGCAGCTACGTCACTCAAATCGATCTCTATGACAACGGTGCAAGCGCGCGCGCACACACACACACACACACACACACACACACACACACACACACACACACACACACACACACACACACACACACACACACACACACACACACACACACACACACACACACACACACACACACACACACAGACAGACATGCACGCACCACAAACAGATCAGAGCTTTACACGCAGGCAAACACGGCTTGGGTAACGCAGGAAAGCGCGTTCCTATAGTCTAGTAAAGTAGTGTAGTTAACGATACTTTTTGTGTAATGCGTTACTTTATTTCGTTACCCAAAAAAGTAATATCGTTACTGTAATTCGTTACTTTGTAACTCGTTACCCCCAACACTGCAGATAACACATGATTTACGATGAGAAGTGAAGTAAGTGCCACCTCTCAAATAAAGACAGTGTCTAATTGGTCAGAACTCATCCAGAAGGCTGGACAAACTTTTGAGTTTAAAATCTTAGACCCGAACAAAGTTTTGTTGGAAGGGAAGAGCTGAAAAAAAAATGAAAAAGTAGATTCAAAACCATCATGGAGAAGCCATGATGGAGTAATAGACTTGTAACCATGTAGACGCGCAGAGACGAAAGAACCCAAATCAAGATCAGAAGAACGGGTTCAACAGCTTCATTCAAGCCATCATGTACTCTCGTCTCAATTTCCTTTCTTTTCTTAGTTTCCTTTCTTTTCCGTTGTGAGTCTCGGTTCTAAGTTAAGTTTTGCGGCAAGATTCCGGTCCATGTTTCTTCTGCAAAGCCAGCTTCAACAAAGACTTTCCATCCTTCCGCCAGCACACCATGTGATTGGCCGCCCCAGACCCAGGCACGAGGAGACCAGCCAACGAACTCGGGAAACCCCTTTTACGAACCCCAAAGGGAATCCCAAAAGCAAAGACACGCAAGTAGCCTCCAGACTCTTAAACTGAACTGGTGTATTTGACAGATTTAATAACCCACCTAATAAACGAAGGGTTAAATTAATGCTTGATGGTTCGTTCAGGTTATGTCTTATAAGTGCATATAGAAACTTGGGATTTCATCATCTCACTCTTAAAACTCATTCTTTCCTCACTCTCTCTTTCTTTCTGCAACTCGTATGAATGTGTGTGCGTGTGTTTGTGTTAGATATTAGTTTTATGTGTTAGAATAATCAATAAAGTCTAGTTTGTATTTTAAAGAGAAGTGTTACTTGTGTTATGTGCTAACGTATTTAATGTCTTAAACTTCTGATCTAAGTTACCTTGCTAACTATAGTGTTTCACTATAGTTTGGACATTTATATCCGTTGCAGAGTTGATAATTACAGCCAGTTCAAATGAACAGCGAACGAGTCATTTGCTCGGTTGTAATAAGTGATTCTTTCGAATTCCCTATAAATTAATTAATAATTCCTTTGAGCTAAATTGACCTGTCAGAATTACTGACTAAATAATCTTACATAAGTATGATTTAAACCATGCTAATGCAATTCTACTAATGCCAACATCATTTTCGAGTCTATTTAAAAGAATGTTGTGGTCAATAGTATCAAATACAGCACTAAGATCGAGTAACACTAATAGAGAGATACAACCACGATCGGATGATAAGAGCAAATCATTTGTAACTCTAATGAGAGCAGTCTCAGTACTATGGTACAGTCTAAATCCTGACTGAAAATCCTCGCAGATATCATTTCTTTCTAAAAAGGAACATAGTTTTGAGGATACCGCCTTTTCTAGTATCTTTGACAGAAAAGGTAGATTCGAGATCGGCCTGTAATTGACTAATTCTGTACAATTTTTTTAACAAGCGGTTTTATCATAGCCAGCTTAAAAGTTTTTGGTACATATTCTAATGGTATGTAATGATATTAGGAAGAGGATCTATGACCTCTGGAAGCATCTCTTTCAGTAGCTTAGTCAGTATAGGGTCTAACATACATGTTGTCGAATTAGATGATTTAACGAGTTTAACGAATTCTTCCTCTTCTATAGCAATGAATGAATCAAATGTTTCCTTATGGAGACTACAGTGCACTACCTGATGCAATACTGTAGTAGACGGTTGCATAGTAATAATTTTCTCGCAGATGTTATCAATCTTATAAGTGCCACGGAGGAAACGAGATACTAAAGGGTCTTTACCCAAAGAAATTCCACCCAAAGAAATGTGGTAAGCACCTATGGCCGCCAAAACTTTTAAAGTGGATGGGGATAGACCTGCAGTGAACCGCTCCTGCAGGAACTCCAGCACTGTACCAACCGGGCAGTTAACTGGGTCTAACTGATGGTCACAAGACCATGAAGTGAAGACTCTCCACTTCAAGGCATACATTTTTCTCTTGGAGGGAGCTCTGGAGTGTAGAATGGTCTACACTCCAGAATGAGTGTAGAACGGTCTGCCCCTCGGGGAAAACCCTTTGGTCCTGAGCCACCACTGCAGGGGTGATTATAAACAGTCCAAAAGGTCTCACGTTGGATGCTGCTGTTGGACGCATTTTGTGAAAGTGTGGGGTGATAGTGCTAGGCTGAATGGAAGAACTCGATGTTGGTAAGCTTTGCCCCTGAAAGCGAACCTCAGGAACTTCCTGTGGTATGGAAGGATGGATATATGGAAGTATGCATCCTTGAGATCTATTGTGACAAACCAGTCCTCGGATCTGATCTGTGGTACGATTTGTCTCAGTGTTAACATTTTGAACTTTAGTTGCATGACTGACTTGTTCAGAACTCGAAGATCCAAAATGGGACGCAACCCCCCATCCTTCTTTGGAACTATGAAATTCCGGCTGTAGAACCCGGCTGTAGTGCATATTCTATGGACCCTTTCTCTAACAGGGTTTTACATTTACATTTACATTTACATTTAGTCATTTAGCAGACGCCTTTGTCCAAAGCGACTTACAAATTAGGACTGAATTCAGCGAGTCATCATAAAGAGGCAAAAGCAACAACAACGCAAGAAGTGCTCAAAATACGAAGTTCAGGTATTATTCAGAGTAGCATAAGCCTGATAAGTGATGTTTCAAAGGGAAAGGAATTTTTTTTTTTTTTTTTTTTTATAAGGTAAAGTGCTCACGGAAGAGATTGGTTTTCAGCTGTCTTTTGAATGTTGTCAGGGATTCTGCATTCCAGATGAGGGTGGGGAGAGCGTTCCACCAGCATGGAACTGTGAATGAGAATGTTCTGGAAAGTGATTTTGTGGCTTTCTGTGATGGAACCACGAGACGTCGCTCGTTGACCGATCGTAGGTGTCTGGTAGGGATGTAGACTCGTAGGAGTGAGTGAAAGTAGGAGGGAGCTGAGCCTGTGATAGTTCTGTAAGCAAGCGTCAGTGCCTTGAACTTGATGCGAGCAGCGAGAGGTAGCCAGTGCAGAGAGATGAACAGAGGAGTGACGTGGGCCCTCTTGGGCTCGTTGAAGACAAGCCGAGCTGCAGCATTCTGGATCATCTGTAGGGGTTTGGTTGCACATGCTGGAAGTCCAGCCAGAAGAGCATTGCAGTAGTCAAGCCTAGAGATGACCAGGGCCTGGACGATAAGTTGTGTTGCATGCTCAGTTAGAAAAGGCCTGATCTTCCTGATGTTGTGCAGTGCAAACCTGCATGATCGAGCTGTCTTTGAAATGTGATCTGTGAAGGTCAGCTGGTCATCAAACGTTACTCCAAGATTTCTGACCGATCTTGATGGGGTGATTAATGATGACTCTAGCTGGATGGTGAAGTCGTGCTGTAGAGATGGATTGGCAGGGAGGACTAGAAGCTCAGTCTTTGCCAGGTTGAGCTGCAGGTGATGTTCCTTCATCCATGTGGAGATGTCCGCCAGACAGCTTGAGACCCGTGCAGCTACAGTGGGATCATCTGGTTGAAAGGAGAGGAAGAGCTGCGTGTCATCAGCATAGCAGTGGTAGGAAAAACCGTGTGCCTGTATGATGTGTCCCAGTGATGTGGTGTAGATGGAGAAGAGGAGGGGACCAAGAACTGAACCCTGGGGAACACCTGTGGTCAGCTGATGTGCTCTGGATACCTCACCTCTCCATGCGACCTTGAAGGACCTACCTGTGAGATAGGACTCAAACCAGTGGAGTGAAGTTCCTGTGATGCCCAGTGATGAGAGGGTGGACATAAGGATCTGATGATTCACCGTGTCGAAGGCAGCAGACAGATCCAGGAGAATGAGGACTGAAGATTTGGAAGCAGCTTTTGCGATCCGTAGGGCTTCTGTGACTGACAGTAATCCAGTCTCAGTTGAATGTCCTTTCTTGAAGCCAGATTGGTTGACATCCAGCTGGTTGTTTAGAGACAAGAAGGATGTTAGTTGGTTGAAGACAGCTCTTTCAAGTGTCTTCGCAATGAATGGTAGGAGAGAGATAGGTCTGTAATTCTCTACAAATGATGTGTTTAGCGTTGTTTTTTTCAGCAGTGGAGTAACCCGAGCCTGCTTGAATGCTGTAGGGAAGGTGCCAGTATGGAGGGATGAGTTGATGATGTGTGTGAGTGATGGTAGAAGTGTGGGAGAGATGGCTTGTAGAAGGTGTGAGGGGATGGGGTCAAGCGGGCAGGTGGTAGGGTGACTGGAGAGGAGAAGTGTAGATACTTCTTCCTCGGTTAGCGAAGAAAAGGAGGACAGAGGGGTATTGGCTGTGGAAGGGGTCGGTCTGGGTTCCTGTGTGTGTGGAGCTGAGAACTGACTGCTGATAGCTGTTGTTTTGTTGGTGAAGAAGTGCGCAAAATCGTCAGCAGTTAAGGAGGAGGCGGGTGGTGGTGGAGGTGGACAGAGGAGAGAGTTGAATGTCTTGAAGAGTAATCGTGTGTTGGAGGAGCTGTTGATCTTGTTGTGGAAGTATGAAGATTTTGCAGCATGAACATCAACAGAAAAGGAGGAGAGGAGAGATTGATACATACTCAGGTCAGATGCGTCTTTTGATTTGTGCCATTTCCTCTCCGCTGCCCTGAGTTTGGTCCGGTGTTCCCGAAGAACCTCAGATAACCAGGGGTTAGAGGGAGTAGCGCGTGCAGGCCTGGAGGAGAGAGGGCAGATAATGTCTAGAGAAGAGATTAGAGTGGAGCATAAGGTGTCCGTTGCGGTATTCACATCCAGAGATGAGAATTGTGAGGGTGGGGGAAGAGAGGATGACACGGCAGAGGAAAGATGGGAGGGGGAAAGTGAGCGCAGGTTTCGTCTGAAAGTGACTGGTGGTGGGGGTGGTGGTGCAGGGGTAGAGAGTTGTAGACTGAAAGTAATGAGGAAATGATCTGAAACGTGGAGAGGTGTCACCAGGATGTTTTCTGTGGTGCAGTTGCGTGTGTAAACCAGGTCCAGTTGGTTGCCTGATTTGTGAGTAGCTGTGGTGATGAGTCGTTTGAGATCGAAAGAGGCTAGGAGAGAGGTGAAGTCTGTTGCATGTGGCTTTTCGAGATGAATGTTGAAGTCACCGAAGACTAGAAGTGGGGTGCCGTCCTCAGGGAAAGTGGACAGCAGCACATCCAGCTCATCTACAAAGTTACCCAGCTGACCTGGGGGGCGATAAATGACTACAATATGGATTTTAATGGGAGTTGTAAGTGTAATAGCATGATATTCAAATGAGTTGTTGTTGCATAGAGAAGAGAGCGTGGAGTATTTGCAATTGTTAGAAACGAGAAGCCATGTACCCCCACCTCTCCCAGACTGGCGAGGGGAGTGGGAGAAGGAGAAATTGCTAGAGAGAGCAGCAGGGGTTGCTGAGTTTTCTGGACGAATCCAGGTCTCAGTCAGGCCCAAGATACTAAGAGTAGAATGAGATGCAAAGGCTGGAATGAAGTCAGCTTTATTGACTGCTGACTGACAATTCCATAGACCCACGGAAAGAGAGAGAGGAGTATGTGAGGATGTGAGGATGGGACGCAGATTGGCAGTATTGCGCTGTCTATTGTGCGTGATGAAAGGACGTCGCCCAGAGATAACAGGAATGTATTGAAAGCACATGTTGATTAAGGTGAACAATAAGTTAAGTAGAGGAAGAAAGAAGGGAAGAGGAGATACGTAAGTGCCTTTCTGGTGTCCTTGCTCGGTGGAGTCGCGCAGGTAGAGTCGCTGGTCTTTACCCGAGTCGGTCTTCACACGAGGAGGCTGAACACGAGAGCTGAATGCTTCCGCTGTCGCTTCCGCGGCAGCGTGCAAATTACACAGATATACAGATAATGCTCTCACCGCTTGAGTGAGTACAGCTGTTTCGGTCGGGCAATTAAGTCAATAACGCCAAAATGTGTCAAATCTAAAGTGCTAGGTGCAAGGGCTTAAGTTACGTGCAAATTAGATTGCTATGAACATTTACATTTGTTTCATTCGCGGCTATTTCTCTAAAGTGCCAATGCGTCTAACTGAAATACAGGTTTATGTGAAATTAAAATTACAAAATAACAAGAGAATCGAAGATGGCCTTACCTTGACTAAAATACAGCACTGAAATATCAGGAGAACAAGGTATTCTAGAGAAAACCACTTGCGAGCTGCGTGCCTCTAGTATGCTGCCCGCTGGTCCTATTGAAGTGATCTGAAGCCCTTCTATTTATATCTATCAATTCTTACAGATGCTGTTTCGGTCGGGCAATTAAGTCAATAACGCCAAAATGTGTCAAATCTAAAGTGCTAGGTGCAAGGGCTTAAGTTACGTGCAAATTAGATTGCTATAAACATTTACATTTGTTTCATTCGCGGCTATTTCTCTAAAGTGCCAATGCGTCTAACTGAAATACAGGTTTATGTGAAATTAAAATGACAAAATAACAAGAGAATCGAAGATGGCCTTACCTTGACTAAAATACAGCACTGAAATATCAGGAGAACAAGGTATTCTAGAGAAAACCACTTGCGAGCTGCGTGCCTCTAGTATGCTGCCCGCTGGTCCTATTGAAGTGATCTGAAGCCCTTCTATTTATATCTATCAATTCTTACAGATGCTGTTTCGGTCGGGCAATTAAGTCAATAACGCCAAAATGTGTCAAATCTAAAGTGCTAGGTGCAAGGGCTTAAGTTACGTGCAAATTAGATTGCTATAAACATTTACATTTGTTTCATTCGCGGCTATTTCTCTAAAGTGCCAATGCGTCTAACTGAAATACAGGATTATGTGAAATTAAAATTACAAAATAACAAGAGAATCGAAGATGGCCTTACCTTGACTAAAATACAGCACTGAAATATCAGGAGAACAAGGTATTCTAGAGAAAACCACTTGCGAGCTGCGTGCCTCTAGTATGCTGCCCGCTGGTCCTATTGAAGTGATCTGAAGCCCTTCTATTTATATCTATCAATTCTTACAGATGCTGTTTCGGTCGGGCAATTAAGTCAATAACGCCAAAATGTGTCAAATCTAAAGTGCTAGGTGCAAGGGCTTAAGTTACGTGCAAATTAGATTGCTATAAACATTTACATTTGTTTCATTCGCGGCTATTTCTCTAAAGTGCCAATGCGTCTAACTGAAATACAGGATTATGTGAAATTAAAATTACAAAATAACAAGAGAATCGAAGATGGCCTTACCTTGACTAAAATACAGCACTGAAATATCAGGAGAACAAGGTATTCTAGAGAAAACCACTTGCGAGCTGCGTGCCTCTAGTATGCTGCCCGCTGGTCCTATTGAAGTGATCTGAAGCCCTTCTATTTATATCTATCAATTCTTACAGATGCTGTTTCGGTCGGGCAATTAAGTCAATAACGCCAAAATGTGTCAAATCTAAAGTGCTAGGTGCAAGGGCTTAAGTTACGTGCAAATTAGATTGCTATAAACATTTACATTTGTTTCATTCGCGGCTATTTCTCTAAAGTGCCAATGCGTCTAACTGAAATACAGGATTATGTGAAATTAAAATTACAAAATAACAAGAGAATCGAAGATGGCCTTACCTTGACTAAAATACAGCACTGAAATATCAGGAGAACAAGGTATTCTAGAGAAAACCACTTGCGAGCTGCGTGCCTCTAGTATGCTGCCCGCTGGTCCTGCATACTAGAGGCACGCATACTAGAGGCATACTAGAGGCACGTTTTCACTTCTTGTTCCATTACCAGAACCTGATCGGGGCCCACCACGGTGGATAGGACCCCCATAAACCTGGGCGGGGGAGACCCGAACTGTATTTGATAACCCTTTTCTATGGTCTGCAGGACCCAATGAGGAACATTTGGCAGTAGCTTCCACGCTGCCAAAAATTCTACTAGAGGTACCAGCCTCTCGAGACTGGCTTCTGGTTTTTGTTGCACAATCAGCCCGGCGCCCTGTAACAGCGAACCGGCAGGGAACGACCGAACTGACTGCTCTAGGACCCTCCTCGGACAGGGTGGGCATCCCAGGACCACTACATTTCCGGGTGGACCCTGAGATATGTGGTCGCCGGAGACCGCTGCGCCCTGAAACACACGAGCTGGCAGGGATAGCATAACAGTCCCCTGAGGGCACCGAAGGGCAGTGGGCCCTGTATAATGAGGTGTTAATTCCTTAACTTCGGCGGAGACTGCCCTCATTGGCCTGACTCCTCGGGCATCAAGACATTTTCCCCGCAGCCTTCTTGGAAATAAGGACGGTCTTCAGATCCGTCTTACCCTTTGAAGGCTGCGGTTGAGAGCACGGGAAGCTACGCTCTGTTTTTGTGTGGCACGGTGTGAGGAGCTGGCTTTAGATGTTTGGGGCTGCTCCCGCTCAGCAGCCCCGGAGACATGAGAGTGGCGGGGGAGGAGTTTTTGGAATGCAGCCGTCTGTTTGGCTGTTTGGAGTTAACAGCTTTGTCGAAGAGGCAAAGCTCTTGTGACGGGTGCATCCAGGCAAAGTGACGGGTGCATCCATAAGGAAGGTTTTATCTTTCTCCTTTATATTGCTCAGGTTGAGCCATAGATGCCTCTCAGTGGCCACTGAGAGTCTCCTTGGTGGCCCTGAGAGATAAATCTGTCTATACCCCTGCCCTCATCCATATCTCCTAATAACTCAGCCTGGTAGGCCTGCAGCAGCAACATAGTGTGTAAGCATGCTGCAGCCTGACCAGCAGCTGAGTAAGCCTTACTCACTAAGGATGCCTTTAGGGAAGATGCTCAGTATTTCCTGCTTCAATACTGACAACATCTAGTTCCTCAGAACTAGATAGCTGCAGTATTGGTGCCTCAGTTGGGTAACCGCAACGCGTGCTTCCGGACCCTGAGAGAAGGCGCTAGATCTATCAGGTGAAGGTAGATATAAGGCTGGGCCCTTCTCTAACCCTGTTGATAGATCCATTTGCGAACCCCAAGTCTGAAGTCGGCAACAGCGGGACCCGAGCCCTGGGGAACACAAGCCTGAGCGTCCTAACGAAAGAACGCCAGGCGGGATTGGAGCATCCGCATGGGAAGCACATGACAGTGCTCACGAGCGCTGATTGTGCTTGCTCCTCATCCAAACAAGCTACACAAAGAATGTGTGTGTCCCCACCTGTTGAATAACGGGGGCAGGGGTGCACACACAATCTAAATTGATGCTTGCTTGCCATAGTCTTATATATATATATATATATAGGCAATACAACACCAAATAGACAGAGACAGTTTCACACTTAACGTTACTGAAGACACAGAAGCTAGCGCTGCTCTATTTTGGGCAGGCTTTATAGTTTCCTGGTTCGTGATGTCACCCGCCTCTGACGTTCTGACGCACTATTGGACTGATTTCACATGTGCTTCAAGACGTGATCATGCAAAGCGTTCCCTCAGCGTCAATCGACGCAGCGTGAGTTCCCTTGAAAGCAAACCTATATATAAATAATAAATATATAAAATATATATACATTTACATACACACACACACACACACACACACACACACACACACACTACCATGCCCCCTTAGGGGCTCCGTACACCTGGGCTCTTGACAATAGAAGAAATACTGAAAATGCAAGACCCCAAAGTTCCTGAATATTATTTGACAAACTTAATGCATCAACACTGCATTTGCATATAATTACATTCTGTTAATTGTACATGAAAACTACACATCTCTGTGTAGAGGGCATTTACAAAAATCATACACTTTTTGGGGATTCTCTTCTAATTAAAGCTACAATATGTAAGATTCCCAAAAGTTCCCAAAGATTTTTAATTTCAGAGAAATTCCAATTTTGATTAATGGCTTGTATCTGACTCCGTTCACTTGTCGCCTGTCAATGATGTAATATCCGCGTTATCCCTGGTTTCCGCCAGAGCCTGTTTCCGCTTGTACTGCCATAGTAACCATGGCGACAGACAAGGACAACTGCGTAATGCTCACGCTGTTGTTTCGTTCAAACATTATGGACCATGGCAAGCAGACTTTGGACAAAAGGAGAAATAAAACGAGGATCAATATCAGCGTGGCGTTTTCGAGATGCCGAGAGCTCCACGTCCGTGACAAACTTCGACTTGACAGAGACGCACGCCACCCTTGTATGTACTTTATTAGACAGGTGAGCAAATATACATAAAACTAATCAATGTTATATAGCTCAACATAATGAAATGTTAGAATATTATCAGCAGTATGTTATGCTAGTCTCATACAGACAAACTAACACATAGAATAACATTATAACACACTCAAATGTAGTTTAGTGTGAAAAAATTACACATTGTAGCTTTGATTAAGATTTTTTCCTGATGTACATTAAACTCACCTGTATGGAAGCCCTAAGGGGATATGGTGATTGCAAAATATGAGATAAAAAAAAAAAAAAAATATATATATATATATATATAATAATAACAAATCTATATATATATTAATGCTTTCTCATTCACTTGCGAAACATTCGCATCCCTCTGGCAAATTTTTATTGTATTGCATTCCCCTGAGAGACTTCACTCACAAAAGGATTAAAATAGTTTCCCCTCTCATTTCATATTATTCCCATCCCATACAATTTTATAACTCTCTTCTAGTCGAGACTTGAGTGCTTTTACATAAAAGAGAACTTTTTCTCACTAATGGGTAAGTTAAATGCAACCTCAACATTTAACATCAATTTACAGGAGCTACAAACATTCTTTGTGCAATTATAGGCCTGTGTGAGTGACTTCACAAAGTCTCTTCTTCTTGGTGGCATACACCACAGGCATATACATTTTTTTTATTTTTTATTTTATTTACAGAGTAAAAAGGTACTACATTACAGGAATAAACCAGCTCCTAGTTGGAAGTTGTAATAGTGTGGAACTTCAATGAAATGATGTTCAAGAACAACAGTGAGAAATGGAGAGAAACAGCTGAAGTGAGTGTCTTTGGATATGACTGTAGTCGGAAAGGTTGAATCCGTGAAATGAAACTCGGAGGCTCTGCAGAGTGTGCAAATGTTTAATGCGTGCCAGTGCATAAAGCAATAAGAACACAGATCTGAGCAGCAGACTCATAGGATCATATGGATGCAGAATAAATGGCATGATTAAGAGCGGATAAGTGCTGATATCTTCTGTGTGTGTTTGACGTAAAAAAAAATCTCGTTGCATTTTATGTTGCATATATCACAGTCCTCTCTGTCCTACAAAAAGTGTGTTTCCTACAGACACGTCAAACAATCAATCCTAAACACAGGTACATGTACCCTTAAAGGACAAAACTGATTTTGATAATTGCTTGTACAAACCGGTAACACTTTACAATACGGTTCCATTTGGTAACATTAGTTAACTACATTAGTTAACATGAACTCACAATGAGAAATACTTCTAAAGAATGTATTAATCTCACTTAATGTATAATAAGTATAGTGTAATAAAGTACTTACAAATCATTTGCAAACTATTTATAGTTAATCAATAGTTTATAAACTTTAGTTAATAGTTCAGAACATTAATAGACTATATAGAAATAGTGAGTTCTTCAATCATTGTTCCTGTAATTAATGCTTTGTTAACAACTTATTAACAGTAAATAGTTCTCACTTCAGATTAGATCAGGGAAAATGACATTAAGTGCTTTAAACCAACCTTTATTAGAGATTAATTGCATTCATATTCAGTGTTAAAATTTTTACAAATACATAAAGCACACACACACACACACACACACACACACACACACACACACACACACACACACACACACACACACACACACACACACACACACACACACACACACACACACACACACACACACACACACACACACACACACACACACACACACACACATTGGGTTTCCATGTATTATAGGGACTTTCCATAGAAATGTTTTATACTGTATATTCTCCCCCCTAAACCGACTCCTAATCCTGACACTTTGTTAGTTACAGTGACAATGAATGAAGAACTCAATATTTGTATATAGTCTATTAATGTATTAACTACAGTTTATAAACTATTAATTAACTATTTTCAAATGATTTGCAAATACTTTATTACACTATACTTAATATAAAGTGTTACCGTTAATTTAAACATTTACTAATACATTATTCAAATCAAAAGTTGTATCTGTTAATAATATTTAATGGACCAGCTAGCATGAACTAACAATGAACAGTAGTATTGTATTTTTTTTTTTTTACAAATGTTAAGATAACTAACACTTAAGATTGGGGTCCAATTATCACTATTAACTGATTTTTGCCTCAATAAGCTCCAAATTACTAATTATACATTTTAGTAAGGTAGTTTTTAAGTTTAGGTATTGGGTAAGATTAAGATATGTTGAATATGGTCATGAAGAATAAGACATTAATATGTGCTTTATAAGTACTAATAAACAGCCAATATCCTAGTAATAGCATGCTAATAAGCAATAGTTAAAATTGAGAATTGAACCCCTAAACTAAAATGTTACCAGAAATACTTAAGCAAATGTGTTGCTTAATGCGTTAACTAATGGGGCCTTATTGTAAAGTGTTACCTAAAAATCTATAAAACAGAAAATATGACTTACAGTATAAAATAAATATACTTGAGCCTTATTGACGTGGTAGTATGGGTACATAAGACTGAAAAGGTTGGGAAATGCTGCTCTAAAGTGCATGACATTTTATCCTGAGATACAAAAGAAAAAATCAATGCATATGGTCTTTCAATAAGTACAACTGACAACTAGAAAATAAATTGACAATAAAGCTGAAATTTCTCTCCGTTCTTCCTCTAATAAACCCCAAAATCACCAAAAAAAAAACCCAAAACAGACAAAAAAACAGTGTGAATTATTAGTTCTTTAGTATATTGCAACAGTACACAATGCAATTTTACATATATAATCTCGTAGCATATGACAAAAATATAATGTTTGTGGAAATAAGTCATTCAATGTTTCAGTAAAAATATGGAGTATTTAATGTTACGTAGTGCAAATTAAGCAGATATTTCATTATAAATTCTTTGGATAAAAATATTGTATAAAAACGTCCCCTGAGTTTTTCTGAAGGTTTTGTCTCTATTTTTGGTTGGATGTTTTGAACTAAATCATTAAATCTTGATGGCCCACAAATAAAAATAACCGTGATAAAGTGCCTGTAACTGCTGATTTCTGCTGATTGATGTTTGATTTATGTTGCTGATGTTGTCATTTCATCACTCAGATCCACAACATTCTCAAACACACCGTCCTCTTCATCACGCTGCTGCCGCGCAAAATTCACAAAAACCTTAGAGAAACAGAGAGAAACGTATCAAATGAGGTAGAATTTTTTTTTTATGGCTGCTTAGATTCAATATTTAAATGTCATGATCTCAGTGTCCTTATGGTAGGGTTATTATCGTAAACTAAAACAATCTGTTAATACATTAAAACAACATTTCTGTAAATTGAAATAAAGCTGAAATAAAATAAAATATAAATATTAGTGGATAAACGAAATGAAAATTTGAAATGTTGCCTAGTTTAAGTTTAATCACCAAAATGATTAACTGGAAATAAATAAAAACTATAACTAAACTAAAATGGAAATAAAATAAAATTAGACCTTTTTTTTTAATAGCAAGTAAAACAATTACAAAAGCATATAACAAAGTGATTAAAAATTAAGCCAAAATTAACATGAAAACTAAAAATATAAAAAATAAAAGCTAATTCAAAATATTAAAACTGCTTTTTAGTTATTTTCAACAATGCAGACATTGTCTTTTTCTGCTGTGACATTTCTACCCAATACAAATAGTGGCTTGATCTATCTGACATCATTGTATAATTTCTTTCAAATGCATTGCTTTTAATGTACTAAAACGGAATCCATTCTGTGCAGTGAAAGTCACTGAGAATTTGTTTTTGTTTTTCATTTTATTTAGCAGCTATACTGGCTGGTGAGAGAAAAAGTTAATTTCAAACCCTGCTAGTAACCCATCAAGGGTCGTACTGCCATCGTCCTCAGCGTCAGTTCATTATGTCTCACAGTTGCCAGCAATATTGGCATGTGATTCATTTCTCAAAAGATGTCGGATGGCAGTAAGGGACCTGCTGCATATGAAAACCACAGATGAAATGCACTCGGATGGATAAGGAAGTGTTAGGGATCATAATCAGAGTTATAAAGATTGTGCTAATTTTATGAGTATGACGTTACTGGATAGTCTGGACTTCCAGGGTCTAGAGTGTCTTTTCTGGATATACTAGCCGTTACTACCAGAAACAAACAGTACGAGCAGAAACTGCAGATAATATCTAAGATAAAGTGAAGCATTTCACACTGACAGGACGGCCAAATGATGATTTACTGGAGTCGACGAGCGTTTACTGTAAAGTGTGTGGTGAGTCTGAGGACGGCAGATCAAGGAGTTGAAGAGAAGCTGGAGGCCCGGGAAAAGAGATGTCAAGTGTGTCAGTCAAATACACACATGCTTAGAACTTTCCCGAAAAAAAAAAGAAAAAAAGAAAAGAACCCCCCCCCTGCAAATTCATATATATTATATATACCTGCTATATACATATAATATACCCACTGCTGTCTGTGTCATTAATGTTAATCACACAACAACAAAAAAAGAAAGAAAACAACAGTACTTAAAGTACTGGTTGTATATGTATCTTTGTATTGTATTTATTTTTCCTATTGTCATTTGATTCTTTATTCTTATTTTATTACTGACTGCTTACTTGATTACTTAATTACTTTTTACCTATATTAGGCAAGTATTTGCTGTGGTTTGATAGTTAGATTTAGTACATCGTTAGATAGACTAGCCTAGCTAGCTATCTAATAGCCTAAATATTATTCTTTTTTCAGATTTGTGAAGACTGGATAAGGCTGTGCACCACACTCAATATCTGCCTTTCCAAGTCTGAAAAAAATTGTCCATAGGTTGTTTTAAAGGTTAAGATATATCAGAATTTGAATTAGACAAAAATAAACAAGATTTACGCGTTGTGTTTGTCCTTTGTGTCATGTGTGACTATTGTGCATCTGACATAATACATTATGGGCCCTATCTTGCACCCAGCGCAAGTGACTTTGTACACCGACGCATGTATCATTCCTATTTTGCACCCGCGCAAAGCGGACTTTTCCCTCCACAGAAGCACGTCGGTAAGTTAGGAAATACACTTGCGCTCCCGGGGGCGGTTCAGCGCAAAGAGGAGGCGTGTTCCGGCGCAAACGTTCCTTCATGCTATTTTGCAGGTTTAGAAAACAATTCCGCCACTAACCAGGAAAAAATAGTTTAAAGTCAGTGGCGCGTTGCGCATGTTATTCATATGCTATTTTAAGGGTGCATGCTTGGTCATAATCAATGTGCACAACGCGCATACACTTTAATTCTCTCATCTACACAGAAGCAGCAGTTTTCATTTTTGCAAATCATACATTATTACGATAGATAGATAGATAGATAGATAGATAGATAGACAATCTATTATAAAAGCATACATCTAGCTTACACATTTACCCAAATTATTATACGCCTGTTTAACCGAAGTTAATTTGGATGGGTTTCTCCATTTCAATGTAACTTCTCTCTTTTACGGCCGTGACGAGAGCGTTGCTGTCCTTGGCTGTGAACGCGCGCCTGGCAAATCCGCCGTTACAATAGCAATCCGCTATGGAAAAAGCGCCTCTGCTCTTAAAGGGAATGTGAGATGACGCTCTGATTGGTTTATTTCACGTTACGCCCAAACCACACCTATGAATAATGAAGCTACTTCAGACCAACCCATTTTAGATTTGCGCCTGGCGCAAGAGGCATTTATCCCGCCGGGAAAATAGCAACAGCGCCGAGACCCGCCCACAAAGTTACTTGCGCTTTGCGCTTGACACTTGCGTTTCAGATCGTTAAAATAGGGCCCAATATGTTAAATATGAACTTAATTCTAATGAATGTACAGTTGTAATATATTTTATTGTTTATAATTTAACCATTATAATGTTAATGTGTTATTCAAAATAAGTTAATATATTTAAACATATGACATACAAGTTTCAAAAGAATTTACATAAAAGTATATTTTAGTTTACTATAAATGCTTGTCAGTACATTCAGAGTAGACTTTAACCAAATTTCAAAGCCAATAGAAGTAATTATGGCATTACATATAAAGATGTACTTAAGTCCTACTTAAGTTTGTTTAACTGCATTTAAAACAAATTCACATTATAATATATTTTCATTTATTTGCAATTAACATTACAGTGTGAAAACATAACATTCAGTTCACACTTATTCTTTCTGTAATAAGTACTACTAAAGTCTACTCGTTTTTCACAAAGGGAGTCTGAATCTAAAGCAGAATCATTATGATAGGACTTTGCAGCTACTTTATATTATTAGAGGAGAATGTTGAATGACACGTGCATGCCTGTGTTTTCTTTTTTGTGTGTTTTTATGTTTAAATCAGAGATCTAATCCTCATATGTCAGGTGTGTGTTTTACCTGGTCCAGTGTGGTCTGTGACACAGAGTAATCCTCCACCCCCAGCATCTGCTGGTGTTTGTTGAGCTGGCTGAAGATGTGCGCGAGGGTTCCCTCTCCCTGCGGTATCTGGTACTGCAGTGTGTTGTGATGTTTCTCTTTCAAAGTGCTGCCAGGAAACGTGTCCCGCACAAATGACTCCACCACGCACATGTCGGCCTGATCGGCACACACACGAACGATCAGTGTGTAACCTTCCCCGAACCTGCAACACACATGAGCATGGAGTCAAAGCATTAACTTTATTCACAACATGGAATCAAATAACATAGTATCCATCACAAATCATTTCATGCAGGTTCAACAAAATTGCCACAAACTTCAAAGAAAAAAGTTCCTGGGATGTGCCTGCACAAGGTCTGATAAAGCAGGACTATTTTTTTATACTTTTACTTTCTGTATGGATGCAATGTGTTCAGCGCTGAACTCTGCAAACAAACGTAGACATCTCACAATTCAGACTTTTTCTTCAAAGAATTGTGAGTTTTTTACACATAACTCTGAATTTACTTCTCATTTAAGAATATATGATATCTCATATCTCACAATTATGACTTTTATTCTCGAAATTCTAAGTTACCATCTAGCAATTATGACATTTATTCACAAAATTCTAAGTTACCATCTAGCAATTATGACATTTATTCACAAAATTCTAAGTTACCATCTTGCAATTATGACTTTTGTTCTCCGAACTGCGAGTTGATCCATAAAACTAGGCTTCCTTTAAAGTCCCTGTAAAGTCAAAGTTTTTTTTTTTTTTTTTTTTTTGCCTTTAAAACAAAAAAAACCCTCAGAATTGTGAGATATCGTCAGAATTGCAAGCTGATGGCTCAATATTGTGAGAAATAAATAATTGTAATAAACTCACAATTTTGCGAAAAAATCAGTGAACATCTCGCAAAAATAATTACGAGAAATAAAACGAATTTTGAGATAAGAAGTTTCAACTCTGAGAAAAAAATTCTGAATTACAAAATGCTAATTCATAATTGTGAGAAATAGTCGCAATTACTCTTTTTTTATTTTGTGGCCTAAACTGACTTCCATGTATGGCTTCAGAAGACATGTAGACAGCATAATTTGAGAATAATTTAAGAATATAACAAACTACAGTAGTTCTACAGAAGTTGTACTTCTTTAGTTCACATTTACTTAAAAAATGGCATCTTTTTTCAACATCCCTCCTTTTCCATTGCATAAAAGAAATAGTCATATGGGTTTGCACGCGTTACACATGCTCCTCTAACGCAGCAGAGAGAAACAGCGTCAACATTTTCATCCTTCAAAACAGTGAATCTGAAAAGTAGATGCAGATTTATAGTCTGTGTAAAGTGTGCAGCAGTAGATTGTTGCAAATTGTCGCTGCCTTATAAAAACTTCCTCCGCTCTTAACATCACTGACGTACATTAGAAGCACTCTAGTGCTTTCATCCTTCTTGTTAAAGAACAGACACACAAATGTGGGAGATCAATACACACACAGACAGACTGTGTGAATTGTATGAAAAACTCACTCACTAAACACGGTGACTCTAGTAATGGAGCGATTTGATTGGTGACTGACAGGCTTACAGGTTCTTTTATTGGACAGCTGTTTAATTGTGTTTGTTTTGGAGCTGATGAAGGTGTAGAGGTGTGTTTGTGTGTGTGGGTTTACTCTAGGGTTTGCGTTTATGAACACACTCAGCATCAATATTATTTTATCGGAGTAACCACTCGCTCTCAAAATAATAAAATAAAAGCACACTATGATAATGGCCGGTGTGTGTATGTGTGTGTTTGTGCTACATGGGAGTGTTTCATCTGTATGTGAAGAGAAGTTTTTGGCCATTTTTAGTGAGATTCCTTAATGCTCATTTGGCCGATTACGGGAAGTGAACATCATGTATCACTCCAAAAGAAGACATTTAGCCATCAGTCATTGCGCACATCAGTACTACACAACATCACATAGGGAAATACCTTTTTAGGACGAATACATATTGTATATTACGCTAATTTGAGTTAGCGTAATAATTACACTAATTTGACATTTACTCTAATTTGTGTTTACTCTAATTTGAGTTACTCCAAGGTTTGCATACGAGTATGACAATCTGCATTACTAAATTATAAATAAAGTTTAAAAAAAAATCTAATTAATGTAATATATAGTTATTCTTCAATTATGGGCTCTTTCTAAATATATGAAATATTGATATGAAATGTATGAAATCTTGAAATAAAATTTCTTAAAACAATGTTTAAAATATCTACCAGTATTGATGAATAAATATATAATTCATTACTGTCTCTGCCTTGATCAACATTCAAGTGAATTTTGATTAAATGTTCGATGGTATTTTTGATATGTGTTTTGGTAATAAAATTAACTTTTTTGGACACTTTTTTTTTTTAATCAAAATATTCTCAAAATCAGCTCTAAAAATCTTATCTTAAAACTATATTTACACAACCGTTCAAAGGTCTGGGGACAGTAAGATTTGACAGAAATTAATATTCTTATTTAAAGCAGCACTTAAATTAAAAACAATTAAAGTAGCTTCGGGACTTCTTCGCTGTATTCTCGCTTTTTGCTCGCAGGTTTCTCTCTAGAGCTCCCCCCACAGCTTCGGAATAGATATTTGACAACACTGTTGTAAAAACTCGTTGTTGATTCTCAGACACCAGAGGCTATAGATCAACGACATCAAAGCAGATGGGACATTCTTTAAAACGTCTTCTTCATTCGGGTTCGGACAGCGTGAGGGAGCGCAATAATGACAGCATTTTAGCAGATTTCTTTTGGCCGTAAAGCAATTGTTTACATCGCGAGACCTGATATCACGCGAGACTTCCTGACGCGGCGGCCGGCGGCCCGCCGGCTCAAAGTTGCAAGTGCGTATTTTCCACTCACGGGCACCAGGGGGGTGCGAAACGACCACCATTCAACCCGAAATAAGTAATATAACCATTCCAATGACTCCGAAGCTGTTCAGTTAAGGTAAAAAAAGTTACTTAGTTCACCTTTAAGCAAAGACACATTAAATTGATAAAAAGTGACAGTAAAGACATTTATAATGTTACAAAAGACATTTATAATATCCGGTTTCAAATAAATTCTGTTGTTTTAAACCTTCTATTCATCAAATAATCCTGAACAAAATCATGATTTCCACAAAAATATGAAGCAGCACTGTTTTCAACATTGATAATAAAGGAATGTTTCTTGAGCAGCAAATCAGCATATTAGAATTATTTCTGAAGGATCATGAAGACTGAAGTAATGATGCTGAAAATTCAGCTTTACATCACAGGGATAAATTACATTTTAAAATCTATTCAGGGTTATGTTATTTTTTTTTCTGTTTGAGTTTTACTATGAGTTTTGCTCAGTTTTCTTTGGTTCCTTCCTGCTTCTGGCTAGTCTCCTTGGTAACTCATTGTAACCATTGGTTAGTTATGTCAGCTGTGTCTCATTATGTTGATTAGTTTGATCTGTATATAAACCCTGTGTTTAATTATAAATAAATAAAATTATAAATAAAGAGAAGACTGCTGCAATTAAATCATGGACTTTTATTTCATTTTGCTGTTACTGTTTAGCGTTACTGTTTTTACTGCATTTTTGATCTCACAAATGGAGCCTTGGCGAGAACAAGAGACTTTACAAAAATATATTACCGACACCAAATTTTGAACTTTACACTATACCTGTAAGTGTAGTAGAATAACAGTCACTTTTTCGACAAACTAATAGATACGATTTTTACTTGCTAACAAAACAAGTTTGTATTTCTTTTTTAATATAATATAAAATGAAACATTCTCGAAATCAGCTCTGTCATCTCATCTTCAAACTTTCCCTGTATTTGTTTTTGTTTTAATGATGGTGGGAAGAGCAAGACGAGCATAACTCATCCACTTACAACACCTACAGCACACTCACTATAAAGAGGAATCAACATTAAAATGTCAGTGGAGACAAAGACAAAGTTGCCCTCACTTTGCTGTATCAATCATGTGAAGAGTGGAGACAATAAAGATCAGCACTTAAACAGCAGCACTGACACAACAACACGGATTGCTTTAGGAAAATACACGTAGCAAATATTCTAGTGGTCGAGCGATATGATTTTTTTATGGTTGATGTTTTAAGACTGATGCCGAACTGTCTGTGACCAAGAGAGGACTACTCTCAGAGAAAACAATGGAAATTAACATTTGAACTCTCTCTTGCAAAATTAGCATCCCCATCCAAGACACAATCACATTGTGTCAATCACATCGGTATTGTCTTACATTCTACTACATCTACTTTCCTTCCCTTCGCCTCCTCTTCCCCTATCTCTTCTCTCCACATGCTGAGATCACCTGAAATTCACCCACAAATCTATATCTCAGTGCGACTGGTACAATGGTCTCATCCCCACAGAAGTAAAGCAAAAAGTAAGAGATTCTAAAAGTTTAGAGATATCTTGCTTACAGAGGAGGGTGGATTCTCCACCAAGGTTTTCATGCAAATTACCTTTTGTCCCCAAAATGTGTAAACTACCCAGCAATTAATGGAAATTCCTATTGTAAGTTCACGTCTCACTTGGATGTTTTGTCTTGGTCTTGACGTATTTAAAGAAATGTTGCAAGAGGCTCAAGGTGATTTGTCGGCAGATTCGTCCATAATGCGGAGTGTCCTTCAGACACTGGTTTCGCCACTGGTTCAAGTGTACTTAGACTATAAAGTCAAATAAAGGATGTACAGGATCTAACAGAATGTTGCTCGACCAACCTAAATAGGGTGAGCCTTAACTCTGTTTATTGTAATATTACTCTAACTAAGTGTACAACCAACTAAGTGAAACCATGGCATGACCAAACCAAAGCTAAAATCAGAGAAAGAAATGTTGGTCAGCTTACATCTGTAGTAGTGGCCATGACCTCTGACTAGAGAGAGTGTTACTTCAAGTGTCATTCAAGTGTATACAGGTCTATGGGAACTAAACAAAATACTTTTAGAGAGAGCAAGCATGAGTGCGCTTCTCTAAATAATACAGTCAATTACCCCTGCCCACTGACCAAGACTGGTGAATTTGTGATCGCGGGATCTGTGGTAAATGGCCGGCGCGAGAAGCGACATTGGTTTCCAAATGAAAAAGTGTAATTTCAACAAAGTTAAATAGAATAATGAAGTGTCTAGATAAATTATCATCTAAATTACCAATTACCAATAACTAAGGTTGCGATAAAATGGAGTCAGATAGAAGTAAATTGGAATTAAACTACTTTGCCACGCTGAAAAGAAAGAACACGCAGTACTCCTTCACCTGCTTATCGGAAACTGTTGTTGGCCTTACAACCATTTTACATTACAACCTATACAACATTTACTAACACATCATTAAAACCAAAAGTTGAGTTTGTTAATATTATTTAATGAACCTAACATAAACTATAAATGTACAGTAGCAGTTGCTTTTTTTTTATTAACTAATGTTAACAAAGATTAACAAACACTGTAACAAATGTATTGTCCATTGTTAGTTAATGAGTTAATTAACTAACGTTTACTAATGGGACCTTATTGTAAATGTAAGTGTAAGTTGTAAGTTTATGATTAATTAGAAGTTAATATATTGTAGTCTATACATTGTTAGTATAAAAACCATTACGCCTGTGGAGAGTCATATGTTGCACAACATATGGCAACATATAATGTGTGTGTTTATTGTATTTGTAAACATTTTAAGGAACACTGAATATGAATTCAATTAATGTCTAATAAAGGTTGGTTTAAAAGACTTAATGACTTTTTCCCATTTTCAAGTGAGAACTATTTACTCATAATAACCAATTAACATTTCATTTTCTATGAGCTAATTAAACAATATTAATTGTGTTAATTACAGTGACAAATAATAAAGAACTCACTATTTGTATATAGCCTATTGATGTATTAATGTAGAGAAAACATTAACTTTGAATTAACTATAAACTAATACATTTTTAATGATTTGTAAGTCATTTATAACTGTATACTTGTTATAAAGACCTTACCAATTTTTTTTTATAATAATAATAAATATAGCTGCAAGCAGCAATTATCGGGGCCAAGCGCAAGCAGATGACAGGATATGCCAACATGGCTGAAGGTGTCAGACCAACTGCAGCAAGGAGCAATTAAAGACATTTAAAGAGCATTTTAGGCGAAATGGCTGAAAAATCATATAAAAAGTAATTCAGAATATGATTTAATGGATTGTCACTTTCGACCAATAGGTGGCGCAGTTACAAAACTGATGTGATGTGGTCAGAGTGAAGTGACAATGACACATACAAAGTTTGGTGTCAATATGTCAAGGCATTGCATAGATAAAGCCTGAATAGTGCTTTTGGCATCATGCCTCAACTTTGCTGCTGCGGTATACGAAAACGGTTTCGTCTATCGACACGAAATCCATAAATTTTAGTCGCCACGGTCTGGAGATGATACGATTCGATTTTGGTGAAAATCGGACAAACGGTCTAGGAGGAGTTCGAAAAAGTAGGTTTTGAATGAAAATCAAGATGGCGGACAGGAAGTTCGGCCAAATAAGGTAAACTTGGTATCTATGTTCTCGGCTTGACCCAAGGAATATATTAAGACCAGTGGCATTTCAATAGCTAGATTTATTCAAAAGTTATTAGCCTTTTTGGAAATTTTGTTATAACTTTTGACCACTAGGTGGCGCTGTCTCAAACATATTTTGGGTACCTTCAGACCCTGGTGCTGATGGCACATTCTGAGTTTCGCAATATTACACCAATGCATTAGTTAAGTATAGCATTTTATTTCACAAAACTGTATTGAAGTCAATGGGAATTTCATGTTTTGATCTATTATAGCGCCACCAAGAGGCTCAGTCCCACAATTTTTTTTACGTGTCCTCAGAGTGAGCCCATACATATGTGTCAATTTTGGTGAAAATATCTCAATTTGCTTCGGAGTTATAGACATTTATATGAAAAAACACGTAAAAAATTACTGACACATGACTTTGATTGGATTTTACTACCCCTTACTATCAATATTTTCGCATTTGGGCATTGGCGTATAGCTATCGACCTATGTTTTCAAACTTCTGACGTTGGTTTCGTCTTGATCGGACAAGCGGTTTCGAAGATATAGCCAAATGTTTTTTAAGCACTAAATCACAACGCTACACAAACCGTAAGGCGAAACCTAGCATGTTTGGTATCGTTGGACTCGGCAACGATTCAGGAGTCTAAAGATATGACTCTTGTGAAAATAAGTCGACCACACCCAAAGTTATAAGCATTTGGGAAAAAAAATTCCCCACTAGATGGCGCTGTTTCGAAACTTCTCAGGCTCCTTCAGGACATCGTGCTGATGACCCATACTGAGTTTCGTAACAATCCGTTCATGCGTTAATAAAATACAGCATTTTAGCACATAATTCAAAATGGCCGACAGCCAAAATGACTGATCTGGGAAGATTGGATATCAGTCGACTCAGCATGACGCCCTGAATCTAAGGAGACCACTTTTATGATTTTTGGACAAACCATTCAGAAGTTATAAGTAGAAACAGCCATTTTTCATATCTCTGGACCAGTAGGTGGCACTGCGCCGAAACGCACCATGTAGCCTCAGGTCATGCTTGTGATGACATGTACCAAGTTTGGTCTGAATACGATAAAGCGTTGCGGAGATACAGGCTTGTGTCTGTTTTCGCAAGCGCTACGTAAAATTTGTTTGCGCTGTATTCGAGAACGGTTTGATGAATCAACACGAATTCCATAACTTTTTGTCGGCATGGTCTGTAGATGATCTGGTTAAATTTTCGTGAAAATCGGAGCAACGGCCTAGGAGGAGTTCGAAAAAGTAGGTTTTTCGGAAAATTCTAAATGGCGGAAAACTTTCCATGACGGAAAATGACGTCATAGGGTGCAATCGAATCGTCTTGAGCTAGGGAATCAGATGAAATGGAATTTTGTTTCTAGCCCTTGTGGTTCAAAAGTTATTAGCATAAACATGAGTGCAAATTTGGACAGCTGGTGGCGCTAGAGGGAATGAGTTGGAGACTCCAAATTTGCTATGGTGACTGTTCTGTCCTCTATCAGTGTGCCAAATTGCACAACTTTCCCGCAAGCGGTTCTATGGGCTGCCATAGACTCCCAGAGTGGAAGAAAAAGAAGAATTATTTTTGGTACGCCAACAGATAAAATAGGTGCCTACGCACATTCTGTGCTTGGCCCCTAATAATTTTAACTTTGATTAAAAAATATCAGCCAATGCATAATATCAAAATACCAAATATCATGATATTATCGCCCTTCGCAATAATATATTCAGAGAAATGTATTCCTAAATGCTGTTCATGTCAAACTCATCCAGTTATATTTATTTACTAAAGCACATCATGCACTGAAAACCTTCAATGTGTGCAACTCAAGCGTTGTCTGTGTTTGACAACATGACGTGAAGTGTGTTTCCTGCTGAGTGTGTAGAGAGAAGTGAACACTGTGACCCGCGAACGCAGCGTGAGTGACGGCGTCCTACAGATGGCAGCAGAAACACGCCACAGGAGGAAGAACACGATGAAGAAAAGGGAAGCGACAGAACAGGGGAAGGACTAAATAAAGGATGGCTGCAGACGGAGTGAGAATCGTTGGCTGATGGAGAGGTGTAGATCTTGTCCCACTGCTTTGCTCCATTAGATGGCACGGAAAGAAAAGATAAAGGAGAGAGAGGGAGGAGGTCGATCAAGGGAGCAGCTCTTAATTGCCTTTTCACTCATTAATGCCCACACCTCCACAATCATTAATTACAACAAAGAGAGCGAGAGAACAGCTAAATTCAGACACATAATAAATGTAAGGCCTGAATTATGTTGGTATTTTAACTATTGAATGATTAATTTAATTTAAGTATGAAAATGTATTATGAATATTAATATAATCAGGACAGTTTGTGCTGCATACTCTGCCATTCAAATGTTTGTGGTCAGTAAGATTTGCAATGTTTTTGAAAGAAGTCTCTTCTGTTTACCAAGGCTGCATTTATTTCAGTGGTTCTCAAACCTTTCCAGCGTAAGGCCCCCTTTGTGTAGGGTGTAGGGCCCCCCAAATACATTACATGACACAAAACAGCCTCAAACTTTTAATTAAAGTAAAAGCATATTAAATTATAAAATGCTGAAACATCAATCATGTTAGTTGGTAGCCTACTAGCCTTATTTCTCTAATGTTTGATTACACAATTCATGATAAATTTCATAAAATGGGACAAATTGTCATGAAACTGTTTTGACAGTTAGAAATGGTATTGCGTTGAAACTGATACTTTCAGAAATTTTTGTTTTGGAAAAATGCAACAAAATGACAGTGAAGGTGGTTTTAAAAAAAAAAAAATGTTTTACCACCGCTGTGGTAAAGGGCCAACCACTGACGGTTATGCATAAAAGTGCATTAAAAAAGAACAATAGGCAAAGTCCTTGAACATGGAAATAAATAGAAGTAACATGAAATTTTGGAAGCAAGCCAAGTTTAATTATATTTCCCCACAAAGATAAATGTTTCGTCATATCCTGCTCTGCGTTTTGAGAAGACTTTTTACTGTGTAAAAATGTAATTTGACGTGAGATAATGATCGAAACTAACGAGATACAGTGTTTTTCTCTTTTGCCATTGAAAAGGATGCAAATACAGGGATTAAAAGTAAACGAAAGAAAGTAATGTTAATAATCCCATCCAAAAGGAGACATGATTTAGGATTTGGGAAAAGAAACAAGAGGAACATGTCCAGAGGAACAGAATAGGTTATTGTTAGTTTGTGGAATATCGCAAAACAGAATACTAAGCCATGTCGGTTTGGTAATCTGTTTTGCGTTTTTCCACAAATGTTTCATTGGTTGAGACGTAACATTTGGCTGCTAACCTAACATTTCTTTTGTAAACAAAGCTTTGAACTTCACTTGTGTCCTGAAATCAACGTAAAGCAACATTCACGTGCACAAAATGTGTTTTTGCTTACTGCAGTGGGCCAGTTATCACGCTGACTGACACAGCCCTTAACAAAAGTAATTAATATTTAACATTAATTTACCATTCACAGTAAATGCAGAGGAACATTTAATTTACATATTTTAATTCAATTCTTAAAATTAAAAACTCCCCCCCCCCCCCCCTCTCTCTCTTTCTCACACACACACACACACACACACACACACACACACACACACACACACACACACACACACACACACACACACACACACACACACACACACACACACACACACACACACACACACACACACACACACACACACACACACACATCACACATTTTTTAAGTCCAGATGTATTTACCTTAAATTATTTTTCTTTTCTTTTTATTAACCTAAATATTAAACTAATTATTTAAAACTATGTTTTAAGTGCAATTCAAAGTTTGTCAATTCAATTCAAATGCACAGGCACGCGCACACACACACATTGGGTTTCCATGTTTTATGGGAACATTCCATAGGCATAATGATTTTGTATACTGTATATTCTATCCCCCTACATTACCGCATACCCATAAACCTATCACAAAAAACTTTATTTTAGATTTTCAAAAAACATAATTCTGTATGATTCATAAGCTGTCTTCTCATGGAAGACCAAAAAAATTTGCCCACAAGGTCAACATTTACTTGTATTAGTATTACTATTCTTGTGGGGACATTTGGTCCCCATAACGTAGGGAATACCAGGACCACACACAGACACACACACCATCCCCCTCACCTGCTCTTAAGGTGCTGGATGCTGCCCAGGCATTTGAACTGTCCGTTCACCATGATGGCCATACGCGTGCAGAGCGCTTCACACTCCTCCATACTGAAAGCAGACAGACACACACATATTTGAACACATGGCAGCATTAGGAAAGGTTTCCACTGACTGTTTTCATCTAAATCTGGCCGTTCCTCAGCATGAATCTCTGGAGAAACACCATCAAAGCATCAGAAACCCCAGAGCTCAGGATCTGCTTCCAACCAGATTCAAATGAGACTCATTATGAAGCACATGAAAGCCTTTCACCTGCACAACCAGCCAATGAGACCGAGTCAGAAAAACAAACTGATTTGCTGCCAAATCGTGGGACAAACGTACATTAGCTCAATCTCTAAACTGTCATATTGCCAGGGAGCGACACATTGCATCAATTAGCGAAAGATTCAGTAACTGACATAATAAAGGTTCACATATGAGACGGAAGTCATACATGCTCTGTACATTTGACATGAAGATCTGAACTTTATGAAATATGCTCAAAGTAATGTTTATTAAAAAGTTAGACCAGGAACAAGCTAGAGCGGAGGTGAAATGCACAGAAGAGGATTTTAATTAGTTTTGTGTTATATAATATTGTGTGCGATTTACATGTATGTATTAATATGTATATGTAATTTACAATAACATTTGATTATATGATTTATCTTTTTTTAATTCATGTTGGCTAAACTGAGAACTAAATTGAGATTTTATGTAATATCCAAATAACTAGGTAAGAGATTTGACATATTTAAAAAAGAGAATTAATATTACATTACATAATAATGAAAATATACAGTGTTTTGTTATCCCATAGCAAACCGTTGGTAGTAGTAAACTCTTTTTATATAATCAATATGACACAAGTAGGAGTGCGATATGACTCAGCCGTAGGTAATCACAGCCGTGCTGATATAGAGCCATATCTCACGACTACAAGAGTGATATTGCGTTTATACAACAGTTTGACGGCACTGTCAAGTGTGTAAATAAATAAGAAACAACGGGGTGTATTAAAAACCCCTCTTGTGTGTGGAGCTACTTCCTTTTGCTACAGATTCAAATCTCCAGTTGACAGTTTAACAGTTGAGCCCAAGGGCCCTATTTTAACGATCTGAAACGCAAGTAACTTTGTGGGCGGGTCTTGGGCGCTGTTGCTATTATACCGGCGGGATAAATTACTCTTGCGCCCGACGCAAATCTAAAATGGGTTGGTCTGAAGTAGCTTCATTATTCATAGGTGTGGTTTGGGCGTAACGTGAAATAAACCAATCAGAGCGACATCTCACATTCCCTTTAAGAGCAGGCGCGCTTGTTCTAAAGCGGATTCCTATTGTAACGGCGGATTTGCCAGGCGCGCGCCAGCAGCGGTTCACAGCCGAGGAGAGCAACGCTCTCGTCACGGCCGTAAAACACAGAGAAGTGACATTGGGGATGGAGAAACACACCCAAATTAACTTTGGTTAAACAGGCGTATGATAATTTGGGTAAATGTGTAAGCTAGATGTATGCTTTTATAATAAACTATCTATCTATCTACAGTATCTATCTACAGTATCTATCTATCTATCTATCTATCTATCTATCTATCTATCTATCTATCTATCTATCTATCTATCTATCTGTCTGTCTGTCTGTCTGTCTGTCTGTCTGTCTGTCTGTCTGTCTGTCTGTCTGTCTGTCTGTCTATCTATCTATCTATCTATCTATCTTTCTATCTATCTATCTATCTATCTATCTATCGTAATAATGTATGATTTGCAAAAATGAAAACTGCTGCTTCTGTGTAGATGAGAGAATCAAAGTGTATGCGCGTTGTGCACACACTACATTGATTATGACCAAGCATGCACCCTTAAAATAGCATATGAATAACATGCACAACGCGCCACTGACTTCAAACTAGTTTTTTTCGGTTAGTGGCGGAATTGTTTTCTAAACCTGTAAAATAGCATGAGGGAACGTTTGCGCCGGAACACGCCTCCTCTTTGCGCTGAACCGCCCCCGGGAGCGCAAGTGTATTTCTTAGTTAACCGACGTGCTTCTGTGGAGGGAAAAGTCCGCTGTGCGCGGGTGCAAAATAGGAATGATACATGCGTCGGTGTACAAAGTCAATTGCGCTGGGTGCAAGATAGGGCCCCAAGACTCCGTAACTAATTCGAAAATGTCACTTTAGAACTTGGAACAAAGGAACACTGAGTTGCTTTATTGAAGCTATTATATTATTTCTTATTCCATGGTTTATCTGAATACTTGATTCTGATCGGCTGGAAGTTGTGTAATAAAACAGACGCCTGCATTGACGGGCACTTGTGTGAGGGGGTTATGAGACATTAGTTTAAAAAAATACAATGACATTTTATCGGTCATAACTTCAGGAGACACTAGACACATTTTTAACTTTCAAGAGTACATGTATCTACCACATGGGGTTCGTGCAAAAAAAAAAAAAACTTTTGGGGACATCCTCATTTGTAAAAAAAATGCTACAAATATAACGTTTTTCAAACTATAAAAATGCAGAAAGATTTCATGTTATAGTTGCTGCATTTAAAACCAACAGATGTCTAATGGAACAGCCCATTTAGACAGCTGAGTAAAGGTGTACGCTAGTTACCTGTGTGAGGTGAGAATTACAGATCTCCCCTCCTTGATCACACTGAGGATACAGTCCCACAAAAAACGGCGGGCCTTGGGGTCCATACCTGTGGTGGGTTCATCCTGCACACACACGCACACACACACGACAATGTAGTCTGTGAAACAGTATGCATTATGCAGTGAGAAAGATTTCAAACAGCAGTTTACTACAGTGCAGTGCTGTCACATGACCTTATTATGTTGCATATTTAAAGTCAAGTCACATTGATGGGTAACACTTTACAATAAGGTTTCATTTGTTAACATTAGTTAACTACATTAGTTAACATAAACTAACAATGAACAATATTATACAGCAGTTATTACTCTTAGTTAATGCAAATTTTTAATTGCAATAACAACATGTACTTACTATATAATCCAGGGTTAGGGTTTGGTTTTGGCTTAGTTTCATGTAATTATGCACAATTTATGGTTATTACTACAGTAAGTACATATAACGTGTAACAAAGACACTGTAAAATAAAGTGTTACCAAAATGTGCAAATTATTCACAAAACATGTGCTATATATTGCACTAATAATAAGATAAGCGTGTTAGTATGCAATTCCAAACAAGATGTACATTGGATGTAGAAATGGATAACGTGATCTTAGACCCTGAATCAGAGAATCATTACATGACGACATCCCTCCGTCCTCTGCAGTGATTCAGAGCGGGACGGACACGCTGCGAGCACCTGCCTCGTAATTCCGCCTTTAATTAGCATCCGCAGAGAGTGAATCAGGAGTTATTCTGCAGGTTATGAACGTGGATTACTTCATATGAGCCTCCGTCAGGCAGAATGAGATTTTAATACCAGCAAACAGAGGCGCGAGTGCAGAATGTAAAATCTCGCTTGGAAATACATTAAAAATGTCCCACGAGTGACCTGGAGTGCTGTGTTCTTTTCTTCTTTAATCTTTTCTATCGTTATTCCACTCTTCATTTTATCTTTAATCCTCAAGGACGTTCTCTCCCGTCTGTGTGTGTGTGAGTGTGTTTATTTTGTGGATAAAACGGTCCCTAGAAGTGAGCTATATTTGAAAGAAAAATGTCCTTTCAGAGACAAGGTAAAAATGAATAATAACGAAATTCATACAGCTCAAATCATAGTTTCATTAATGTTTTTGGTCACAATTTACAACAGGTTCCATTTGTTAACAGTAACGCATTAGAAGAACATGAACGAACAATGAAAAAACTTCTAAAGCATTTATTAATCTTGTAAATTTGAGCAGACTTGATATTATTTCAGGTCAAGGTCAAAAGTTTATTTATATAGCACCTTTAGACAACACGAATGTTGACCAAAGTGCTTCACAAGTAGAGCAAAATACACACATGGTAAAATAGAACATATCAAAATTCCAAACAAAAACCCCCAAAAAATTAAAACAGAAAAATTTATAATAAGCAAAAGATAGTCATAACCTGGTACATCACAAAAACTGCAACCCCATATGTTGCAGTTTAATGTTAACTTTAACATGTACCAATACATTATTAAACTCAGTTAATATTAATATTGTTGAGCTAGCATGAACAGTCGTATTTGTATTAACTGACGTTAACAAAGATTAATAAACACTGTAACAAATGTATTTTTCATTGTTAATGTTAGTTACAGTTAGACATATGTGCCGGTATTCAATAATGCGATAAATCGCGGTAATGAATATGCACGATATTGTTATCGCTGGCACTTCAAAATACCGTGAAAAATAATAGATCAGAATTTATATTTATAGAACGCGCATTAGCTTATTTTCCATCAACCGCTTAAACAAACACTGCATATATGCTGCACAAAACACGTGTGCATGCGGCGCAGTGCGCACTCTAGTCTAATGTAATGAATCCTCACATGGAGAAGAAGCGTGGCGGAAGGAGGAACGCTGCCGACGATTTATCCCCCTTCTAAAAGCAGGGCTGTCAACTCTACGCATTCAGCGTGAGACTCACGCAATTTACACTTTTCACACGCTCTCACGCCACACATCCATTTTCTCACGCAGAGAAAAATCACGGAGCAAAGAGGACACTGACACCGACAGACTAGACAGAGCAGGTTACTTTTGATATGAAAAAAATTCTCAGCTCTCAGGTTCTGTCCATTTTATTAAAAAATTCTGACAATAAATACCGTTTTGGCACTTGTAAATGTGACGTGACCGATCGCTGTAGCGCCTCAGTTCAAGTAAACCGATCATCTGTTACTTTTTATTTAAAGATACAATACAACTTACCGAAAGGTATATATGACTCATACATAATATCGATCAATCAGTGTTTTTCAACCACGGAAAGAGGTCAATAAAACTGCAAGTGAACAATTATGTCACAGAACCTTACATTTACCTCAGGAAAGCCATTTAATGACCAACACGTTAGTTGACTAGAAAAAAATAGCTATAGAGAGGAGTATTTTGCTAAATATATGCACTATATTACATTTGTATAATATTTTTACTTGTCTCATAATTGTTATTATAATGAAAACCAAATTATATTTAATTTAATTGTTAACCTTTACCAGCTGACAGGGCTCTCAATCTGTATGTTTACAGCATTATGTGAGATATATATTTTCTTGAGAAAAATGTACATGTAGGCTATCTACTGTAGCCTACCTTTAGAATATTTATCCAAAGAGTCAATATTGAATCAAGATTGAAATCTAATCCCAAGAATTGAATTGAAATCGTGGAAATTGTGTAAAATTCTGTTTAGTTACCAAATGTTTTGACAATCACAATTATACCTATTGTGATGCAAGTTTATTTATTTTTATTTATTTTTTACATCTACAAATAAATGTATGGTGCCACAAGAAAACAAAATGAGATTTGCAGATATATAATGAGGTTTACTTTTGTGGAACCACATGCACTTATTATTATTTATAGACCTTGTACTGTAGCCCCGCTCCTTTTCAGCGCCACACTCATTGTGTTCTGTCTTCCAGTTAGTATTTCCACAGCATGAAGAAAAGATCTTACAGATTTATGAATAAACAGCTTGTTTTAAAATCTCCCCGGTCTACTGGTATTTGTTATGACATCCGCTTCAAACATTGCAATGTTTTCGTTAATTCGTTAACTCTGCAATAAGGAAATCCACCAGCTAATTACTCTTCGACAGTGAAGCCATATAAATATACAGAGAATATATAGAGGCACATTCTGAAATGTTCCTGCACATTCATAAATGGAAAGGCTCCACCCACTTTCTCCTCCAGCCAATCAGAACAGAGCTTTGCGCTACTACCTACATGACTCTGACAATATAAAGCGACAGGAGAACTTCAAATCAGACTGAATATCAAGGTTTGTTTTGCTTACAGTCTGCAGTTAGATGTGTTTGCACTGTTAGCTCTTACACAAGCCAGAATCTGTAAATTCTCTGGAGTCATATAATCATTTCTGTGGGTGTGAATAAACATTAATCAGTGTCAACAAACAAACTAGAGAACCTGAATAGGTATCATATCTTGATAATGGCTGAAGCTTTTATTATTGTACTATGCAGCATTAAAACAGGCCTAAAGATTTTTATTTGGTTTTTAGTTTGTTTTCTTTTTATTTGTTAACAAGATGCCAGCGAAATTACATTTCTCAGGATGTTGGAAAATCTATCGTAAATACACTGCGAACTGTTTTATTCTTTCTGTATGATTTCTGCTCTACTGTGCATCACATCACTAGAATATATAATCAGCCCATTAAAGAGAATGATCATTGTGCTGCTATATGTCATATGCGTCTTTAATTCCTGTCTAATAATAGCTAAAGGTGAAAACTGAAATAGAAAGACATTTATGTTCTTTGTTGAATACAGAACATATCATTATTTTAGAGTGGGAAAAATAAAAAGACTTGACAGGGTGTTAAACAGACCACTTGTGTAGTTATTACTGTGCCATTTATTATGCTTTTATGCATTCATAGCATAGATCCTGTATGACATACAGCTGTACTGAAAGCACAATGAGCTGCACATTAGCTGAAGCCCAGGCTATGTCTGAAATCGCCCCCTATACCCTTAAATAGGACACTTTAGATCTAATATTGTCACATGGAATCAATGCTGATGCTGTTGAAATTCTGCAGCAGAGCAATGACATCTCAGGTCATTATCTAGTTTTGTGTATACTCAAATTTGGCCAAGGCTGCAAAGCCTACTACCTGTTATAAATATGGTAGAACTATCACTTCTACCACTAAAAATTGCTTTATAAATAATCTTCCTGATCGGTTCAATCTCCTCAGCATCCCAGATAGCTTAGAACTCAATTTTGCAACAGAAACTATTTACTCCAGCACATTAGACACAGTTGCTCCTTTGCGCTTACATAAGATTAAATAAAATAGTCCAATGCCGTGGTGCAACGAGCACACTCCGGCCCTTAAGAATGCAGCCCCAAAAATTTAGTGCAATTGGAAGTAAACAAAACTAGAGTTTTTTTTTTCACTTTTCGTGAAAAAAAAAGCATTATTGCATACAGAAAGGCCTTAAAAACTGCAAGATCTGCTTATTTTTTTTACTTTCTTAGAAGAAAACAAACACAACCCTAGGTATTTATTTGATACAGTGGCTAAATTAACAAGAAATAAAGCTTCAACTTATGACGCTTCCAAACGGCACAGCAGTAATGACTTTATGAACTTCTTTACTTGCAAGATTGATAATAAAAAATAGAAAAAAAAATTAAACCATAAAACCGTCCACCAACAGTATTGCATCAGACAGTGCATTGTAGTGTCCATGAGGAAAAATTCCATTCATTCATTGCTATAGGAGAGGAAGAATTATCTTAACTCATTGAATCATCTAAATCAACAACATGTATATGTATTTTAGACCCTAAACTGACTAAGCTACTGAAAGAGATGCTTTCAGAGGTCATAGATCCTCTTCTTAAACTCATTAATTCATCTTTGTCATTAGGATACGTACCTAAAACTTTTAAGATGGCTAGTATTATACCTCTTATTAAAAAACGCAACTTGATCCTAGAGAATTAGTCAATTACAGGCCTATCTCGAATCTACCCTTTCTGTCAAAAATACTAAAAAAGGTAGTATCTCCTCACAACTATGTTCTATTTTAGAAAAAATAAATGATATCAGTGAGAATTTCTAGACAGGATTTAGACCATATAATAGTACTGAGACTGCTCTTACTAGAGTTACAAATAATCATCCGATCTTGGTTGTTTCTCTCTATTAGTGTTATTGGATCTTAGTGCTGCATTTGACACTATCGACCACAACATTCTTTTGACTTGAAAATTATGTTGGCATTAGTGGAATAATTGGCATGGTTTAAATCATACTTATCTGACCGTAATCAGTTTGTAGCAGTATATGAACAGGTGTCATATCGATCGCAAGTTCAGTATGGAGTACATCAAGGCTCAGTACTAGGACTGTTGCTTTTCACCCTGTACATGCTATAATAGGATATATCATTAGGAAGCATGGTGTTAGAATTCACTGTTATGCTGATGAAACTCAGCTCTATATTTCTACACGCCCCGACGAAACATACCAATTCACAAAATTAACGGAATGCATAGCTGATATAAAAAAATTATAATGTATGACTAGTATTTTCCTATTACTTAATAAAAAAAATATCCCCGTATGTAAACCTAGAATACTGTCAAACACCTTGATGGCTGCTCTTTTTTGTCGGTTAGGAACCTGGGTATGCTCTTTGATACCAATCTTTCATTTGAAAACCACATTTCTAGCATCTCTAAAACCGCATTCTTCCATCTTAAAAATATAGCTAAACTACGACATATGCTCTCAATGACAAATGCGGAACAGTTAGTCCATGCGTTCATGACCTCAAGGCTAGATTATAGTGTAATGCTCTACTGGGTGGTTGCCCTGCACGCTTAATAAACAAATTACAGCTGGTCCAAAACACAGCAGCTTGAGTTCTAGAACCAAGAAGTACTGTATGACCATATTAGCCCCGTTCTGTCAACACTGCACTGGCTCCCTATTAAACATTGTATACATTTTTAAATTTAGCTAATTACTTACAAAGCACTAAATAGTTTAGCTCCCCAGTACTTGAGCGAGCTCTTAACACATTATAGTCCTTCACGTCTATTGCGATCTCAAAATTAGTGGATAATACCTAGAAAATCAAAATCAACTGCAGGAGGTAGGTCCTTTTCCTATTTAGCACCTACACTTTGGGACAATCTTCCTAACATTGTTCGAGAAGCAGACACACTCTGTCAGCTTAAATCTAGACTAAAAACACATCTCTTTAACCTGGAATACACATAGCACATTATCAATTTCTATTATTCAAATCAGTTACATTAAGTGATTGTTAGGCTGCATAAACTAGGTCAGCTGGAACCGGGAACACTTCCTATAACACCTGATATACTTGTTACATCATACGAAGAATGGCATCTTTGCTCTCTGTTTATTCCAAGGTAGTGTTGTCAAAAGTACCGACTTCGGTACCAAGTCGGTACTGAAATTAAAAAAATGTGACGCTTTGAGCGCTGTTGAGCGGAATCGTAAACACCTCTGATTGCCCATTGTACTCACGCGCTCATCGAATATGTCTGTGATTGGCTACAATGATCAGCGCTTCAAATACATGTTGTAAATATACATTAATGACGCTCATCACCGAGTGCTTACACAGATACACACGGGCACATTTGAAAACAGGCATCTATCAGCGGACCGGTTTGCTGATAGACGTCTGCTTGTGCTTTCAAACGCTCCCGCTCCCGTTTTTTAAAACACTTTCAAACACTTCTGTGTGCTCTCAAATGCTCCCGTGCGTTGATCATTTGTAGCCAATCACAGACATATCCGATGAGCGCATCAACACATTGGCCAATCAGAGGTGTTTATGATTCCGCTCAACAGCGCTCAAAGCGTCACATTTAAAAAATTTCAGTACCGAGTTGGTACAGAAGTCTGTACTTTTGACAAAACTATTCCAAGTTTTACTGTAGTCAGCCGGATCCGGGCCGTATCCAGATCAGATGGAGGACCTGCGCCTAGACATGACCACAACGCATCCATGAGTGTAGTGGTGTAATGTAACGAAGTAATAATACTTTGTTACAGTACTTAATTTTTTGGGGGGGAGAATCTGTGTTTTACTTGAGTTTTTATATTACTTTCAACTTTCACTTTTACTCCACTACATTTCTTAAATACAATTTATACTTTTACTCCAATACATTTCCCCAAATCATATTCGTTACTTACTACAAAATAAAGTAGGAAGAACACAGACTGCAAGCAAGCATGTTCCGTGTGTGCTACTGCTTTCAAACGCCTGTGGCGTGCAAGGGTTTCTATTTCCAACACGTTTTTGTAGCGTTGAGGATTGTAGCCAATCACAGGCATCTCTGTTGAAAGCAATGGCCAATCAGAGGTGTTTACTGTAGGTAAGTCAGAATCCACTATGAACAAGGTTTTTGTTTAACGCAAGTTCATTGGGTGCTTTCTACACAATCTTAAATCCTCTCATTATAACACCAAAGCGTAGGCATGATGTAAATAAGAGATTCGTTGTGCAGTGTGTAGCTAGATTCATTGATTATAACAAGGAATTTTCGCATGATTGAGTAAGCTCTTTGCTCACTTTCTGTATATAAATAGGCTAAATCTATAATTCATTCACAAATTGAAGAAAAGTTTTGGTTGTCAACGTCCACGTATACTGCAAAGTCTCAGGAGTGAGTGACAAACACATTTAATTATGCGAGTGAATCCGTTAAATTGTTCCACTTGTTCCGCTCAACGGTTAGAGAATACCCAAAATGCACTGTGAGGGTCGTGTCGAATGAATTCCATAGACAGTATATAAACTGGACACAGCGACCCCATTGGATTCAACGGAGACAAGTGAAGTCAATTAGAAGCACTAACTTCCTGATGGTCGAGCGTACTGCGCAGACTCAAACTGAGCTTGACGACGTAGATGTGACGTGAGCAACCCGTCTATCTACTAGTAGCTGTGCCGAGAGAAATCTGAATCATTCCCTTCCGAAACTTGCAGAGACGGAGAGTGTGAGTAGGAGGTGTCCATGAGCTAGAAGCAGGAGAAACTTTTGACAAGTATTCTGATTAATTACTTTGTCATTTTGCCTCCACGTCCCCCCGATTGCGCGCGAGCTTCTCCTCCTGTCCATATGGTAATTCTCTACTGTGCGACAGAGAGTCGCGTGGTTATGACGCAATCGTTAGCCTATTTTTACAAAAACTGCTCCTACGGGGTCATAACGTAAGATACAAGGTAATGGAGCCTTTTATACATTTTCGTGTTTCTTTAGAAATAAATAATGGACAAATGGAGTCTTTAAACGCCTCAGATGTAAAGTTATTCGCTGTCAAAGTGACGCCAAAATGAATGGGAGTCAATGGGATGCTAACAGCAGGTGATGGTCAGCTAGCCAATGGCGGCGCCCGGGGAAACTTCAAAATAATATGAAACCCTGCCCCCCTGATGAATTCCCACGTCTCGCCAGAAGAAGGCGCCTGCAGCTGAATCATCCATCCACCCATTTTCCAAACCTCTGGTCCAATGTGAGTACAGCATAATATCATACAGGTATAAATTCCTTTTTACTTGATCATTAAATTGTGTGATCAAGGTTTATGTACTGTACATGCAAATTTCCATGACAGAGTTCAAGTGGGTGGGGGGTGGGTGGGGTGGGGGGGGGGTGGGTGGGGTGGGGGGGGGGGGGACTTGCCTGTCCCGTGGATTACTCTTATGCCTCTGACCCCTGCCTGTTTCGTTTTGTTTTGTTTGTTTATTTGTTTGGACTGTCTTCCTGTGCTTGACCCTCTGCTTGTTGGATTACGATTCTGGATAACCCCTTTAATAAAAGCTGCATTTGGATCCTCTACCCTCGTGTCTCAGAGCGGTTCGTAACATTACCGACCCTAAATTTTTTGAATGGCAGTGTATCTACTTTGTTATACTCCCATGTTAGTCTGTAAGTTTCTGAGTCAGCCTGTTTTCTGACTGCGAGTCAGATTCCGATTCTGAATCTCTTACCTGCTTTATTGATTTGTGTTGGAGGCTTTACCCCTTTGAACCGATCTGTCTGAATACTTCTGTTTGATTTCGGTCTCTGTGGCTCAGACTGAGTTTTCTTTTTGGGATTTTCACTTTCAAATAAATCTCATCTCACTGTCTTCCCATATTTTTCAAGTCATGCCAAGCTCCTAAATATATTTTTGGGTAGAAATTAAAAAATCTTTATCCAATAAATCCTAAAATATTTTATCAGGTAGAAATTGTGAAAAAATATATATTTAAAAATCCTTCTTCAGTAAATCACAAACAAATGGAAAAATATTTTCAAATTCTTTTTGGGGGTAAAAAATGTGAGAATATTTGAATATTATTGTAATATTAAGGGAACTTGGAGTCAAAAAGGATGAGAAGCAGAGTATTAAAGCCATATCCCCCAGTGGCCCAAGGTTGGTTGAGATTGGTCAGTACTGGGATGGGAGACTTCCTGGAAAAACCAGGTTGCTGCTGGAAGAGTTGTTAGTGAGGTCAGCAGGGGTGCTCACCCTGTGGTCTGTGTGGGTCCTAATGCCCCAGTAAAGTGACGGGGACACTATACTGTAACAACAACCGTCCTTCAAATGAGACGTTAAACAGAGGTCTTGACTCTCTGTGGTCAATAAAAATTCCATGGCACTTCTCGTAAAGAGTAGTAGTGTAACCCTGGTGCTTGGGTCAAATTCCTTGCACTTGCCCAGATCAATCATGGTCTCCAAATAAACTCCATCCACTGAATTGGCTTGATCACTCTCTCTCCTTTCCACCTAGCTGGTGTGTGGTGAGCGCATTGGTGCAATTGTGGCTGCCATCATCCAAGTGGATGTCACACACTGGTGGTGGTTGAGGAGTAGGGTAGTAATGATATTCAAACCAAACCATAAAACCGCCCAGCCCTAGCCCAATGTTGAGGTTGACCTCACTTTACCTTACGTCACAAAACAAATTTTACTTCCTTGACATTTGATTAAATAGTAATTGGGGTGTAACAGTACACGTATTAGTAATTGGGGCGTAACAGTACACGTATTCGTCCCGCAAATTTTAATGTGTCTTTCAGTGTCCACAGCTTGGTAGTCAGTTAAATATATGCACTATATTAGCCTATATATATTCATTTTATTTTACTTAACCTGTTAGTGATGTTTTGTTTATTTAATGCATGTTTAAAATATCTGTCATGAAAATGACAGCCAGTGTGTAAATTATTATATTTCAACAACGAATTGGAGAAAAAAAACATATAATTAAATGTATAAGTTAGTTAATGCAAAAACTGCCTTATGTGTACTTAATTTAGGATAACAGTTTGGGCTCCCTATATATTTTACAGCATTGGCAGAGATAATATTTTTTATCATTAAGAAACTTTAAATTATAACTGAATTAATTTAAAGAAAGAGACACAATTTTTTCATTAAACCACTGTTTAATAATAAAAAAGAAATTTTATGTTTAGTTTTCTCTCCCCTGCTGTACCAAACCATACTGAACCGTGACGTCAAAACCGAACCGGCAGTTTTGTATACCATTACACCCCTATTGAGGAGAGACCCCCGATATGATTGTGAAGCACTTTGGGTGTACAGTAGTACATAAGAAAAGCGTTATATAAATGTATAAAAAATATAAAAAGTATTGTGTATCCGTTGGCACTACGATACTGTATTCAATTCTGTAGATACTGTACATTTACACAGATTCACAATAAAAAAAATAGAAAGATTGAACACAAGAACACATCCAAGCTTCCATTGTGCTTCTATTGTAGCTTGTGCTGGATGTGTGTATTTGAGCGCAGACAGAAATAAAGACACGTTTATCGACTTGCTCAGATGAATCGGTGCTGATTGTCTGAATGTTGATGGGACGGTGAAGTGATCTGGAGTGCCAGGTGTGTGTGTGATGAGTGTGTCTTACCAGGAAGACCAGAGGAGGGCAGCCAATCAGAGCCATGGCAGTGGAGAGTTTGCGCTTGTTGCCACCGCTGTACGTTCCTGCAGATTTCTCTGAGTATTTCACAAGGCCGAGCTTCTGAACACCCCACTCAGCCACCTTGAAAGACAGAAAGAGAGAGAATATCACTGCATATACATCAATTCAAATAAACATCCACCCATTCAACACTAAAACTCAGATGAAACTATTGATTTAAAACCCCAAATAACATAAAATAAAATAAAACCAACATATGGCAATATGACACGATACTGATACAACGTTAACGATGTACGAAACGAAACGAAAGAACCAATTGCTGAAACCAACTAAAACTATAATGAAATTCAAGGAATTGTTTTATATATTATATCTTTTTTCTCGCAATTGTGACTTCATTTCTGAGAATTGCAAGAATTGCAAGCTATAAACTCACAATTGTGAGATATAAACTTGCATTTCTTACTTTTTTTTTTCTTGCATTTGCTACTCAATTTCTCGGTAACACTTTATAATAAGTATACAGTAATAAAGTACTTGCAAATCATTTGGAAACTATTAATTTATAGTTAATTCAAGGTTTACATAGTTTCTACATTGTTAATATATTAAAGGTGGGATCAGTAGTTTTTGAAGAACACTTTTGAAAACTGTGTTTGGACCAACTACCAAAACACACTTGTAACCAATCAGCAGTAAGGGGCGTGTCTACTAATGATGGGGAGGAGAGAGCGCTCAGTGCACACAGCTCAGACATTATGGTGCGTTCAAGTCCTTCTGGGAAGTTCGTACTTAAGAGGTGGGAAGTTGTGTTTACAACGGCAGGTGCATTCAAGTCACTTTCGTCCGAGTAAAATGGCGGTCTACTTTTTCTTAATTAATTACACAAAAATACAGCAAGGTTCTTAAACTCTAGTTCTAGAAAATGAAGAACAAAGATTTGCATAAGGTGTGCTTTGCTTTTTTATGTTTTTAGTTAATTTATGAAGCCACTGCAAACTTTATCGTTACATATTACATTGTTATTTTATAATGCTATCATACTCTGTGCAGGCAATTAGCTTACTGCGCTATACTTAGAAAAGCCTGACAATATCACAGCTAAATACCTTTAAGTATTGTGGTATTCTGCCATGTTTCTCAATGACACGCCCCCAACTCGTAAAGATCGGGGCTTAAAGAAAATCCCGAGATCCGCACTCGTATTTACGACATTGTGGTGGCATTCAACTCGTAAATACGATCTATACGAGATGACTTGAACGCACCATTAGCCGAATGACTACAGAAAGAGAGATGGCCGATAAAAAACAAAAGAAGAAAATGTCTGTGGATCTTAAAATTAAAAAGAAGGCCTACAACCAGGCAAGAGGTAGAACTTGTGTTAATATCCGAGAAGCTTCCCAGCGCTGGAGAGATCTCAAGGAGTGGAAAGGCCTAACATCGGACGCCGAGTTTACTTTATTTCTTCTTGATAGGCGAGCAAGTTAACATTGTTTCGTTTTGTTTCACAGAACTAATACATGCTGGCCATTGCTTGAATATGCTCGTGTGGCATCTTTTCTTGTTTTTTTCATTTGCGATATTATTGTCGTTCGATTCAGCTATGAAAAACACACATATAAGCCTGGAGCGTTTAAACCACGTCCACTGTCTGTTTCAAGCGTCGGCTCCCAAAGTGTGTTTGAAAAGTAAGATAATATACTTCTGATGTTTATTTCTTTGGTTCCTCACTTAGTGATCGATATGATATAACCCCCTAATCTTGTTATAGTTGTGATATATTCGTTACTATGACTGTCGTACTCGTGCTATCGAGTTGATCATAACTTAGTTGAGCGTCGTCTTCCACGTGAAACGGAGCTGAACCATTGACGCGTTAAAACACACATTACTACTAAAACACATTAGACATGGATTACCAGAGTAACAGATTACTTTCACTTACCCTCGGCCTGATCCCACCTTTAATAGGCTATACAAAAATAGTGAGTTTATCGTCACTGTAATTAATACAATTATTATTGTTTAATTAGCTCATAATATGTAAAGATTTAGAGTTAGATCATGTTTTTTTATGCTTTATTAACAATTTAAGCATAAATAGTTCTCCTGTTAGACTAGGAAAAATCTGAAAATATAATTAAGTGCTTTAAACCAATCTTTATTGGACTTTAATTGCATTAGTATTAAGTGTTCCTTAAGTATTTAGCCTGGTCTAAAACAGTTTCTGGCCAATTATAATAATGAATGAATAGTCAAAGTCTTCTCCCATTATTGTTTCAATTGCAACCGTTAATGCTTCGCCAAAAAGGTATTTTTCGGGCAGGCCCTAAAAACATGAAAATTATTAGCCATTGAGGTTCATTGCCTCCAAACAAAAGACTCTGTGTGTCTGTGTTTAGTGCTGTTAATTTAGGAGTTGTATAGAATCATACAAAATTCTTCCAGTTTGTATTATTTGCCTGTGTCACACATAAATCTGTCCAGTCTTCCTCTGTTATTTGAGATTCAGACTCCTTCCCCCATTTTTGTTTAATGTATTTTGACGGATGGTTCTTTGGCCTCGTTTACACTGCAGGTCTTGATGCCCAATTCTGATTTGTTGCCTATATCCGATTTTTTAGACCGTCCGTTTACACGTTCTTTCAATTGTGACCCATATCCAATTTATGTGTTTACACTTGCCATACTATCTGAAACATCATGCATGCTTAAAGGGGGTTCTCGCACAGATGGACAAACGCGAAATATGCTTGATGCTAGCTTTGCGATATAGCCTATGCGAAGTTCGCCAAACATCACTATGATTTTGAGGCGGAGGAGGACGAAAAGGGCCATCATCATTGCACATATAGGCTACTTCAGTTATTGTGTGCGAGAGAGTTCTCAGGACTGGTGGGAGCATATTGTGGCGGGCTTTTAGCAAGCCAACCTTTCATATGTTGTGTCAACGTTTGTCCACATTCCTCTCCTACGACGACACGACGTTTCGTTGGGCCATCCATCCCTTTGCAAATGCGCGTCGAGATTGCTCTCGTCATTAAACTGCAGAGATAGCCTAATGCTTCAGAAAATCCGATCTGCCTGTTTACATGACGCATTGGAACATATCGGATTTATTTCCACATATGAATGAGGCCTGAAACCGATCTCGAAATATCCAAATGCATGCGTTTTTTTCCTGTTTACACGGTCATAGAACACATCCGATCTGTGTCGGAAAAAAAAATCGGAATTGGGTCACATTTCACTGACAGCGTAAACGAGGCCTTAGAGGCTTGTATACATCCATATAAACTTGAAACCAGCTTTGTGTTATCTTCTAATATATATGCATTTGAAAATAATGTAACCAAATTATAATCTTCTGTCAATTTACTTTAAACTTTTTTTCTTTTCTTTTTTAAATAATCAAATTTGCAGGAATCTATAAAAATCCTGCTTTTCTTGTCCACATGTCTCTAAAATTACCTGATGACTCTAGTTTTCCTTTGGAGATGATTGAACAGTAAAATGTAATGCCTCTCCAAACCTGCTGTTTTAATCTTTAGTCTAGCATAGCAGGTTCAAAACCTGGGTCAAAAGCTATCCAACATAATACTCAAGTTTGGTATACACCAGCATACTAAATGTTTCAACTGTGCGGTATAATAATAATCCTAAAGACATGGTAGAGCTCTATCTTTCTTCTCTTTCGCCAATGGCAATGTCTTAAACCGTATCCTAGGTCTTCTGCTATTCCAGACAAACCTTGAAATCGATATATACAATTAAAGCAGCATATTTGTTTTTTGGGGTCTAAATATTTTGTATCATTCAGACGTATAATATTCTGTGCCCAGTGCCTTATTTGCTTTCAACTTTGATATAGCACTATTTAATTCTTCTATCATTATTTCAGCCACCAGTGCTTTATTCTGTTGTTCCCCTATTGATGGCAATAGCAATGAGAATAAGGTATACCCCTGAGTGGTTATTACAGTTTTTGATTTTTGATCTGAATTATAATTCTTGATAGAATGGCATGCTGAATAAAAAGTGTTTTTCCCCTGGGGTGAAATTCTCTCCATATATCAATATACCCAATTATTTAAATGGTTCTTTGAACCATTTTGGCATTTGAATTCTTCTTTTTGGAAGGATTAGACATATCCAGTCTTAAAGGTGCAATTGGTGATCTGGGAAATGCAAACTTTAGCCTGCTAGCATTGAAAGCATACGATCCCACCCTCCCTGCAAATCGCCGTCCAAAGCCATGCCTCCTCCAAAACACATGAACGTGCACAGACCAGAAGCGAGACGACTAGAGACAACGCTATTGGATAACATCATGTGTTATTCACATGATGTTATACAGTGAGAGGAGAAACAGAAGCACTTGCTTGCATACATAAGTATGTGATTGTGAACAGTTCAGACTACAGTTCAGAAGTTGACCTGTTGACAAAGGAAAGAATGTACTTCTTCAGGTCTTTTGCATCATCTGCCACAATCTCGTAGATTTGGGTACCATTTTCGAAAAACATTCAATTCAATTTAGCTGGATTTGGTGTTTGTAACCGAATCTTGGTTTTGAGCTCCTTACGTGATATTAAAAGCCAAGCTCCGATTTTATAATCCTCGTCACAAAGTCCAGTAGGGTGCTTCTCTTGGATCCCTCCCGGACCTCCGGGTTGTTCCATCTTGAGCGAGCTTCTAGGTCGGTTGACCGTTTGTAAAGCCTCACTTGCCACTACGTTTTATTCCTCGATATCGGCTATGCGCTGTTCTGCTTTCATCATTTGGGCGTTAGTAGTTTGCATGTCGCTTGAAAAGTCTTTCAATTTATGGTTAATTTCTTCTCTAAACTCATTCACTTCTGCTACTTCCGCTTGTCATCATGAAGAGAGAGACAAAATTCACCCATATCACTTTAAAAATCCACTCTGAGCACTCGGATCTCATCTCAAATGGCCTGTATATCAGAGTTAGCATTGCTTGTGCATATGTTGTAGTCTTTGACAAAAAATATGATTTTCTCAGCGTTTTGTTCAAAATGTTGCATTTTTTTATGAGACTTACCCAAATTTAAGTGTTGATAAAAAAGAATGCATAAAGCTAGAATATTTTTTTTGTTGTTGTGTCTTTGTTTTGTTTAAAAGCAGAGGCTTTGTTCTTTCTTTTGATATATTGCACGTTCAGATATTCATACAATAAAAATATTCTGGGGGCCATGAAACTTTTGTAAAAACGATCAAAAATACTGGCAGTGGCTGGCAACTTAAAAAATATATAAATAAAGGGGAAAGAGTTAAATATGTTGCATAAGTACTATTTGCAATAACACGAACATTAAGGAAATAATAGGCCTATTAGGCAATTTGAAATCTTTTTTCTTTTTTTTTCTTTTTTTTTTTACAATTTATTATTATTTAATATTAGGCTTTTTTCTTTCTTTTTTTAAGTTGGTAGACAGAGCCAGCTTTTTTGATTATTTTCACAACATTTTCATGGCCCCAGACTATTTTGTAGTATGAATATCTGAACATGCAATATATAAAACGTACGAACAGTCTCAGCATAAAAAAAATAAAAAAAAATAAAAACTTCCTTCATGCATTATTTTTTTTATCAACACTTGTATGTGGGTGTTTCATAAAACAAGCAACATTTTGAACAAAAAACTGATCAGATTCAGAATGATGATCAAAACATAGATGGAACAAATTGCTTATCAACACCCCCAAAGCCTGTATAGTCCTACACCTCTTCATGGGTTCAACAGTTCATTCAGTTATGTTAGGTTGATTTATATGCTCTTTAATGTTTGATGATCATGTTATTTTACATGTGCAGAAGCAATGCTTGTTTCTGCTTCTTCTGAAGTTTGCGCAGAGATAGCTTTTTTTTTTTTCTCAAAATCTTTCAAGGCTTTTACCTTGGAACCTATTTCATGGTTTGCGTTCTCGAGCCACCAGGCACTGCTTTGTGCAAATGAGCGGCCGGAGCGCATTAAGGGTTTTCTGTTAGAAAAGTTTTGTGTTAGCGGCCCCTAAGTTAATAACTAATGATCGTTGCGACAGAAGTGAATCAATCAAAACTAACTTTAGCTTATATATAAGCTATATACAATAACTTTATAATAGAGCTGCTGTAAAGCCAAAACTATCTCTGTTACTTTAATTTCCTATTATCACTGTAAAGCTGCTTTGAAACAATCTTGTTAACAGCGCTATATAAATGAAGGTGACTTGACTGAATGAGCTACACCAGCCACTTCTGTCCCGTGTCTGCTGCTTCTGTTCTGAAACTTCAGGCGCTGCGATTCTGCAGCTGTTTACTGCCTGTCTAGAATGTGCAGAAACAAGTGGAATGATATAAACGCTGATACGGGTGTAATATCGCACTCCTGGAAGGCCCCAATCAGATTCGATGACCAGAACAAATTTTTAGTTTTAGAAATATGTATAATCTAATAAAAATAGTATTGTATAATAATATTTTAAAATGATGTTATATATATAAATCTATAATCGATGTTATAAATCTAAAAATAAATATTAATATAATTCAATATAATATATTGAAAATGAAAAACACAATAACCTTGGTGTGTGTGATGTTGCACAAGCCAACCAGTTGTAATGGATCAAAGACTTGTGAGACCACAGACACACACACTTTGATGGTTTTGTTGCTGAAAGGTCTACAGAATGAACCAAACACACACACAGAAGAGGGAGAGAGAGAGAGATTCCATGGACAGAGAGTGAATTTTAGATACAAAGACTAAGGGTCTACAAAACAAAGACCGCAGGCTCTGTTACCATGGAAACCTCCTTTTCCGGAACCCCTCGGAGTCGAGCGTAGAACTCCAGGTGTTCTCTTCCCGTCAAAAGGTCATCTATCGCGTCAAACTGCGGACAGTAACCCATATTCTGCTGCACCAACTGCATTTCAGTGCGGATGCTGAAAAGTTAAACAAGAAATCACTCTTAACTCCTTAGCAACTGCATAACACCACGTTTTAGCTGGAAACAAGCAGTGTTATTTTAGTATCATTGAGATACTATTACACTTTTTTATTTATTTTTATTTTATTTTTTGTAATTTTGTTGTTGTCATTTAATTAGTTTTTCTTTAAATGTATATAGTTTTTATACATTGGTTTATACATGGTTATTTTAGTACATCAAGTTAAACTACATTAGAAATGTCGCTTTGGCAACTAACTAAAATCATCTTTTACAAAATAACGTTGATTTTGTAAAAGAGGTCCTATTATGCTTTTTTACATGTTCGACTTTCTTTAGTCTGCAATGTTGCTGTTTGAGCATGATAAAGGTCTGCAAAGATCACAAAGAGCACAAAGTCACTCCAAAGGTGTTATTCTCTATATCAGTAAGCACTGTTTCTGAACTCCCTTTAAACGCCTCGATAGTAGTCTTGAGTTTTCTTCCAGGAACGCACACATCACAATATTCCTCATTTAAATAATTCCCACCCAAGGTAGACGCAAAATAAAGGGGTAAGACCTGGTTGAGTTGCGTTAATAGTGTGTTGAAACTTACGGTCATGGTAAGGTACGTGGGTTAGTTGGGGGGTAACGAATTACAAGTAACAATTACTTTTTTAAAGTAACACATTATTTTAAGTTTTTAAAGTTTTTCTTTCTCCTATTTATTTACCTCTACTGTACAGGGGTTAATTTGCATTTCCTAATTCATCACTTCACTTTTGGCATGAAAGGACCTTTGTCCTATGTATATACCTATGTATATAACCTTTACATTTGCCAAAATTAGACCCTTTTTATTTGTTACGCATTACTTTCTATAAAAAAAAAAAGGCAATTAGTTACTTTTTTAGGGGGTAACACATTATTTTAACTTTTCCCAACACTGAAGGGGGGTAACATTTCCCAAACACGCTCGAAGCGGTTGAGCAATCACAACACACTGGTCCAGCCAATCAATTAGAGCACATTGTGTTTTTCGGAAGGAGGGGCTTCATAGAGACATGAACTAAATAGAGTGGTGCAGGTATGACATCACTTTGTAGGCCAACCGGCAGTTAGCATTACGCTGGTTCCCTTAACAAAAATCCAATAGGATTTTCCCTTAAGCTTTTGGATTATCGCTAAAAACAAGCTCTATGATCAACAAAAGTTTATGACACTTGCACGTTTTGTCCTTCAAGATAATTATCACAGATGAACACAACTTTTATGAATTTTGAAGCCTAAATGCAGTCGCCAGAAGTAAAAAGCTAAAGGTAGGCTATAAATGAACTACACCGTGGTCCTATGACTTCAACGTCACCATCACTAACAGCATAACGATGCTGTAAAAGCGGACTGAGTTTACCTTTTCGGCGTGATGATGTTTAATCTCCCCGACAGCCTCTGTAGTCCCATTTAGCCACTTGTTAGCAATCACCTTTTTCAAAACACGTAACAGCTTAAAAAAATCACGAGTGGGGTAAAGATGTATTTTATGAATAAAACGTGAAAGTGTCTTGAGCTTGTGTTCACTGCCTAATTTCAGTAATTTAACCAAAACCCCATTCAAAAACCCATTGACTTCAGGACGATGGAACCGGAAGTGCAAAAATGCTAACTAGCTTCCGTGTTGTGACCTACAAAGTGATGTCATACCTGCACCACTCTATAAAGTGTTACTGGCAGACTGGGAAAAAAGAGGTGCTGGAACAATGTAAAATTTGCGATAAATATTTTGAACATTCAAGCATGAAAACCTTTTCTAGTAAACTCTAAAACCAAAATCAAGACTTTAAAAAAGGGCATAATAGGTCTCCTTTTAGGTTACCCAGCTTACTGTGGGAAATGAATGATAAAAAAATAAAAAAATAAAAATTCCCTTTAATTTATGGGAAATATAATTGATCAAAACCAACATTTGGCAAACTAGATAGACTCAACTGAGTGAAGTCAATTTGGCCTATATTTGCAACCCTGCTACCCATTCTGATGTATTTCTTTGATTTTGATTATTTTATGTTAAATTTATATAAAGCTCACCAAAAAATTATTAGAAAATAAAACAACTCATACACAGTAATATTTAGTTCGACCTCCCGAGGTTGACAATGAATATTTGAAGATCAAGCACCTGTTTTCCCCCGACCAATTATGCATAGTAAATTTACTGAACTTTAGTGTTTTTTTACCCTCTTTAGTAAGACTTAAGTACAGCTTTATACTTAATTGTATAATTACTTCTATTGCTTTCATACAGTGTACCTGTGTCCGTTTACGAAGGCATCTCCTGCTGTCGGGCTGATGTCTCCAGTCAGCATTTTAAAAGTTGTAGTTTTACCTGCACCATTTATCCCCAACAAACCAAAACACTGCAAACCAAACACACACAATGATTTAGTGACAAATGCATTAAGAGAAAAAAACAGTACCTCAACGACCCGATGAGAAACACAATTTTCAAGCCAGTGTTGACATATTTAACAACACTTAGTAGCTTTCAAAGAGTATCACAGCAATGAGTCAATGTTTGTTTCTTGCTAATAATAGAGGGTGGCAGGTGGTATCAGGGGAAAAAGACAGTTATAAAATATTATAAAATGTCATTATTTATTTTTATTGCTGCCAAAAATTAAATGCATATCTGCAAAAAGTAATTCCATGGGGTCTTTAGAGGCTGAAGTTACTTAAAGACCTTTGGCATTATACTCTTATTAAAAAATAATGAAATTCGTTTAGACACTTTCTTCTTATTAGTGCTTAAAATAAGTTTCCATTTTATATGAGTGTGTGTCATTGTCATTTACCTCTGCAGCAGGAACACCCACACAGACTTTATCCACGGCTGGAGTGAGCTTCACACGGTACATCTGAAGAAAATAATAATAAAAATAATAAAAATCACTTGTTTAGAGCTTTATTTTTTTGTTAACACTTTATTTTGATGTTCCACTTTAGACATTCTACTAACTAGAAGTAACTTTATATCTACATGTCAACTTATTCTACTAACCCGAACCCAGACATCTAACAGTCTACTAAAATTCTAATGAGAGTTAGTTGACATATATTTGCAAAGTTGCATAGTTAGTAGAATGTCTAAAGTGGACTGTCGAAATAAAGTGTAACACATTTTTTGTTTGTTTTGTAAATATAAAACTGTTTTCTGTGTGGAAAACATTATGTGATCCTCTAAGAACTAGTGCTGGGCAACGATTAATCGCATCCAAAATAAAACTTTGTGTTTACCTAATATATGTGTGTGTACTGTGTATAATAAGTTTATATATATAAATACACACACATGCATGTATATTTAAGAAATATTTGCATATATACTCTGTATATATTTATACATCATTTATATTATATATAAATATACATATTTTATATATAAATTACAAATTTTTCTTAAATATATATATGCATGTGTGTGTATTTATATATACAAAATAATTATACACAGTACACACACATATATTATGTAAACACAAACTTTTATTTTGGATGCGATTAATCGTTGCCCAGCACTACTAAGAACATATTAACCCTGTAAAATCTGACATATGAAATAATAGATTAGTAGTAGATTATTATAGATTATCAAATCTCTGTAGCTTTAAAACATATAATGCAATGCAATACAAAGATGATTGAGAGATTAACAAATAAACGTTCCTCAAAAGCCTGATGGATCATATTTGACAAACATTTGAACATGATATATATGGATAATCAAGTAAATCTAAACAGCTTCCAGTAAATGTTCATCTTGAAATATTACTAACAATATAAAAGTTATTCTGTGAATAGCATCTGTCCATCATCACAGAAAATAATTTCAATTTAAAGTGCAGCGATGCAGTCCATAAAAAGGGTTGTTTGAGCTGTACTAGAGCTGTCTGAATGTTGAGAACTGTACATTCTCCTAGAATATCTTTCAGGAATATTCAATATGAGGACTCAGTCGGTCTGAGATGTCTGGGAAAGAAGTGGTGAGGATCTCCTACATTAACACCTGTCCACACTCAGCCGCAGACTCATGAAGAACGGCGCGTGATTCATGTCACACAAACAGTGTCTCTTGAGTAGAGACAGCTGCTCTCTGCCAGTCTAGCTCAGCGCTGAGAGACATCTGATTACAGAACAGGACCAATCAAACTCTCACTCTTAATCACTGGACACTCCTGTGCACATCTGTACACTCGCACGCCTGGAACCACGAGCCTCTGCCCTGAATAAGTCTATCCTTGTGAAACAAGAAGCATTACTTTTTACAGAAATAATATACTTTAAAAGAATATACTTAGGAGTAAACTGAATGTAATGTTTTCAGACACCTAACTGCATGTTAATTGTAATTAAATGAAAATGTGCAATAGTTTAATTTGATATCAAATGCAATAAGCAGAAGTTTAGAGTGTTTTGACCCACTAAATTAGGACTAAAGTACATCTTTATATGTAATTTCATAATTGCTTCTATTTACAGGCTTTGAATTATGGTTAAAGTGTACTGCCGAATATACTGACAAGCATTTATGGTAAACTAAACTTTACTTTAATGTCATTTCTAATGAAACTCATTTTTAAAAGAGTAAGCACAAAAAAAAAAACTGGCGTTTCTTCTGAGCCTTTTTGATTATTAAATAATCAAGTGGGGAAAAACGGTATTGATCAGAATAACCCTGCTGTGGAAAAAATTTTTGTTAAATTGTTCAAAACTGTTTTAGCTCATTTAGCTGGTATCAACTGTTCACCCGACTTTTCACAACTGTCCACAACTATGGCACTTTTCAAGGTATGAAGCTGGTAATTCATCATCCCTGAATGAATGTAATGAAACACTGCACCTCACTGATGCCACAGGAATAAGGAAATACCTTAGTAAGGTCACATATTTGGAGCAGGTCATTCTGAGCTCCACCCTGGTGCACACGTTCACGCTCCCGAGCCACATCTTCATCCTCTCCTCCTGATGATGTAGGCAGTGACTTTATCGACCTGTGTGTAAAGATGTGTGAATTTCACTGCAGATCAGACATCATGATTATGTGTGTGTATATTTTAGAGCTGCACGATTACTCGTTAAAAGACCGCGATCTCGATTCAAACACCCACTCGACCTTAATCCTAAATGACAGCTATTCGCCTGTGTCTATTAAACCTTTGACAAAATTACTCCGGAACATTCAAATCTGTGTTTGACCTAGAGAGAGAGCAGTTGTCATGTATTGGTATAGGCTTCACAAACAGTCACAACCCACACAGAATCATTATTTCTGTGTTACAAATATTCAAATAATCACAGCAGTACTGGGATAAAAGCTTATAGTTCGTAAATAAACATTGATGTCTATGGTAGTGACCAAAGTACAGAAAAGCACCTTTTGAAAGTAACTTGGCGCTTCTAGTAACAATTGTATAAATTACATCATCACGCCACTGGGTGGCGACAAGTGACCTAAAACATTTTTTTTGTCATTGAATCATTCATTTAAGAGACTTGTTTCAAAAATGCTGATTCATCAAGTAAAGAAAAAAGTATGAGTAAGGGCCTGTCCACACGGAGACGCGTTTCGCTGTATACGTATACATTTTTTATCGTATTGGCGTTTCGTCCACACGGATCCGGCGTTTTCGGACACTGAAACCGCTATTTTTTGAAACCGGGTCCCAAGGTGGATAAATCTGAAAACGCCGCCCTTGCGTTTTCGTGTGTACGGCCAATCCGTACATTTTGTGAAAAGATGATGTCATCACACCAAGTGTCAACTAGTCAGACACCGTCAAGTCACAGCAACTACATTTATGGTTTTTCATATTGTTCAACAAAGTTCTTGTTTAAAAAAGAAAAAAGAAAAGAAAAAAAGAAGCTACTGTGCCTAATATTATTGTTGTATACAGCGCGCAAGGTTTAGGTTTATGCTCATGCTTTAAGTCTTCTTCTCCGTTTTTAGTGTATGTCTGTGGCAGAATTACAGCGCCACATACTGGTCTGGCATGTATACTACATCGTTTTGAGTCGGTTTCAGTGGTTTCGTGTGTACGCAGATATTTCTTGAGACGACGCCGTGTTTACGGAATTTTTTTTTGGAACGGGGAAAAAAAATATCGGATAGGGAAAGCTCTGGCTTCGTGTGGATGTCACTGAATCATTCATTCAAACGTTTATTTTTTTTAAACAATTAATTCAAATTAATGAAACATTTTAATAAGACTGCAGTAATTAACAATTTGTCAGAACCTTTTGTCAGAACTGTTATTTTGTTTAGTTGTATATATACACACACACACACACACACACACACACACACATATATATATATATATGTAGATAGATAGATATGAAGTACAATTAATTACAATGATATAATTGTTTTCTATTTAAATATATTTTAAAATGTACAAGTACATGTTGTTCATATATTTGTATAATGACACTGTAAAAAGGGCACCATAAAAGAAGGTGTAATTGAGAAAATGTTCATTATTCCAACCTTTTGACTAGTACTGTAGGTGCCAACCGATTTTTCTTTAGGTGTGAGATTTTTAAACGTGTAAAGAAGTGTGTTTTCCTTACCTTGGTTTGCAGAAGAACTTGTACTGTATGAGAAGGGTCAGGCCGAACATAACTGCCCCCTGAATGGTCATGGCAAACAGATTCTTGCCCACCAAGTTCCAGTTGAGAGGATTTTCAAAGCGGTCTTCACCTGAAAACAGAGAACTCACTTACTTTACCACAAATATCAGCTTTCAACACTGAACTACAAGCTTCCGCATGCGTCAATGTCTTACCCAGGTTTTTGTAGAGGGTGGCCATTGCCTGGTTTTTGGCCATGTCCATCAGGCCTCTTCCCAAACAGAAATGAGGAAACACCAGCAGAGCCTGCTTCACTATGTCATTGATGCGAGTTATATTCTGGACATAAAAACAGATGAGACAGAGAACGGCAATGTTAGATTGGAAACACATGATCCTTCAAAATGAGTGAATTTACATGCACATTGTTTCACTGATTGTGTCATATGGATGTTTATATAGTTATTTTCTGATCTTTTAATTGATAATGACTTCTCATTATGCACATACCAGTGTTATTTTAGTATTTTTTTAAATATATATTTTAGAATATTTATTAACATTTTGAATTATCTTTTATTTTAGTTTTAAGTTATTTTGTGCTTAGTCATTTTTAATATTTGTTTTTAGCTTTATATTTTATTTTATGGTTTAGTTTTTAGTAATTTTTGTACTTTAGCCCAAACTTCAGCTCTAACATTTTTAAGTCTAAGTTTTTCATGTAATATTTATATTTAATTTTATTTAAATTATTACAATTTTTTTTTAAAGCCTTAGTGTTAGTTAACAATAACAATTGTTAGGAAAAGAGCAACATTCCTGTTCTGTTGAACTTCTCCTTTTGGTTTTCACATAAGAGCATACGGGTTTAGAAGTGATTAAATTATGACAGAATATTTATTTTTGGGAAACTATATTCCATTAAATGTTTTTTTTCTTTTTTTGTATAAGGTCATAACTATTTGAAGCAAACCCTGACACACCTAGATTTTGCTTTGCATTATACAGTGGGTACGGAAAGTATTCAGACCCCCTTAAATTTTTCACTCTTTGTTATATTGCAGCCATTTACAAAAATCATTTAAGTTATTTTTTTTCCTCATTATTGTACACACAGCACCCCATATTGACAGAAAAACACAGAATTGTTGACATTTTTGCACATTTATTAAAAAAGAAAAACTGAAATATCACATGGTCCCAAGTATTCAGACCCTTTGCTGTGACACTCATATATTTAACTCAGGTGCTGTCCATTTCTTCTGATCATCCTTGAGATGGTTCTACACCTTCATTTGAGTCCAGCTGTGTTTGATTATACTGATTGGACTTGATTAGGAAAGCCACACACCTGTCTATATGAGACCTTACAGCTCACAGTGCATGTCAGAGCAAATGAGAATCATGAGGTCAAAGGAACTGCCTGAAGAGCTCAGAGACAGAATTGTGGCAAGGCACAGATCTGGCCAAGGTTACAAAAAAAATTCTGCTGCACTTAAGGTTCCTAAGAGCACAGTGGCCTCCATAATCCTTAAATGGAAGACGTTTGGGATGACCAGAACCCTTCCTAGAGCTGGCCGTCCGGCAAAAACTGAGCTATCGGGAGAGAAGAGCCTTGGTGAGAGAGGTAAAGAAGAACCCAAAGATCACTGTGGCTGAGCTCCAGAGATGCAGTCGGGAGATGGGAGAAAGTTGTAGTAAGTCAACCATCACTGCAGCCATCCACCAGTCGGGGCTTTATGGCAGAGTGGCCCGACAGAAGCCTCTCCTCAGTGCAAGACACATGAAAGCACACCTGAAAGACTCCAAGATGGTGATAAATAAGATTCTCTGGTCTGATGAGACCAAGATAGAACTTTTTGGCCTTAATTCTAAGCGGTATGTGTGGAGAAAACCAGGCACTGCTCATCACCTGTCCAATACAGTCTCAACAGTGAAGCACGGTGGTGGCAGCATCATGCTGTGGGGGTGTTTTTCAGATGCAGGGACATGACGACTGGTTGCAATCGAGGGAAAGATGAATGCGGCCAAGTACAGGGATATCCTGGACGAAAACCTTCTCCAGAGTGCTCTGGACCTCAGACTGGGCCGAAGGTTCACCTTCCAACAAGACAATGACCCTAAGCACACAGCTAAAATAACGAAGGAGTGGCTTCACAACAACTCCGTGACTGTTCTTGAATGGCCCAGCCAGAGCCCTGACTTAAACCGAATTGAGCATCTCTGGAGAGACCTGAAAATGGCTGTCCACCAACGTTTACCATCCAACCTGACAGAACTGGAGAGGATCTGCAAGGAGGAATGGCAGAGGATACCCAAATCCAGGTGTGAAAAACTTGTTGCATCTTTCCCAAAAAGACTCATGGCTGTATTAGATCAAAAGGGTGCTTCTACTAAATACTGAGCAAAGGGTCTGAATACTTAGGACCATGTGATATTTCAGTTTTTCTTTTTTAATAAATGTGCAAAAATGTCAACAATTCTGTGTTTTTCTGTCAATATGGGTTGCTGTGTGTACAATAATGAGGAAAAAAATGAACTTAAATGATTTTAGCAAATGGCTGCAATATAGCAAAGAGTGAAAAATTTAAGGGGGTCTGAATACTTTCCGTACCCACTGTAGGGCCTATATAATAAGTCTAAATGTGAAAAATATGTCAAAAGAACATTCATTTTATCATTCTATGTGGAGTCTATCATTATATTTTATACCATGGGCTGTTTAAATACTCGATTCTGATTGGCTGGAAGGTGTGCAGTAAAACCCTTTAATGCACAGGTAGTTCCAGTCAGTTTGATTACAGTTACAGTTCGAAATGAATCCGCTACTATAAACATTGGTAACCATAGTAACACAGTTACACTTGCAAGCAGAGTGAGAGACTCATATGAAAACGTTTATTTAGGTAGGCTAAATGGATGATTTTTGCATATCGTTTAATTTGTATGGTGAATATGGCAATTTTGAGAAATGGGCCCAGGCACAAGACGAAAAAGAAGACTTGTTGAATGACAAAAAGCGGCACAAAGAATTAACAATAAATAAATGACATTAGTTCAAATAAAGATTGCCTTGTCACTGTCAGTGTTGCCTGTCATTCATAAATAATTTTAATAAATCCATTAAAGAATCATTAAGTTAGCTATATGCTTAAGCAACGAGGGGACTGTAGCTGCTAGACTTTAAAGAGACGCACACAGGTAACGCTAACTCGCGCACGCATCTCTCTCTCTCTCGCTCGCTCTGTTCCTTCTCTTTCAGTTCTCTGTCTCTCTCTTTTAATAATGAATTTAAATAAATGTGATGATTCATTCAAATAAAAGCAATCCGATGGCTCTACTTTATTTAAAGTGGACGGAGTGCTAGAACTAACGAGCCGTAACTTAAGAAAATAACCGTCATTTTTACACGTCTGTTAAAAAATTACACTGTGAACATCAGTTACAGCTTTAACTTGGCAAATAACCAAGGAATTTTAATGCACTTCGTAAAGGCAACCACCCTCCGCTTCGCGTCGGGCGGTTCTTCGCCTCTACGTCGTGCATTAAAATCCTTTAATGCATGGCTAGCTGTGGATTATCCCTTACTTATACTACAGGGCCGTTGAATGCTTGAATCTGATTGGTTGACGAACGTTCTAAGGTGTGCATTATTTTCAGGGAAACGCACGGCTAAAGTAGTTCCAGGCAGGTCTTGACCGCATTACAGTTCCATATCACTTCGCGTAGTCAACTGTAATAACGGAAAGTAGGATACAATTCATAACAAGAAAAAGCATTTCGCCCCGTGCGCTTGATCTGCAATTTTCAATGTCTAGCTTTACAATCAATAGAAACATGCAGTTTAATTTTAATAAATAAAGTATATAGTCCTATCTATAATCAATAGAAAATTAAACTGAATATATAGGCTAAATAAATGGATAGTCCTGCAGCACGGATTTTTATTGCAGATAATATAACAAATAAATAATTATTGATAGGCCTACTTGTTAAAAGGGCTTTGTGTTTTTCATTTATAGTCTACTGTCATCTGTCAATAATGGAAAAAAAATGAACGAATTGAATTAATAAATAAATAATAATATTGACGCACATGCTTTTCTGTCTCATTATTGCAACATCTCTCTCTAATAACTGCATTAATAACTGCATAATGAATGTAACTTGATACTTATGACTGATCATGTCCAAACGCGTGTTCAGCGCGTTCAGTCTGTGTTCAAAGTCGGTGTTTAAAATCTTCTGCAGTCGATGAAAACAGTCAGAGAATGTGTCAGCTAGTCGTGTGTCCCCAGCATTAGTCTGCTATCAGCGGCTCAAACCTCCGTTACTAACTCTAAAATGACGTTTTGGAATTAGCAACGGAGGCATGGGATTAGATGCGTAAGAAATTAGTCCTTCATACAAGAGCATTTTAATGACAAAAACTTTACAAACGTCTTGAAATACATAATCTGAACAATGTTTCGAGGTGTGGTAACTGTAGTATAAGCGGAATAATTGACTTCAGGCCGTTGAATTATTAGAAAAATAATGCACACCCGAGGTGTAACGGCCACTCCGCTTCGCGTCGTGACCGCATTACCACCTCGGGTGTGCATTATTTTTCTAATAATTCAACGGCCTGTCGTCAATTATTCCTTACATATACATTTGAACCGAATACAAATGTCTACCCACAATTTTTTAAAACAAAACAAAAAATTACCCAATACCAACGAATAAGAAAATGATCAATACTTCCGGCTCGCACCTCTGAAATGTCATTTGTTTTGTATAATTTTGAAATGCATAATGTCAACAAGTAATGACAACATTGTTTTGTGGTGACAAAACGAGTGATTAGAAAAAGACAGAAGAAAAACAGAACGTTTCACACCCCAAAAAGTTTTGCTTTGTTTCAAAGTGAAGACATGGCTCAAAATAAAGTGTTTCGAGCGGCTCCGTCCACAGAAAACACTTTCCAGGTGCTCTGAGTTTGGATCGCTTATAAAACTAACCACCTTCCTTTTATTTTCACATTTTAATCCACTTAGTGATTGGAAAAGTTGTAGCATTTGACCAGCTATGTAATGATAAGCGTATTAAAAACTGTCTACTGGGCAGTTGGGTCCTTCGGAATTCACCAAAAAAGAAAGCTTGCGGGTTTATAGGCGAGCTATGCCACATACAGTATTACTGCATTAAATAATTTAAATATTGTTCAAATATACATACTGTGTGAATGAAGTGAAACTGTATCCTCAATCTCAAGCTAAAATCTAAAGTTGATGAAACATCGTTCTGATGATAGTCAAGCCGTCTTCAGCAGCGTGCGATTCATCAAACACACTCTCACACAGCTGAAGAAATCATGCAACAGTTTTCTTGCCAACTACTGTACGAGCCTCATGCTCATTCATCATCACAAACACCAGAGATGGTGAAATCACACAGGATTTACACTGACCCATATTCTCTAAGACACACGTGTCATACACACACAAACGTGTTTAAAGTTCAGCTTTAAAATATCTGAGTGCCTTAATTCTGCTCCATTCAACAAACTAACTGGGGCATCTAGTCAATGGATTCACCAATTTATGGCTTAAATCTTTGAAATACAGCAGTTTAGAGCAGCTAACAGGACTAAACAGCAAATCTTATTGTCGTCTTTACAAGGGTTCATGAAGATGGCTGCACTATTAGTTTAACTAATTATTAGCACACTTATTTATTATTTAGTACAATTTAAAAGTTATATTTTAATTGGACAAAAACCGTAAATCGATCTAAGCATTAGTCTGACTAAAATATTTGCACATTTTGTTTTTGCAAAATCAGACTAACAGCCCTGGATAATTTGATTAATTCAATTCAATTCACATTTATGATTACAGCTTGACTTCATCCAGCATTTACCCAAGCAAACAAAAAACATTTTCACAATGTTATATTTTGGTTGCAATTAGGTAATGTTGCAGTTCAACATCTTAAAACTGTTTAAGAAACCACATCTAAAACGTTATAACCAAAATAATGTTTTAGAAACTTTGTTAAAAAAACACACCATTCTGGTATGCTATTAAATAGTCAAAAAAACAAATTTCATGTGTATTTATTACGAAACCAAAACCAGACCAAATGGCAACTTTTGTGAAATGTTAAAATACCGTAATCTGTACATTGGATAAACTGGTATAACAATATTAGCGTCCACACCACCAAATTTAATGTTTATTGTAATCACACGCTACCGTTACTTTAAAGTCGAAAAGACATTAACACTGTCGTCTCACATCAAGAAGGTGATCCGTGACTCAATCTACAATAGGATCTGAACCAAAAGTTGTGATACGTTGCACCCCTAGTTATCAATATAGTCATTGTTCTTGGTGTGAACAGATCCTAAGCATCAGGGTGGGCTGAAAGAAAGCTTTGTATGTCACAGATGATAAGAATGACACACTCTTCAGAAGAAATAATATACTCATCATGCTCATATGGCACACCTTATGCCTCAAGAAGAAACTGTCAAATTGTCAGTAAATAAAATAAATAACTCGAAATAACAGACACAATGTCTGTTTTTCACTGCAGGCTTTAAGTAAATTGTGTGTGTGAGTGTGTGTTGGAGTCTCACCGGGTCATCAAAGAGCTCCATGACGAATGTGGCTACGCTGCCGTTGATGCCGATGAAGAGGTTGACGCAGGTCAGAACCACATACGCTGTGCTGGGAACGCTGAACAGGAAGGAGGCGGGATACATCATCGGAGTGATGGACCACCTGTGAGACAAAAACACATAATGCAAACACTCACAAACACATTTAAACTCCAGGCGAAGAAAAAACAAACAACCACCACACACACTCACCCGTAAAGCAACAACAGCAGTATGAGTGCAGGCAGGTTGGGTGGAGAGACGTAAGATTTTTGTTGGAAACACAGGAAGATGACGATGACGATGATACACGGGACGACATAATTACACTGAAACACAACAGAATCAAACGTTATACTTAAAGACACCCGAGAACAATAACAACAAAAGAAATACAATAGATTAAATGTGTTAAGCTTAACTTTTGTTTGCTTAACAATTGATAAAAAAATCCTAATTTAAATAAATATATGCACTGCACATTTCAGAGAAAGTGCTACACCGTGTTCATTTACACACTGCTTCACATGAAATGCTGCTTCACATGAACTCCATATCTGCAAGTGCTGTGAGTTCATCACTTATAACGTGCATTTGAAAACGCAACATGATAAATATTACACC